>NC_140528.1:35786724-36281724 GCF_057382185.1 Mchenga conophoros
CTGACACCATGTGTGATTCTTACACTGAATCTGAATAAGTACGCGGGAACACTGAGTGCGGTAAGACCAACTCTTTACTCATTGTATTACCATCTCCCGGCATGCATTGCCAGTGTGTAACACGTAATTACACAATCAAACAATGAACACATACTGCCCATACAACAAATGTACCAGAGACGATTATGAATACACCACACATTACACAACCATTGCTGGAACCTGACTAATAACCAGATAAAAGTCTGGAAGAAAATCTGCCAAACAGCTGCACGACTGAGTCAAAATTTTCTGAGCTTCAGAAAAGGCTTTATGTTGTGACATGTGAAACTGAAATGGAGCAAAACCTGTTTTATACCTTTGATGTAAAAGAAGGATGACAGTTAAACACTGGAATTAACATACCTGAGATTCAGGTGAAAAGAAACATTTAACAGAAAGGTGCCATGAAGATCCACCCATCACCTGACACACCTGGGAAAAACCAGTAAACAGGATGTTATTCAACCTCAGTAAAGAGAGACGCACAGACGATCAGACTGAGCTCAGACCAAACTAGCAGCTTCCTCTGAGTGAGTCCAGCTACAGGAGAGAAAAGTGGAAAACTCCAACACTGCTGCTTCAAGCTGCTGACGCTCCACACACTGAATGTGAGTTTGAGCAAAAACACGACTCAAAGCAAGTTTCAGTGAAGGTCGTAGAGGAGGGAGGGGAGCCAGGACTGACTGTACTTCCTGTCTGCTGTTTTCAGCTTCACTCACAGACTCAATGGCTTCCAGATCAGAGGAGGATCTCTGCTGTCCGGTCTGTCAGGAGGTCTTCAGAGATCCTGTTATTCTGTCATGTAGCCACAGCTTCTGTAAAGACTGTCTGAAGAGATGGTGGAGAGAGAGACCAACACACGAGTGTCCAGTTTGTAAGAGAAGATCTTCAATGGAAGAACCACCTTTAAATCGAGCTTTAAAGAACCTGTGTGAGTCGTTCTTACAGGAGAGAGATCAGAGAGCTTCAGAGGATCTCTGCAGTCTGCACTCTGAGAAACTCAAACTCTTCTGTCTGGACCATCAGCAGCCAGTGTGTGTCGTCTGCAGAGACTCAGAAAAACACACCAACCACAGATTCAGACCCATTGCTGAAGCTGCACAACAACACAAGAAGGAACTTCAGGAAACTCTGGAGCCCTTAAAGAAGAAGTTAAAGGTTTGTGAAGAAGTTCAAGTGAAGTTTGATCAAACAGCAGAACACATTAAGGTCCAGGCCCGACACACAGAGAGGCAGATTAAGGAGCAGTTTAAGAAGCTTCACCAGTTTCTAGCAGAGGAAGAGGAGGCCAGGCTGGCTGCACTGAGGGAGGAAGAGGAGCAGAAGAGTGGGATGATGAAGGAGAAGATGGAGGCTCTGAGCAGAGAGATAGCAGCTCTTTCAGACACAGTCAGAGCCACAGAGGAGGAGCTGAGAGCTGAAGACGTCTCATTCCCGCACAACTACAAGGCTGCAGTGGAAAGAGTCCAGCGCTGCCCCCTGCTGGATGATCCACAGCTGCCCTCAGGAGCTCTGATAGACCAGGCCAAACACCTGGGCAACCTGACCTTCAACATCTGGAACAACATGAAGGACATGGTCTCCTACACTCCTCTCATTCTGGACCCAAACACTGCTCATCCAAAACTCATCCTGTCTGAAGATCTGACCAGTGTGAGACGAGGAGGAGAGAAGCAGCAGCTTCCTGACAATCCAGAGAGGTTTGATTTGTTCTGCTCTGTCCTGGGCTCTGAGGGCTTTAACTCAGGGACTCACAGCTGGGATGTTGAAGTTGGAGAGAGTTCAGGGTGGGATCTGGGTGTGTTAGCAGAGTCTGTGCAGAGGAAGGGAGACAAACTGTCTGGATTATGGATAATATGGTTGTATAAAGGTAAATACTTTGCATGGTCATCATCAGCTGGATCCACGACTCTGTCAGTACAGAAGAAGCTCCAGAGGATCAGAGTGAATCTGGACTGGAACAGAGGAAAGCTGTCGTTCTCTGATCCTGATACTAACACACACATACACACCTTCACACACACTTTCACTCACAGGATGTTTCCATACATCAGCACTGATGATAAACTGAAGGTGTGTCCGTTGAAGGTGTCAGTGTCAGTGCAGCAGATGAGTTGAGGATGATGATGTTTCTAATGTTGTTTCCTGTCAGTGAGTTGAAGCTGTTAAACTGCAGCTGTCCTCCTGCTGCCTCGTTGTTCCAAAGCTCTTTGTTTCTCTTTTAGTTTCACTCTTTCTTTCTGTTTCTGCTGTCCACCTTTTCACATGGAAAATCATTTCACTGTTTCTCACTGAATGACTCCCCAAACTAGATTTGAAATTCTATCAAGTTTCTAATCATTACAAGTGATTCATGTTTCTATTTGATGTGTAAATGGAGATGATTTAGTTTGCTGGGATATGGACTGACATGTGTTGAATGGGAGGAGCAGTTTGTTGTTGTCTTCTTGTCTGTTTATGACAACAATAAATATGTTGTTGAAACAATGATTCATGTTTAACTCCATATATGAAATGTTTCTGATCTTTGAATTCTGTTTGATTAAAGACTTTCTTCATGACACAAATGAGATTTCAGTGTATTAATAGAACTAAATAAGCTCAGAGTTGAAAGGCTGGAGTATTATGTACGTGCTTCACTGTCAGGATCTTCAGGGGGATTTGAAGTCATGAGATAAATTAGTGAAATCAACCATATTCACACGAAGGATGACACTGGATCAGGTTGTACAGTTTTATACCCGAGCAACAGCAAGTATTATTATGACTATCTTCTTCCAGAAGCGACATGGCAGTCTCCCTACAGGTCTTCTCTCCGTTCACGTCCGACCTTGCCTTGTACATGTATCTTCTCTTTTCCCTATAAGAAACAGAAAAAGATAACACCTCCCTTGCCTAGCCTTGATTATTAATATTATCTTACTGATTCCATTTATTTTCTAAGTTTGGTATATTCTGTTCAAACTCTCTTGGTCCAGAAAATATCATCATGACCAGTTTGATGTGTAAGCATGTTGCAAAAACTGTCATTCTAGGTTAATCGCAATATTTCAATTCATTCATAGCACTGAATGAAGCTTTTAACCCTCAAAACATGGGATGCCAACACTTTAATAGCACATCAAAATGTGTATATATATATATATATATAAAAAAAAGCTTTATTTAATTATTATTTTCCTAACACATTAGCAGCTTATTTAAACTTTACTAGCCACATACCCACATAGCAGACAGCTCTGGCCCGGATCTGGTGTCGAGCCGGCACTGCTGACTGACTGGCGTCATGGCAGGGTGTATGTCAACCTGATGTGATTCACTGGCAAATAATAGGCTGTAAGGTCAGTTTCTTGATCATTAATATGCAAATTGTCAGATGTGCTGATGGCACAACACAGAAGAGCTAACTTGTCACTGCAACTTTCACTGCTATGCAGATGGCACGCAGCTCTATCTGTCCATGAAGCCAGATAACACACACCATTTAGTTAAACTGCAGGAATGTCTTAAAGACATAAAGAGCTGGATGGCCGCTAACTTTCTGCTTCTTAATTCAGATCAAACTGAGGTTATTGTACTCGGCCCTGAAAATCTTAGAAATATGGTATCTAACCAGATTCTTACTCTGGATAGCATTACCTTGGCCTCCAGTAATGCGGTGAGGAACCTTGAAGTTATTTTTGAACAAGAAATGTGCTTCAATGCACATATTAGACAAATATGCAAGACCGCTTTCTTCCGTTTGCGCAACATCTCTAAAAATAGAAATATCCTGTCTCAGAGTGACGATGAAAACTAGTTCATGCATTTATTACTTCCAGGTTGGACGACTGAAATTCATTATTATCAGGATGTCCACAAAACTCGCTGAAAAGCCTTCAGCTAATCCAAAATGCTGCAGCAAGAGTCCTGACAGGGACTAGAAAGAGAGAGCATATTTCTCCTGTTTTAGCTTCCCTTCATTGGCTTCCTGTTAAATCCAGAATTGAATTCAAAACCCTGCTCCTCACATACAAGGTCTTAAATAATCAGGCCCCATCTTATCTTAATGACCTTGTAGTACCATATCACCCTATTAGAGGACTTCGCTCTCACACTGCAGGCCTACTTGTTGTTCCTAGAGTATTTAAAAGTAGAATGGGAGGGAGAGCCTTCAGTTTTCAGGCCCCTCTTCTGTGGAACCAGCTTCCAGTTTGGATTCGGGAGACAGACACTATCTCTACTTTTAAGATTAGGCTTAAAACTTTCCTTTTTGCTAAAGCATATAGTTAGGGCTGGACCAGGTGACCCTGAATCCTCCCTTAGTTATGCTGCAATAGGCGTAGGCTGCCGGGGGATTCCCATGATGCCCTCTCCGCACTGAATCATATCTGTTATTCATCTCTGTCTCTCTTCCACAGCATGTCTTTATCCTGTTTTCCTTCTTTCACCCCAACCGGTCGCAGCAGATGGCCCCGCCCCTCCCTGAGCCTGGTTCTGCCAGAGGTTTCTTCCTGTTAAAAGGGAGTTTTTCCTTCCCACTGTCGCCAAAATGCTTGCTCATAGAGGGTCATATGATTTTTGGGTTTTTCTCTGTATCTATTACTATGGGGTATACTATACAATGCGGCTCGGTTCACTCTGGCACAGCTGACTGGCATCAGAGCCCATGGGCACATCACTGCAGCCCCCTCTGCAGTGCCCCCTCTCTCACACTCTTGGGGCCTCTGGATGCCTGGGGCCTGGATCTCCTTCATGCCCTGGGGGATGGGGCTATGGCTCCCCGCACCCTCTTGAAGATCATTACAAGGAGAAACCTTTTGAATACAAGCCCGCTAATCCACACAGATGTTCACTGTTCATAGGCACAAACTAAACCTTTCTTGGCTGTTACCTCAAAGCACATTGTAAAAACAGTTGTCGGAACCATACTGAATATAATCAGAGTAAAAAAAAATACACAGTGCTATCCTCCATGCTGTTGTATGCTGGGGCAGCAGGTTTAGGGTCACAGATGCCAGCAGACTAAATAAACTGATACACAAGGCCAGTAATGTTGTGGGGATGGAGCTGGACTGTTAGGGTGGTGTCTGAGAGGCAGATGTTGTCCAAAATAAGGACAATCATGGCTAATACCTCCCACCCACTCCATGATGTACTCGTTAGTCACAGGAAAACGTTCAGTGAGAGACTGAGATTACCCAAAAGCACCACTGAAAGACACAGGAAATCATTCCTTCCCGTGGCAATCTCCTGTACAAAAAATCCATCTAATACACTGCAAACACTGCAATAGTTACACCCTTTTTACACATGCTCTTTTCTATTCTGTAATATTCTTGTCAATTTTCTTGATATTTATTTATAATCACTTCTGCTAATCCTTGATATTTATAATTGAGTGATCTGTATCCAATTATCCAATGACACATCTGCTGTCCTGTATCTTTTGCTCGTTTCTCCTCCTCTTCTTTTCTGTTTGTTCTAAACTGAGCACCTGATGGCTATGAACTTTTCTTGTCCATATTCCATTGGTTTTAATTTGCACTCCAGTATGAACACCCATCCCCCAACCCAAGGATTACCAGAACATAAACTAATAGACCTACACCTTAGTTCACAGATATGCTTTGTCTAGACTTTATTTCTGGGATTTCGCACAACCCACCCTGTTTTTCTTTTCCTTCCCCCTTTTCTTTCCCCCCTTTCCTATCCCTCAGCTATGTCTTTCCCATCTGTAACAACTAACAATAAAATAAATAAATAATAACAACAAAGGTCGATCCACTTGGTAAAGTAAATCCATTGGGTATCTTTGTTGGCCTTCAGACAACAATTCTAACGGCTAAAGACTCAAATGGGACAAGTAAAAAAAAGGAAAGAAAAAAATGATTATTGATCAAAGGCCATGATTACCATTTGGGGAATCGCTGTCATCACAGTATTGTAAGATGGTGAAAGATGTACCCTTAGGCCCCCTCCTCGATTCCTTTGTTATTGAAGTTTTCATTTAATAAAGCCTGCAGACAAACTGTGAGCGGTAGCTAACATCCTTTAATAAAGAAAAAAACCAAGTTTGGTGAGAGAGCAGCCATAGCAGGGAGCGTGACCGGCAGACTCTCTCTCTCCAAACATTGGTGCCAGGCTTCCTGTGTGAATGTCCCCATTTCCTTACCAGAACCCCACCATCTATCTGACTGCTTGAATAGGGTGTGAGGTAGACACCCCAGTGGCACCAAAGCATTATACAATAAAACATTTTGACCAATACATAAATGAAAGAAATTCCAATACACCCTTTTCACGTAAATGGTGTCCTTGACTTACCACTCAAACCAGTGTTCCTCCCTGTCCAGCATGTGTACATCCTCATCTTTGAAAGAGTGGTGTGGTAGCCGATATCTTTTCTCATGTATTAATCACATATTTTAATCATATCGCTTTAGTATAGCAAGATCTCTCCTGACACCAAGTGTGTGCATGCATGTCGAATGTCATCACATGTGGGGCTGAGGTTTTATTGCACCTGCACAGAGGGTGTATTATAGATTTGAAGATTTCCAGAAAGCCTGTTTTTAGGGAGGTGACGGATGGTCAAACTCTTTTAAAGTGGCAGAGGGGCAAGGATGAGCTAGACTGAAGATGTAGAGATATATGATACCCACATAGCAAAATTGGTATGGTCTGGATCTGGCCCACATAATGTGCTTACACATGGACCACATACTGCAAAGAATGACGACCCTTTGGTGGCCCAGATCTGGTTTGCCAAAGGTGGCCTACATGTGGGCCAGCACAAGGCTAGCTGCAGACACACTAGTGGCCCTTTGCTGGCTCATGTGTAGATTACCTCTGGCAAACCCGGTCTGGGCCACCAAAGGGCCATCATTCTTTGCTCTATGTGGGCCATGTGTAAGTTGTGTGCAGCCACGGGCCAGTTGCAGACACACTGCTGGCCCTGTGCTGGCCCAGAACAGTTTAAGCCCTGGCCCCAGATGTCAGCCTAATGTGTACCTTAATTAAGCCATGTAATAAACACATGTGCATAATAGTGCAAAAGCACATGACAAAACTCTGTTTGAACAGTGAATGGTCTGATTCTTATATAGTATTTTTCAACTCTCCCAGATTACTCAAAGTGCTCTATACAACATGCCACATTCACCCAACCACACACTCTTTTATCTGAGTGCTTCCTAACTACATTCATACACACTCACACTGTCGACATGCAGACTGGAGAAGCCATGGATCAAACCACTAACCTTCCATTCAATAGGTGACCTGCTCTAAGGATGAGTAAATCCTCTCTAGGTTTTGGATAAAGTACACTCACAAACCTGTCAAACCTGTATTTGAAATTTTGGCAACCATAGCAGTATAGTATTACAACATGGCATTTGGGTCTTCTAACTAAAATAGTAAAATAGGAACATAAATAGTGCCTCATTGCCAGATTTGGCCTGCATCTGGTTGACATATACTCTGCCATGACACAGTCAGTCAGAAGTGCCAGCTTGATGCTGGATCCGGGCCAGACCTGTCATTTAGATAAAATATTAAATATTGTTTACCTGTAAATGCACAAAGTAAATTTAGAAATGTAATTATTGCCAAGAGTGAACAAGCACTGATAGTGTAATCTACAGCTGTGGCCAAACGTTTAGAGAATGAGAAGTGTTGTTTGCTTATTTACAAAGTTTGCTGTTTCAGTGATAGTTGTATATCATATTATATCACTTCAAACAGAGGTGATCCAGTAATGCTGCACTAATGAATTAGACTAACTATTCACTTTAGCTAAAGTTATTAATGATAATAATAATGGATTGATATAGCGCTTTTCAAGGCACCCAAAGCGCTTTACAATACCACTATTCATTCACTCTCACATTCACACACTGGTGGAGGCAGCTACGGTTGTAGCCATAGCTGCCCTGGGGCAGACTGACAGAAGCGAGGCTGCCATATCGCGCCATCGGCCCCTCTGGCCAACACCAGTGTCTTGCCCAAGGACACAACGACCAGGACAGAGAGCCCGGGGATCGAACCGGCGACCTTCCGGTTACAGATACGCTTCCCAACCCCCTGAGCCACGGTCGCCTATTAAGTTAGCTAAAGAGTTGGGATGCTGTGTAAGACATAAATAAAGCTAAAATACAAAGGTTTGGACACCGTTTTGCATGTTTCCCTACTGTAGGGGTCTCTGCAAGCATACAGAGGGGGTACTCTGAGAGGGTCCAAGATGACAACTTTGGAATTCTACTAGAAACAATCGATCATATTTGTTGTCAAAGCTGAATTCAGGGCAAACTACGCTAAATTAGCGTTTTTAGCTAGCAGCTACAATAAGCATGAAAGTTATCGTACGGCTATGATTTGTTAACATGACGCTTGTTCTTATACATGTAATACATTTATTACCAACTTGAGAGTTTATCCGCTGGTCATTCGACATGACGAATGACTTCTGAAGTCTTAATTCAGCTCAAGATGCTGTAGATTCCCGTCGGTAACACTTTCGGTCCGCTAGTAAAACGTAGTTCTATTAATCTGCGCTTGAACCGGAACCGGATGTAAGTCCCAAAAAACTGAATTTTGGAACTGAAATTGAATTGTAGAACTGAAATTGAATTGTAGAACTGAAATTGAATGGTGAGAAGTGAAACTGAAATTATTCAAGAGCTGAATTTTTAAAGGATAAAATGCAGTTTCAAAGCAAATCAATTCATTTTCAAAATATAAAATTTCAATTTCTATTTAGTGATGATCATTTTCAAACCATAAATTCAATTTCAAATTAGACTAATTCAAATTCAGTTTTCAAAAGCATTTATTCAAGTTACAATTCAGATTCAATCTGAGCAATTCAAATTCAAATTTAACTTATTCAAATTCAGTTTCTGATGGCACAGATTTCTGCCCATACCTCCACCAGTGTATGAATGTGAGAGTGAAGGAATAGTGGTATTGTAAAGCGCTTTGGGTGCCTTGAAAAGCGCTATATAAATCCAATCCATTATTATTATTACTAAAATGTGATAAATACATAAAATAAAGTGATTTCAATCATAATCCCATAGAGAGTCACCAGCAAAGGACCCCCACACGATCACACCTTTCACCTTTTCTGTTTTGCACAAAGACACAAAGAACTTTGGTTCCACCAAAGATCTCAAATTTGGACCAGAGCACAGTTTCCACTAGTCTAATATCCATTCCTTGTGTTTCTTGGCCTAAACAAATCTCTTCTGCTTGTTGCTTTTCCCTGGTAGTGGTTTCTTAGCAGGTATTTCCCACATAGCTGAAACAGTTCTGGGCCAGCACAGGACCAGCAGTGTGTCTGCAACTGGTCTTGTGCTGGCCCATGTGTGGGCCACCTCTGGCAAACCATATCTGGGCCACCGGAGGGCCATCATTCTTTGCGGTATATGGGACTAGATCGTGGCCATACCAATTTTGCTATGTGGGTATCTTCCTGAAAGAATTCCAGCAGAAAGTTTTAAACAACATTAATTAAAAAGCTCAAATTGATTAAACTTCAGAAAGTAAAAAGGAGGACAAAGGTTCATCTAGAGCTGTTGTTTGTGTCAGACAGAATTTGATGTTGGTCTGAAAAGTAGCTGCAGTTAAAGTAACTCAGGGGTGGGCAACTCCCGGCCTCAAGAACCGATGTCCTGAAGGTTTTAGACATATCCTTGATTCAACACAGCTAATTTAAATGGCTAAATTGCTAAATGTCTTATAGTTCTCCAGAGGCCTGGTAATGAACTAATCATTTGATTTGTGTGTTGACCCAGGGTGAGATCTAAAACCTGCAGGACAGCAGCCCTTGAGAGCTGGAGTTGCCCACCCATGCAATCCATTTAACTTTTACAGGTCTGTAACAAAGTAAATCCACCTTAACACCACCTGTGTTTGTGTGACTGCATTACACCCCCACTGCTGTGGAATCTGACAAATAACCAGAACAAAGTCTGAGATAAATCTGCCAAAAAGCTGCACCACTGAGTCACACTTCATGATCTGAGCTTCATGCTGTGATCTGTGGACATGAAAAGTCTGTTTTATAGATTGTGAGCAAGAGGCAGGATGACAGGTTAACTCTGGAATGAAACTAAACTATGTTACAGGTAAAGCAACATTTTTCTCCTCCCCTCACGTCACTCACCTGAGAGAAACCAGGAAACAGGCTGTTCCTCTTCCGTCAGTAAAGAGAGATGCGCAGACGATCAGACTGAGCTCGGACCAAATTAGCAGCTTCCTCTGAGTGAGTCCAACTACAGGAGAGAAAAGTGGAAAACTCCAACACTGCTGCTTCAAGCTGCTGACGCTGACTCACTGAATGTGAGTTTGAGCAAAAACACGACTCAAAGGAAGTTTCAGTGAAGGTCGTAGAGGAGGGAGGGGAGCCAGGACTGACTGTACTTCCTGTCTGCTGTTTTCAGCTTCACTCACAGACTCAATGGCTTCAAGATCAGAGGAGGATCTCTGCTGTCCGGTCTGTCAGGAGGTCTTCAGAGATCCTGTTCTTCTGTCATGTAGCCACAGCTTCTGTAAAGACTGTCTGAATAGATGGTGGATCAAAAAACAGATACGTGAGTGTCCAGTTTGTAAGAACATATCTTCAAAGGATGATCCACCTTTAAACCTGGCTTTAAAGAACCTGTGTGAGTCGTTCTTACAGGAGAGAGATCAGAGAGCTTCAGAGGCTCTCTGCAGTCTGCACTCTGAGAAACTCAAACTCTTCTGTCTGGACCATCAGCAGCCAGCGTGTCTCGTCTGCAGAGACTCAGAAAATCACACCAATCACAGATTCAGACCCATCGATGAAGCTGCACAACAACACAAAAAGGAACTTCAGGAAACTCTGGAGCCCTTAAAGGAGAAGTTAAAGGTTTGTGAAGAAGTTCAAGTGAAGTTTGATCAAACAGCAGAACACATTAAGGTCCAGGCCCGACACACAGAGAGGCAGATTAAGCAGCAGTTTAAGAAGCTTCATCAGTTTCTAGCAGAGGAAGAGGAGGCCAGGCTGGCTGCACTGAGGGAGGAAGAGGAGCAGAAGAGTGGGATGATGAAGGAGAAGATGGAGGCTCTGAGCAGAGAGATAGCAGCTCTTTCAGACACAGTCAGAGCCACAGAGGAGGAGCTGAGAGCTGAAGACGTCTCATTCCTGCACAACTACAAGGCTGCAGTGGAAAGAGTCCAGCGCTGCCCCCTGCTGGATGATCCACAGCTGCCCTCAGGAGCTCTGATAGACCAGGCCAAACACCTGGGCAACCTGACCTTCAACATCTGGAACAACATGAAGGACATGGTCTCCTACACTCCTCTCATTCTGGATCCAAACACTGCTCATCCAAGCCTCATCCTGTCTGAAGATCTGACCAGTGTGAGATATGGAGGAGAGAGGCAGCAGCTTCCTGATAATCCAGAGAGGTTTGATTTGTTCTGCTCTGTCCTGGGCTCTGAGGGCTTTAACTCAGGGACTCACAGCTGGGATATCGAGGTTGAAGATAGTACATGGTGGGAACTGGGTGTGTTGGCAGAGTCTGTGCAGAGGAAGGGAGTCAAACCGTCAGGGTTATGGACAATAGGGTTTGATGAAGGCAAATATTCAGCATGGTCACCATCCACTTATACTGATCTCTCAGTAAAGAAAAGGCCCGAGATGATCAGAGTGAATCTGGACTGGAACAGAGGAAAGCTGTCGTTCTCTGATCCTGATACTAACACACACATACACACCTTCACACACACTTTCCCTCACAGGATGTTTCCATACATTAACACTGGTGGTAAAGTGAAGGTGTGTCCGTTGAAGGTGTCAGTGTCAGTGCAGCAGATGAGTTGAGGATGATGATGTTTCTAATGTTGTTTCCTGTCAGTGAGTTGAAGCTGTTAAACTGCAGCTGTCCTCCTGCTGCCTCGTTGTTCCAAAGCTCTTTGTTTCTCTTTTAGTTCTCACTGTTTCTTTCTGTTTCTGCTGTCCACCTTTTCACATGGAAAATCATTTCACTGTTTCTCACTGAATGACTCCCCAAACTAGATTTGAAATTCTATCACGTTTCTAATCATTACAAGTGATTCATGTTTCTATTTGATGTGTAAATGGAGATGATTTAGTTTGCTGGGATATGGACTGACATGTGTTGAATGGGAGGAGCAGTTTGTTGTTGTCTTCTTGGCTGTTTATGACAACAATAAATATATTGTTGAACTAAATAAGATCAGAGTTGAAAGGTTGGAGTATTATTTACGTGCTTCACTGTCAGTATCTTCAGGGGGATTCAAAGTCATGAGATAAACTAGTGTAGAGGAAAATATCGGAGTTTTATTTAGTATCAAAGCAGAGCGTGTCGTCCAGCCGGAGGAACGTCTCCGACTGCTTCACATAGAAACATCAGCAGGAAGTTCGACGGAGCTCATTTAATCAATTTTTCCTTCATTACAGCAGAAAAAGAACTGAAAGTGTGTGTGTGGATACAGAACGCTCGCTGTCAGGTCGAATAAACAATTTCAAAGTGTCATTAAAACAAACAGTTCAAAGCAGGAAATAAAGTGTCCGTTCACAGCACCAACAAAGCAACTCTTTACAAATAAATTTGCTCCACCATTTTCCTTCATGCTGCCCAACCACTGTCAGAAGATCTAGACCCCACTTTGTCATTTTCAGCTATGAACACCTTATCACCACATAGACGTTCAAAGTGATTTGATAGAAACCTCGATCTACAATGAAATCCCAGCCACAGAATCTCAGCCATCTCTTCTTCCTCCTTTTCTGGGAAAACCATCAAACTCTACATTACACTCTGCATTTTTCAGGGTAAAGTCCTCCACTGATATCGGTGCAAACCTAACACACTGCTCACTGTTTTATGACTACATCCACTTTGACCTTTGACCTACTTCTGTCTGTTTTTGTGGAAAGTATCATAATAATTATTATTTTGACCTTTGGCCCCTTTCATTTGACATGTTATGTGTGAAGAGTATCATTATTGTTGACTCCATAATTTTCAATTATTCAGTGTGTTTAGCAAGATCAAAGCGAGCATCTCAGTTATACCAAAGGAACATCTCTTTCTAAACACATCTGAGTGTGTGTTGTAACGTCGGGTTGCGTTTAGTGGTTGAGAGGAGGCGGCAAAACACCTAGCAGGCTAGTCGGAAGAACACACACCCACGCTGGTATCGGTAATCCACGGTGGTTCTTTAATACGCCTTCTTCAACAACCATATAAAAGCCCGGTTGAACGACAACAACATAACGCCCAGCGTTCATACAACCCAAGCGTTGCAAATAAAACAAAAAAAAGGTCTGGAGAAGAAAACATAAATCCGTCCCTCGTTAAGCACAAGCGTGAAGGCACGTGTCCTCATAATCCCAGTGTGAGAGAGAGAGAGACCAGTGGCACACACTGATGACACCCTTAACCCTCGACTTGGGTGTCTTAAAGGGACACCACACCATAGTGGCTGTTACAGTGTGTATGTGTGTGTGTGATTGTGTGTGTGTGTGTATACATGTTTAGACATCTTTGTGAGTTCAGAATATTGGCATGCTACTGTACTTGTGGGGACCAACAGTTACTTATGAGGACAAAGTGCCGTCCTCACGAGTTTGAAAGTACTTTTGAGACTCAAAATATGGTTTTAGTGTCAGGGTTACAGTTAGGGTATAGTTTTGTTTAGGGTTAGATTAGAGAATTAAATGAGTGAAAACTCAGAGTTGGGGCACTACATCATCATTCATCGTATTTATTTGTGGATATTTGCTCCCATCACCTGGAGAAATACAGGAAGTAAAAATTGGAGGAGGGTCAGAAACTAAGATCCATCAATTTGAGCAATAAAAATGATCCAAACTAATGTTAGGGCCGTTCATTAATACAGGTGACAGGAGAGAAAATATAATACAGTGATGAAAAATGTAGAAAAAAATCAACCTATACACAATTTATTTTTACATCGAAACCAAAATTAAATGTCTTATCACATTTTGAATCCCAAATAAAACACACCAAAAGAGAAGAAATTATTCTTTAAGATAAAAAAGATGAAAGTGAAAAAATGAACTTTAATTTATTTTCCTCCTGACCTCCACAACCAGAATTTGTCATAAAATGTCACAGGAAAGACCAAATAAAAAAATAACCTAAAAAAAAACCATAAGTGGGAATAAGAAAAGTAAACAAAAGTACAAACACAGAATAAGAAAATTAATTTAGCTGTAAAATATCAGGGAACAGGGAAAGAAAGGTTCGAGAAAGAAATAAGATAAGGATAAGGGAATGAATGAATTTACCTCTAAAATAAAAGGGAAGGGAAAAAAGGTTTAAGAAAGAAACAGGAAAAAGGTTAAGGTTGGAAGGAAATAAGAAAAGAAAAGATAAATACCAAAAGGTGGAGAAAGGGAAGTGGCTGAGTTTAGAGAATAATAAAGGAGAGTACTTGTTTAAAACTCATCTAAATTATTTAAAGGCACAGGATTCAATTTATTGCGTAACAGCATATCCTTTAGATTTCTACTTCTTCTATAAGCTGTAATCTTTTTCAATTGCTGTAAAGGAGGAAGGGCTTGTTGGGTCATCAATAAAGAAGTATTACAGTTTTTTCTGAATGCTTAAACCCTAACTGTGATTCCTGTAGCACAATTCCTAAAACCATTCAGACTTATACCAAAACCACTCACTGTGTTTGCAAAACTAAAAGCACAAAAACTGCTTTGCACTCAGTTTGCAATTTTGTAACACACACTTTGCAAAACTGTAGGCACAATTCACTGCACAACACTCAATTACCAAATTTCCAACACACTCCTAGCAAAAGTATACACATGTATGGCTATCATTAACACTAATTTGCCAACTGTCTGGCACACTTTCACATGTGAAAACTTTTTTAGATAATTAGTTCACTTTGCAATCAGCCTAAGCACTATAATACAGGTAAGCTCTGTGTGCGGAGTATAATGGAGGGAGCAGAAAGAGTGAGAAGTAGAGGAGGCCGAGGAAGAGGACGTGGAGGTGAAGAAGTAGGATGAAGAGGACGACAAGGACAAGGAGGAGCAAGAGGAAGATGAGGAGGGGGGAGAGGAAGATGAGGAGGGGGGGAAGGGTAAAAAGAGTAAGAAATAGAATTGCTGATGACATCAGAGCTACAATAGTGGACCATGTAATCAACCGTGGAATGACCCTGAGGGTAGCTGGCCAACGGGTCCAGCCTAACTCGAGCCGCTACACTGTAGCAAGCATCATAAGGACATTTTGAAATGAGAATCGGTTAGTACAGTCACTTCGCACAAAGATTTGTAGCACTGCCATATGCCAATGAGAAACACACCAATACCATTGATGTAAAAATACTGAAGTTGTTACTTTACAGAATTGCTAGATGACCAGATGCTGGGGGCAGAGGAAGCATGTTCACTGCAGACCAAGTAACCCATATAGTCATTATGGCGATTGCAAATAATCCTATACTTGGAAATAAACACTTGTGTTTGTTTTGATGTGTTTGAATAAACACCAGTACTTGAAGTTTGGATCCCTCTATGCTTATGGATCTATGACAGAAGTATGAGCTCAAACTGACATAGCCTACCTTGGGCACAGAGAAAGCAAAAGCCAGATGTGTTTTGTATTCATACCATCAGTATGCAGTTGGCGCATTGTGTGCTTAGTAGATGATGGCTTGTGTGTACTGTTTGATACGGAAACACCATTTTTACGAAGGTGTGAAGAGTTAATCCAGCTGTGTTTGCTTTTGCAAGAGAACTACAATGTTTTGATGATTGGGTGACAGGTTTTCTTATTTGTGTGAAGAGTTTTGCAAAATTAGCCAATAGGCAGCACGGTGGCACAGTGGTTAGCACTGTTGCCGCACAGCAAGAAGGTCCTGAGTTCAATTCCACCATCAGGCCGGGGTCTTTCTGTGTGGAGTTTGCATGTTCTCCCCGTGTTTGCGTGGGTTCCCTCCGGGTACTCCGGCTTCCTCCCACCGTCCAAAGACATGCAGCTTGTGGGGATAGGTTAATCAGAAAATCCAAATTGCCATTAGGTGTGAATGTGAGTGCGAATGGTTGTCTGTCCCTTTGTGTTGGCCCTGCGACAGACTGGCGACCTGTCCAGGGTGTACCCCGCCTCTCGCCTTATGACAGCTGGGATAGGCTCTAGCGACCCTGAAAAAGGATAAGCGGAAGTGAATGGATGGATGGATGGATGGAAAATTAGCCAATAGTTACAAAAAATGTGCTTAAGCAATCAGAAAAAACTGTAAAGCGTGTTCTCACTTCACTTTTAATATGTGGTAAGAAGCAGGCTGAGTAACCTCAAGGTCTTAAAGCCTTAAACAACACTGAAGTAGCTTCTTCCATACGCTCCTTAAAGAGACAGATATGATGTACTCTAATCGACTAAGATTTAATAATGCCCCTGGAAAATGTCTAGGATAACTATTTTTATTTAACAGTATGTGTCTGTTTGTATCCTTCAAATAAACCTTAGTACATAGTTGAATAAAATTTGATCATCAGGGCCTTTAAAATTCAGATTTTATTAACCCTTTAAAGCCAGTCAGAGCGGGCACGCTCCGTTTTGTGTAACTATTTTTAAATCCCGGTAGCACTGCAACCACGTAAGCTAGCGCATTATTTTTTTTTGCATATGAAACCGGAGGAGTTGTACTTAAATCTTATGCCATCAGCTTGTCCTCGGTCAAGGTTTCCTTCCACAGCTTTGCAAAAATTGCATAAAAGCGCTAGGAACAAAAACATAATATTCCAGAAACACGCTTTGCCGAGCCGATCAGCTGTTCATTACACTTCCCACATTGAAAGAAAGTCAGTGCGAATGATCGCATGTCCACCATTTCCTGTCCAAAACCGGAAGTGATGTCATTTTTGCGGAAAATGTCGTTTTTTACTTGTAGGCCTTAAAAGCCTATACTGGTGTAGCACCCAACTCAAGTAGCTCTGGAATAACCCTCGGTTAAGATGGTGATAGTACTCTGAGCGGGGCCCTGGGTACGTTACTTATTTTCTTGGTAAACAGGAGAAACGATAGCTAACCAGTTTTAACCTTTGTACTTAGAAATCTTAATGTTGGCGGTGCCTCCACTTAGTGAAAATAAGGAGTTCTGTCTAATCTTCACTAAGAATAATGAATTTATCTAACATGTTAAACCTCTCTTTTACCTTTAGTAACCCTTATCACTTATAAACTCTGTAAATCATAAATATGACACAACACAAAACTTTAAATTCAACATGTAAGATTTAGTCAAAACAAAGTATGATTTAAATAAAAATAAAAAATACAATATTCCAAGTTCTGCAGTGTTTCCTTACAATTCAATTGGATGGTTTTTTCCTCTATTCACAGTCAATGTTTTAGAAACAACACATTTATCCAAGATATTCCCCTTTTTAGTTCAGTTCAAATTTGTAACCTTTTAGAGCTCATTTACTGAAACCGTTGCAGGCCTGATCGTTGCTCGGGCTCGTTGGGCCAGAAAAACACAAATGGCCGCTTCGCTTGATAAACAAGCAGAAAACAAAACGCACGTGCTCGTGGCTACTCACAAATCCTTCGGGCTAAGTGCGAGGACAAGCTGAGGGGCAGGCTCGGTTTGTGACCATGCGGCCTCCACTCGGCAACGTGGTCGGAATTAGCGGCATACATGGGCTGCTGAGCACACTGGGACAAACCCACGGAAATCCTATCCACAGCAGAAGGGTCCAGAGAATTCCTCTCGGTCCATCATCACAGGGCAAAACAGTCCATAACAGGAACATAGACTCTGCATCCACGGCTATTGTTTTGACTATTCTCCCGTTAGCTCTGGTACACAACCTCCTCCGGTAACGTGCTGCTGCCGACCCTCACTTGCTTAGTTTTTCTTTTCTTCGCCTCACTTAGATCCCGCCTTCCTTACGTCTGATTGGACAATAGGTTTACATCAACCAATGGGATAAAACAAATACAAGATTGACAACCCAAAATGAGCTTGTAAAACAACTTGAAGCAAATACAAAGTTTTCCTTGTTTTACATTAGATAACAAACCTTTGGGTTTCTTGTAACTTTAACTCCATGAACACTTAAATTATAATTGACTTCTATTTATTGTGATTTTAAACACGTTTTTAATGCATTTGAACTCTTGTTTTGTTTTTTTAAACACATATGAAATATTTACAATAAAGTTTTTACATGACAATATTTATATCCTTTTAACCTGTAGTGTCTAAAATAGATATTTGAGACCAGGCTACACCCTCCCCGTCTAAAATATTTAGATGTCCTCATCTAACGCAGGATTTTAGACTTGGGCTCAGAGTAATGCCTTGGGTGTTTAGAGTGTTTTACATGATGGTTTTTATCTCTGGTGCTACTGAGGTTCAACTGTATAACCATGCCTTGGTGTACAATAGTCACAGGTTCCTCAGACTGCGTTCCAGGTTTGTCATAGGTCAAACGGATTACTGGTTTCACCTCTCGCTTTGACTTTCGGGTTTTAGGTCTTGCGGGAGTCCTCAACTCCACTTCGGTGTCTGCAGCCGTATCACTGGTATCTCCTTCCACATTTGATGGCTGACATTCCTCTTCATGAGAACTTTCAGAAGGTCCTTCCTCCAATTCCGGTTCACTCTCAGATGAGGGGGAATTATCAGAGGGAAGAGATTCTGTGTTAGGTCTGTCTGACCTGAATTCATGTCTCTGAATATGGTCACTGGTAATGGTGGGGTACTGGTAGACATACTCATTCTCAGATTCGGAGTCTGGCAAGACAACAGATATTCGATCTTCTTGGTCCCGTATCTGACGTCTGTTGGCATGACGTCTTCTAGTAACTGGTGTTCTTACTCTTTCAGGTGAAACTGAGTTATCTGCGATTCTGACAAGATAACCGATTGGTAGCAGATGGTCTCTGTGTAGAGTTTTGACACCTCCAGATCCTTGTTCCGGTTTTACCTTGTACACAGGTAGGTTTGGCAGCTGTGTGATGACAATGTAAGGTATTGACTTCCATCGGTCTTGCAGTTTGTGTTTACCAGTAAGGCCAACGTTTCTTATCAGAACTCTGTCTCCCTCTTGTAAAGGTTGGTCTCTTACTCTTTGGTCATAACGTGACTTGTTCCTCAAATGGTTCTTTGTTGCATTCTCGGTAGCTAGATGGTATGCTTGTTTGAGTTCTTTCCTCATTTTGTCGACGTACTGCAGGTGAGTCATCTCCGCGTCATCTTCAAGAACAGCACCAAAGCAAATGTCAATGGGTAATCTGGCATTACGTCCAAACATTAGATAGTATGGAGAATATCCAGTAGACTCATTCTTTGAGCAGTTATAGGCATGTACTAACTGGCTGATGTGCTGACTCCAGTTTTGTTTCTGTACATTTTCAAGAGTTCCAAGCATTGATAGCAAGGTTCTGTTGAAACGTTCTGGCTGAGCATCTCCTTGCGGATGATATGGTGAGGTACGTGATTTTCGGATACCTAGCATAGACAAGAGCTCTTTGATAAGGCGACTTTCAAAGTCTCGACCTTGATCTGAGTGTATCCGGGCAGGTAATCCGTAATGCACAAAGTACTTCTCCCATAATACTTTTGCAACTGTGACTGACTTTTGGTCTTTTGTAGGGAATGCCTGGGCGTACCTTGTGTAATGATCAGTCACTACTAATACATTAGCAACTCCTTTGTTATCTGGTTCAATCTGGAGAAAGTCAATACAGACTAAAGGACCTTTGCTAGTGATTTGACTGAGTGGCGACGACCGTTGTGGGAGAGTTTTGCGAGAGACACAACGTCCACATGTTTTGATGTACTGGTCCACATCAGCATTCATGCGTGGCCAATAGAAACGGTCTTTGAGGAGTTCTGTTGTCTTCTCGACTCCTAGATGTCCACATTCATCATGTAGTGATCTCATTACACTTGTTCTGTATCGATCTGGTAAAACCAGTTGTTTGTGAACTGTGCCATTGTCCAGTTTTCTCTGTCGATATAGTATTTTGTCTCTCAGTTCAAGTTTCCTGCTCTCACGACTTAACAAAGACATGTCAGGTGGTGAATTTTTGGATGTGATAAGTTGCTTTCCAGTCTGGATGGCTTGTTTGACTGGTCCAATGACTGGGTCCAGATCTTGAGCAACTTGTAAGTCTGTAGGAGTCAATTGATCTTCCAAAGTTGCTTTTAGGCTTACTGGAAGGACATAAGTTTCTGGAATCACGGATGTAGGAACTCCCAGTTGGTCTACTAGCCTGACAGGGGACTTAGTAGCTTCATAGATAGATTCCTTTTTACAGATGGCTTTTATTGCAGACTGTGGTACATCTGTCCATTCAGTGTCATTGGTGTGTTGTCGGGACAATAGATCTGCGTCTATGTTATGACGACCAGGACGATATTGGATGTTGAAATCGTACGTGGCTAAAGCTGCAAGCCAACGATGTCCAACAGCATTTAGCTTTGCGGTGGTCAACACGTAGGTTAGGGGATTGTTGTCGGTTCTAACCGTGAACTTAGCTCCATAAAGATAGTCATGAAATTTATCCACGACCGCCCACTTAAGTGCTAAGAACTCCAGTTGATGGACCGGATAGTTTCGTTCTGAGTCACTGATCTTTCGGCTAGCAAAAGCAACAGGCTTAAGGCCCTCAGGGTACTCTTGATTGAGCACGGCACCTAACCCGTTCAGGCTAGCATCCACATGTAAGACATAAGGTTTAGTGGAGTCTGCAAATGCCAAAACAGGGGCATTGGTCAGACATTCAATGATTTTTCTGAATGCGGCTTGACAGGAGTGGTCCCATCGCTCTTTGAATGGCTCAGAAGGTTTGAGGTACGTTTTGGTTGGGTATTTGGTTTGAGCTCGCTTGTTTTTCTGAGTAGGTGGATAACCTTTGGTAAGCTCAGTTAATGGGCGGACTATGCTTGAATAATTTGCAATAAATCTGCGATAATACCCACAGAAACCAAGGAATGAGCGAAGAGTTTTCAGATCTGTTGGCTCTGGCCAGTTCCTGACAACCTCTACTTTTTCTGGATCCGTGGCTATACCATCTTTTGAGACAATATGACCAACATATTTGACTTGGGACTGACAGAACTGACATTTGTCAAGTGACAATTTCAGACCAAACTCCTCAAGGCGATCTAAGACTTTGAGGAGACGTTGCTCATGCTCTTCGAGTGTTCTACCAAAGACGATTATGTCGTCAAGGTACACTAGGACTTGAAGAAGGTGCATATCACCCACTGCCTTCTCCATGAGCCGCTGAAAAGTGGCTGGGGCTCCTGTGATGCCTTGTGGCATTCGTTCAAATTGATAGAACCCCAGGGGGCAGATAAATGCAGTCTTTTCCTTATCTTGCTCGGACATGGCAATTTGGTAGTACCCACTCCTAAGATCGAGGACTGAGAACCATTTGCTGCCTGTAAGACAATCTAAGGCGTCATCAATACGAGGGATGGTATACTGGTCGGGGATAGTACGACTGTTCAAAGTTCTGTAGTCGATGCAGATTCTGATGGAGCCATTCTTTTTTCGCACTACAACAATAGGTGATGCGAATGGGCTTCGAGACTCTTTGATAATGCCTGCAGCTAACAACTGCTGTAGGTGTTGTCGTACATCATTAATATCGGCCGGAGCTAAACGACGTGAACGCTCTCTGAAGGGGGTAGAGTTGCTAAGGCGGATGTTATGTTCTACGTTTTTAGCTAACCCCACATCCCATTCATCAAGAGAGAAAACATTACGTCTCTGCGCTAGCCTTTGCTGTAGTCTTTTCTTCCACTCTGTAGGGACAGGAGAGTCACCAAAATCAAAGAGTTCGGGAGCTACGGTACTAGCTTCAGGTTCTAAAACTTTAGGGTCAGTGACTACGTCCACTGCATGCATCTCGGCAATAACTGTGCCGACTTGGATAGAGGTAGGCTTTTCTGACTCATTCTGTAATAGAACGATGAAACTGTTCTCATCCATGTCACTTTCACGGAGAACACCTGGCTGGACCAACACGCCGGATGGGAGTTGGGGCATGGCAGGTGCTTCAACCAAAACAACATCTTGGGGTTTAGTTCTTTTCTGCTCTACTTTACACGTGGCATAACATTTTTTTCCGGGAGCAATGGTAAGTGGCCCTGGACCTTGCCATTTCACTTGCCCTATGGGATCGTCGGCTGCATGGGATCCTAGGGACTGAGTTTGGATTTTATCATAAACTGCCTGTACCCTCATGGAGCTGACTTTGTTCTCACTACCGCTATCTCTGCACAGCTGAAATAGGCGGCTGAACAGAAAAGCGTTTGTACCAACCACTACAGGGGTTTCATGACCTTGTGGGGGCTCAGGACAGATGAGAGCGAGGACGTTAAGGGGACCCTTGACACCTGCTACATCCTCAGGGAACTCTATCTCTACTACTACATACCCATGGTAGGGATAGGACTCAGCTGATAGGCCCCAGATGGCTAGATTGGAAATGGGCTGTATAGGGACTGTTGGTATGTTGGCTCTATACCAATCCTCAAAGATAATGGTCACTGTTGACCCTGAATCCATAAGACCATGGCATGAGATGTTATTGACCTTAATAGGAGCTATGGATGATGGACCGATAAGACCGTCCGGTATGTTGACACTTTGAGTTGGAACATTGGTAGTATTAACTCGGGCAACACACTGATCTTGAGCGTCTGTACTTTGACTTTGTCCATGTGGGCTTCCATGCACTTGATGAATAAGCTTTTTGATTACCTTTTGAGCATTCTCCGGAGCTGTACATTTGTTTGCAAAATGGCCATTTTCTCCACATCTGTAGCAGAAATTATCTGACTCTTTACTACTCTTTGGCTTAAAGGTAGATGACTTTGGACTAAAGTCTCCTTTGGACTTAGAATAATGGCCTCTCTCTTTTGCATAATGTTGTGGCTTTACTGACATTACACTTAACTGTGTTTTCTTTTTTTTTTTTTTTTCTTTCTTTTTTTTTTTTAAATGACATCAGAAACAGCAGTATGCGACATTACGTGATGGCAGAGCTTCAGTTCATCCTTTGTCATTTTTTTTCTCCCTTTTTTTAAATAAATAGGACAGGGGGAATGAATGAGAGAGAGAGGGGGAGAGAAAGAAAGAAAACCAAAGAGGAGAAGAGACGGTGAGAAGGGGGGGGAAGAGAGAGAAAAAAAAAAAAGAACTCCTGGGTCACCTGTATGGAGAAAAAAAAAAAACAAACAAAAAAAAAACCAAACAAACAGAGGAGACAGCAAACAACAAAGAGCAACATAATAATAGAGAAAACAAAGCACCATCACAATAAACTAGCTAGTCATAGATATCAATATTTACTAAATAATAAACGATATTGTGCAGCACGCAAGATAGACAGCGCACAGTGTGCTTTGAGGCAGCAGCCAAGAAAGCTTTAGTCCGTGTCTGTGAATACCCATGTGTGCATACCTGTGTGGATCAGCATGCTTGCATTCCAAAGGTTTCTCCATGTAATGATCTGCTAGGGAGTGTGGGGGGGCCACAGCCCCGTCCTCCAGGGTGTGAAGCGGGTATGGAGGAGATCAAAACTCCAGACATCCAGAGGCCCCCAGAACACAAGAGACCATGGAAGACCAACAGAACTTAACTGTGTTTTCAGCTCTTTGACTTCTTTTCTTAACTGTTGCACTTCGCTGCTTGTGTCTGATTTCTCTTTTTTCTTTTCTCTGGACATCTTTTTGTGGCTTGACTCCGTAGAATGAGACTGCTTGTTGAGCTCTTTCAGCTTTTCTTTTAGCTCTTGAATTTCGGACTGAAAATCATGTTGCTGACAGCCTTTAGAGTCTGTTTCACTTGCTACTTGCACTGCATGCACATGCGGTCTCTGTGCTGGGTTTTTGAGTTTTTGTCTTGCAGCTTCACGCTCCTCTTCTTCTCGAATTTCTTTGAGTAGGATAAAAAATGTCGGGGGATCATTCCGCTTATCTCTTAGACCTAGCTGAAGCAGCATGAAGTCTGATTCAGTGGCACCTTTAATGAGTTGCTCAAGTCTTGCTTTGTTGGCTTCATCTACTTGTAGGCCTCCCTTTTGCACTACTTTGTTCAGTAATCTTTCCAGTCTCAGCAAGAAGTTAGACAAGCACTCACCTTGTCTTTGATGCATAGTTCTGAATGTGAGATACAATTCCTCACCGGATTCTGAGGTTCCAAAGGTACTTTCCAATGCCTGTAAGTAATCCATATGGTTTGCCATGGGATTAGACATGCGCACTGCTTGAATGATCTCCAGCGCTGGCCCTTTGAGACTCTCAATAATCCTTCTGCGTTTCTCCTTATCTGAGCACTCATACTCATCAGACATGAACTTTACTTGTTCTAACCAGCTGTCTAAATTGTCTTCACCAGGTGGAGTAGGGTGGACTCCAGAGAAGATTCTAAAACGACGGTATGGATTTCTTTCATTTGGCTTGGACTGCAAAACATCACCTACCGCCCGAATGATTGACTCGGGGTTGCTGTTCCATGAGGTGCTAGGATCACATAGTCTTTTAACATCCTCCAATGTTTTCCCTTCATCATGTAGAAATCTGTCCAACTTCTCTGTGAATAGGTCAGAGTTTGTTTCTTGTTCTGCAACAACTATTTTCCATTTACTTCCTTCTTTAACTGAAATCACCTCTGGTGGAACTTTGGTAGGATCGACTTCTTGACGGCATTCACATAACATGGTCAGGGTTTGATTATTGGCATCAAACATTTTTCCTCTCACTCTTACCTTGCCCAAGGTTTTTACTTGTTCGAGGGTTTCTTCTACTGTGGATATTTCCTCCTCTTCAGACACTCCAAGAACTAGAATGGCATGTGCCTGATCAAGCCCTTCACCTCTGCACCAATTTGCAAGATTTGGTTGTGAAACATTACTTTTAGTGGCCATAGTTTTAACAAGTTACTTTGTAGGGGGAAGACAAGAAATGAATTGAAATTACTTTTTAGGACCAGTGTGACTCTTAGTTACTTTAAGGTTACAGCAGATTTAGTGGTAACTTAAAATTTATATAATACAACAAAAAAAATCCCAGCGGTGCCTCCAATGTGTAGCACCCAACTCAAGTAGCTCTGGAATAACCCTCGGTTAAGATGGTGATAGTACTCTGAGCGGGGCCCTGGGTACGTTACTTATTTTCTTGGTAAACAGGAGAAACGATAGCTAACCAGTTTTAACCTTTGTACTTAGAAATCTTAATGTTGGCGGTGCCTCCACTTAGTGAAAATAAGGAGTTCTGTCTAATCTTCACTAAGAATAATGAATTTATCTAACATGTTAAACCTCTCTTTTACCTTTAGTAACCCTTATCACTTATAAACTCTGTAAATCATAAATATGACACAACACAAAACTTTAAATTCAACATGTAAGATTTAGTCAAAACAAAGTATGATTTAAATAAAAATAAAAAATACAATATTCCAAGTTCTGCAGTGTTTCCTTACAATTCAATTGGATGGTTTTTTCCTCTATTCACAGTCAATGTTTTAGAAACAACACATTTATCCAAGATATTCCCCTTTTTAGTTCAGTTCAAATTTGTAACCTTTTAGAGCTCATTTACTGAAACCGTTGCAGGCCTGATCGTTGCTCGGGCTCGTTGGGCCAGAAAAACACAAATGGCCGCTTCGCTTGATAAACAAGCAGAAAACAAAACGCACGTGCTCGTGGCTACTCACAAATCCTTCGGGCTAAGTGCGAGGACAAGCTGAGGGGCAGGCTCGGTTTGTGACCATGCGGCCTCCACTCGGCAACGTGGTCGGAATTAGCGGCATACATGGGCTGCTGAGCACACTGGGACAAACCCACGGAAATCCTATCCACAGCAGAAGGGTCCAGAGAATTCCTCTCGGTCCATCATCACAGGGCAAAACAGTCCATAACAGGAACATAGACTCTGCATCCACGGCTATTGTTTTGACTATTCTCCCGTTAGCTCTGGTACACAACCTCCTCCGGTAACGTGCTGCTGCCGACCCTCACTTGCTTAGTTTTTCTTTTCTTCGCCTCACTTAGATCCCGCCTTCCTTACGTCTGATTGGACAATAGGTTTACATCAACCAATGGGATAAAACAAATACAAGATTGACAACCCAAAATGAGCTTGTAAAACAACTTGAAGCAAATACAAAGTTTTCCTTGTTTTACATTAGATAACAAACCTTTGGGTTTCTTGTAACTTTAACTCCATGAACACTTAAATTATAATTGACTTCTATTTATTGTGATTTTAAACACGTTTTTAATGCATTTGAACTCTTGTTTTGTTTTTTTAAACACATATGAAATATTTACAATAAAGTTTTTACATGACAATATTTATATCCTTTTAACCTGTAGTGTCTAAAATAGATATTTGAGACCAGGCTACACTGGTGTTTTTATAAGTCATGTTTGACTTTATGCTTTTCTGAATAGTTTCTGGGATGCTTAGAAGTCGAATTGCACTGCTGGAAATAGTTTATTTTGATGCACATGCTGTTTTCTTTGCAAATTTGCATGATGGGGTTGTTTTTCATTTTTCCTATAGTATATAAAAATTGCTGTATCTCAAAAATAAAACTACGAAGACACTCAAAATAAATTTCCTGTTGTTGTAAACTATTTTTTGCAACTTTTTTGTATTTAAAGTTTTGAGGGATAAACCTCTGAAATTCCTCTAACTAGAAATATTTGTAAAAGAAACAAACAAAAACGATTTTCAATTCTTTTGTAGTTTATTGCACTTTTTGCAATTAATATAGTTACTATGGACTTAATGCATACATATTATTAAAATATGGGCTATAACGGTGTTTTGATGTATAGCAACTTGAAATGCTCCCAAAAATGGCACTACAGCATGTAAAAATATAAAGTAAGCTCTGGCGGACTTGGTTCTATGGTAGGTCTTAAAGGGTTAAAGATTTTATCCACTGCCAGTAAGCCCATCCCTGTGTCTATGTTGGTACAGACGGACTCCACATTTATTGAAAAAAGTAAGGCATCATATGGATCATTCACATCTTTCAGTTTGGCAATAAAGTCATATGTTTTCATGTTCTGTGCAATATTTTTGGCTCATGTGCAATTATTTTGGTCTCAGTCTGCTTCAATGTTTTCAACACATACACCATGTATATAATTCCAATTACCTATGTATACATATACACTGCTTTTTATTTTATTCTATTTATTTAATTAATTATTTATTTATTTATTTTTCCACCTTCGTTGTATATTGGTTTCTCTTCTTCTTAATTTAGCACCTTTGTGGTCCAGCTACCCAATTTCGCTGTGCAAGAAACTGCACAATGACAATAAAAAGCTGTAAGTCTAAGTCTCTAAGTATCTTTCACATAACTGGCATTTAGAAAAGAGCCTATATATGCTGTGATTCTGTGATTTAGAGTCACAGTCAGTAACAATTGGTCATCCTACAGGGATTTTAAATGCAACAGACCTGGAGAAGTCTCTGGAGATTTATGAATCTTTGGTCAAAGAAAAAATAAGCGAGGACGAGGAAAAATTGGAGCAGACATATATTTTTCCTGAAATATAACCCTCTTTTCTTAGCTCCCTCACAATACTTTTGACAAGATTCTGAGTCTCTGGTTTTAATGGAGCTTGTAAACATTTTAATATTTTATGTCTTGTAATTGTCAGTAGACTTCCTGTAAATAATCCTTTTTATCCAGAATACAGATTTGACCAACCTTATCTGCATTTTTTATAACAATGTGCTTTTCTTGTATAAGATTTTTCAAGGCATCCTGTTCCACAGATGTTAAATTATGTAATCTATCGAAAGGTATTGAGGTAATCATGTATGGGATCTGTCCAAGTTTATTTGATCCAACCATTTTTTTAAGATTTTATCTGCTGTTCTTTTTGTCCAATGTACAGAATCCTGTAAGCAGAAACTGGACACTACAGACTGATATCTGAGCTGGGCTGCTCTCACTCAGTGTTGCGTGAGGTGGCTTAACGGCCTCTAAAATACAACAAGGACTTTGTGAATAACTTCGCTGACTTCTTGGCAGAATACATGTCAAAATGTGACAAAATTTATTGTTGGGGATCGTAATATTCATTGTGTTGTCCTGATATGCCCATGGCAAAGGGCTTTTTAAACCATATTGATTCTTTTCATCTGGTGCAATGTGTGCCCAGTCCCACACATGAACGTGGACACACTTGATCTTTTTTATCTCATGTTTTTTCTGTTTAACGTTGAGATTTGTGATGCTGTTTTCTGACCATAGTCCTGTGATGTTTGAGGTTTCTCTTGCCTGTACCTTAGTTAAACCTTGTGCTGCTGCTCGGCACTGTCGGGTTTTTTTTTTTTAACTCATTCACTGCCCCACATAGCAGACAGGTCTGGCCTGGATCTGGTGTCAAGTCGGCACTGCTGGCTGACTGCTGGTATGATAAGTGGTATGTCATCCAGATTTGGCCAGGCCTGGCAAAGAGAGCACTGTTTATGTGATGGCATGTCACATCTGGCCCAATTGTGGTTTAGTGTATGTGGCTCAGGCTCATAGAAAACAGGTCTGGCCCAGATCCGGCATCAAGCTGGCACTTCTGACTGACTGGTGTCATGGCAGGGTATATGTCAACAAGATGTGGGCCAGGCCTGGCAATTATGGCACTATTTATGTTTCTATTTTCCTATTTTAGTTAGAAGACCCAAATGCCATGTTGCAATACTATACTGCTATGGTAACCAATGTTTCAAATGCAGGTTTGACAGGTTTATGAGTGTACACTTTATCCAAAACCTAGTGAGGATTTACTCATGTTTACCACAGGTGGCTGTAGCTCAGCGGTAGAGCAGGTCACCTATTGATTGGAAGGTTAGTGGCTCGGTCCCTGGCTCGGTCCCTGGCTCCACCAGTCCGTATGTCAAGAGTGTGAATGTGTATGAATGAAGTTGGGAAGCACTCAGTTTAGAGAAAGTGTGGCATGTTGTATTGAGCACTTTGAGTAATCTGCGAGAGTAGCAAAGTATTATATAAGAATTAGTACATTCACTGTCTGAACAGAGTTTTGTCATGTTACTTATTACATGGCTTGATTAAGGTACACATAAGGCTGACATCTGGGGCCAGAGCTGAAACTGATCTGGCCCAGCACAGGGCCAGCAGTGTGTCTGCAACTGGCCTTGTGCTGGCCCATGTGTGGGCCACCTCTGGCAAACCAGATCTGGGCCACCAAAGGTTTGGTAAAGATCCCACATTTCTTGCAAAATAAATCCCTTCCTCCAAAGTACATTTTCCTTCAAAACTTCTTGAAAAGATGTCTGTGAAGGTTCTCAGTCATCCAGCGTCTGGACTTCTTTAAGTTGCTTAAAGACGTTTCACCTCTCATCCGAGAAGCTTCTTCAGTTCTAAGGTCAAATGGTTGGGAGTCCCAGATTTAAACCCAGTGGGAGTATCCCCCCAAAGAGGGACAAAAGGACCCCCTGATAATCCTCCAATCCCCTGAGGCAAGGTGTGAAAATGGGTGTGGGTCCCAATCAGCCAGGGTTTCGGGTGAGCTCATTGTGAAACCTGGCCCCACCTTATCATGCGAATTTCTGAGGTCAGATGGCCCAGGATGTGAGTGGGCGTTAAGGCGTCTGGGAAGGGATCTCAAAACTGGATTATAGATGGCAGAGAGTTGGTGTCGTAAACCCCCGCCTCTGTTCAAAGATGGTCGCTCACAGTGGACATAGATGGCTTCTTTCACTCCTCTTTCAAACCATCTGTCCTCTCTGTCCAAAATGTGAACATTGGCATCCTCGAAAGAGTGACCTTTGACCTTTAGATGCAGATGGACTGCTGAGTCTTGTCCTGTGGAGGTGGCTCTTCTATGTTGTGCCATGCGCTTGTGAAGTGGCTGTTTGGTCTCTCCAATGTAGAGGTCTGGGCATTCCTCGCTACACTGTACAGCATACACCACATTGTTAAGTTTGTCTTTCGGGTGAACCAGTTTTTGTCTGAGCGTATTGCTGGGTCTGAAATGCACCGGGATGTCATGCTTGGAGAAAACTCTCCTGAGTTTTTCTGATACACCGGCTACATAGGGGATGCCAATGTTGTTGCGTCTGTCCTTCTTATCCTCCCTCGCTGGTGTCAGATCTTCTTTTCTGTGCCTCTTTGCTGACTTTATGAACACCCAATTGGGATAACCACATGTTTTGAGTGCTTCCTTTACATGTGTGTGTTCCTTCTTTTTTCCTTCAGGCTTAGAGGGAACATGTTCTGCCCAGTGGTGTATGGTCCTAATTACTCCAAGTTTGTGTTCCAGAGGGTGATGGGAGTCAATGAGGAGGTACTGGTCCGTGTGTGTAGGCTTCCGGTAAACTTCGATGTTGAGGTTGCCATTCTCTTCAATGTGCACAGCGCAGTCCAGGAAAGACAAACAGTTGTCCTTTGTCTTCCCTGGTGAACTTGATGTTTTTATCCACAGCGTTAATGTGCGCAGTGAAGGATTCCACTTCTTGTGTCTCGATTTCGACCCAGGTGTCGTCTACATATCTGTACCAGTGGCTGGGTACTCTTCCTTTGAAAGAGCCAAGAGCCTTCCTTTCCACTTCCTCCATGTAAAGGTTGGCTACAATAGGTGACATGGGGGAGCCCATGGCACAGCCATGTTTTTGTCTGTAGAAGCCTTCGTTGTATTTGAAATATGTAGTGGTGAGGCAGAGGTCTAACAGGGTGCAAATCTGATCGGGTGTGAAGTTGGTCCTGTCCTCCAAGGAGCTGTCTTCTTGTAGTCGTTTTCTGACAGTCTCCACAGTATGCAAGTGAAGAGAGAGACTCATCAAAGGACACCATGGTTTCATCTGGATCCAGGGTAAGTTTCTGGACCTTTTCGGTGAAGTCGGTGGAGTTTTTGATGTGGTGTGGGGTGTTCCCCATGAGAGGAGCAAGGATGGTAACAAGGTGTTTTGCAGTGTTATAAGTGGCTGAGTTTATGCTACTGACTATGTGTCTGAGTGGGACAGCTTCCTTGTGGATTTTAGGAAGTCCGTAAATGCAGGGTATGGCATCCCCTGGATAAAGGCGATGATATGTAAGGCGGTCAATGATTTTGTCATTTTCATGGTCCTGAAGGCAAGCTATAACTTTCTTTTTGTTGCTGCTTGTGGGGTCTCGCTTTAAGGCTTCGTAGGTATTGTTCTTGAAAACATAGTTCACAGCTATATTTACTGACCTTTCTGGAAAGGAAAATGTTTTAGAGGTTTTTCAATCTGGTTTTAAATCCTTAAAATCAGCACTGAATCAGCCCTTTTAAAAGTTTTTAGGTTTTTTACCACTTAGACCCCATGTGTATTTAGATACCTTGGCCCAATATAATAAGCCAACTGTCACAAACCTGGGGTCAAAGTGGACTCAGAAGTGAAGCTTGACAGTCAGATTAAGGTAGTCATAAAATCAAGCTTCTTTCAGCTGAGGCAGCTGGCTAAAATAAAGCCAATTGGTTCACAGCAGCACTTTGAGACAGTTATTCACACCTTTGTTAGCACATGGCTGGATTATTGTAATGCACTTTATATACAGGTCAGGGCTTCATACATTACTAATTATCTTTCTGAGCGTCTACGGCCTTATACACCTGCCCACCCGCTTGCTTGGGTCAGCTGTTCCTAAGTGTGCCCAGGAGTGAGCGTAAACTTAGAGGAGATCATACTTTTGCTGTAGCAGCTCCATAACTGTGGAACGATCTGCCTTTAGAGATTAGACAGACCTCTTCTCTGCCTGTTTTTAAATCACTTCTGAAAACCCATTTCTGCACCCTGGCCTTTGACACCCTGTGAGATGTTGGTTTTTAGTTTATTTTTATTTCAGTTCTTTTTTTAGTGGATTGTATGTTGTTTTATGTTTTTTTTTTGTTTTTTTTTATATAGGGCTGTTTTTTAATATTAATTTATCATGCATTTTATTTTATTTATTTATTTGCTGTTTAGTTTTATGTTTATCTTATTTTCTGAACAGCACTTGCTTGCAATGTGCTGTTATTTTGAGAAGGATTTGGACCTCCATTATTTTCCAGGTGGATTAAAGATTTCCAAGATTTCCAAGGTTTTCACTGCTTATTATAACTCTGAGAGAAGTGGGATCCTGCTTTCCTGATTACTTCCATGAACACAGAGCACTGGGATGGAACACCAACTTCTCAACCCCCAAAGATAAGAACATAGAATTATCTCAGAGTGGGTAATTTCAATCGGTAGTTTTGAGGTGATTTGATTATTATTTATTATTGCTTTTATTTATTTTATTTTGCTTGGCTCCTGCCAATTTGTTTTAATAAAATCTTCTGCAATTACAGTCTAAACTATGGACATTCCCTTTTAAACCCATGTAAAACAATAAAAGTATAAATCTATGTTAGTCCAAATAGCTCTAATACGTTGGTCTAGTCTTTAGCTCTAACCATCCCATATCAACAACTGCCACAATTTAGAGGGGAGCTGCCATAATAGGTGGGAATGATAAGATTTGACCTGCAAGGCTTCTCGGGTTTCTTTATATCAGGGGACGCAGGGAAGACACCTGGTTGTCAAGGCAGTCAGGCTGGACAAGCCCCCTCACCCACATCAGCTCCAGAACCCTCCAATATCTACTGGGTAAGACTGAAAGAGAGATAAGGACTTAATGCAATGTAATGAACTTCCTTTGTAGGGCAATATAACTTTGACTAGTGTTTCTGTTTAATGAGCGCTGTAAAAAGTATAATTTTTGGCTGGTCACTAAGGCTATGTCCACACTAGCCCAGATAGATTTGGAAACAGCCTTTTCGTCTGAAAACGCTCCGCGTCCACACTATAAGAAGAAGAAGAAGAAGAAAGAAGCACATGAGAAATACTGTTAATGTAAATGTGACCTGTGGAAGACGCTGTTTAAATAGGAAACGAGCCGCAGGAATGCAGTGAGTTCACAAGATTTAATGCTAATACAAACCAGTCTTTTTATAGACATGGAAGTAGTTCCAAAGAGACAACGGATCTACTTTATTAAATACATTCAAACTTTAAAATTGTAGTACTATTTTATTGTATCTATTGTACATATTACCTGACATCTGTATGTGGACAGCAGAGAAAGAATTTCATTGTACAGAGAAATGCTTTATTTTCTTGGTACGCATGATGATAAACACGTTAAATCTTGATAGTACGAGGGAGACAGGATAAGCTGTTTTTTATGGTGCTCATAAACGGCGCGGCGAGATGTACAAAGTGGCGTTTAATGACCAGGAAAAACATTGCTTTTTACGTCCTGGACCTGAGAGCAAAGCTACACACGATGGGAGGTTGTTATGGGAAAATTTGCTCCAGGCCCAGGAACATCAGCAGTGCCTGTACAACAGAGGGGCGAGACTCACTTCTCTTTAGTTTCTGTATGAATCATATCAGGTTTTCAATGCATGGAGACACAAGTGATGTAAGTCTCAGGTAAAACTCTCTGATCTCTTATCTGCTGCATCATTTACAGACCAAAACTTCAGCACAGCATGGTTGAGTCTGTGTCCTCACCACATTTCACAGGCCAGACGTTTGGTGAAGCTTCTGCTTGGTTTATCCTAAAAAATTTAAGTACGTTTGGCTTCACACCAACAAACAGACCCAGCTTCAACAGATAACCAAACTAACTAACTGGTTCTATTTATTATCTAAGTTCAGGACATTATGTTCAGACTCCCTTGGCCCAGAAAATATCCCCCTGACTTTAACCAGTTATGATGGCAATGTAGCTTGCCATCACCAGTGTGTGAATGTGTGTGTGAATGGGTGGAGGACTGAATGTGTAAAGCGCTTTAAAAATGCAGGCTATTTACCATTTATAATGTGTAAGCATGTTTTGCAAAACCCTCTGCACTTCTAAATGTTAATCACGATAATTCAATTCAGTAATAGCACTCACTGAAGTTTTTGACCGTGCTTTAATGTAGTGCCAACTCTTTAATGAACACATAGCAATGTGTATATAAAAATCATAAAACAGCTTTATTTAATCATTTTATTCCACAAATAACCAGAACAAAGTCTAAAAGAAAAGCTACCAAACAGCTGCACCACTGAGTCACAATTTATTACCTGAACATGCGGTTTCACAGCTGCTGGGAGGTAAACGACTGAACTCTGCAATGAAACACACTCTCGTTTTTGGGTGAAACAAAACCTAAAAGGCAGTTGAATTAAGCTCCGCCCCTCACGTGATTCAAACGCGACAAACCAGGAAACAGGCTGTTCCTCTTCCTCAGTGCAGAGAGACGCACAGACGATCAGACTGAGCTCAGACCAAACTAGCAGCTTCCTCTGAGTGAGTCCAGCTACAGGAGAGAAAAGTGGAAAACTCCAACACTACTGCTTCAAGCTGCTGACGCTCCACACACTGAATGTGAGTTTGAGCAAAAAGTTTTTACCGGTCTTTGAACGCCGCTTTTTACGTCGCACAGCAGAAAACTGCGTTCAAATATAAAAACGGTGTTTTTTCTGGTGTTCCGTGTCAGCTGTGGCGGTGTTTAAAACGCCCTTTTCTTGAAATCATGCACGGCCTTCCCCATGGTTCTCTCATCCAATTACTTTCAACTCCTTTCACTCAATCAAAGAAGTGCAGACCACTGCCTATTCGGTACCAATGCGTGTCACAGTTTGTACTTGTATTATAATCCCACTCAAACAAGCAAACGACAGAATGCTTTTTCTGAAACAAGTGGAGGCCTTAACTGTGTCTGTTACAGCAGCTCCGCTCATTTCTGATCTTCTTTCTTATTTTCCTCTTTACTTCTCCTAACCTTTAAATAATAAAAATAAAGAACAAATACCTCCGATGTTATTATTAAATCTGCCCTGTTTTGGTTTATGAGTCATTTAGGTGAATGAGCTGAATACTTAATTTAAAATATTGCACATAGAAATGGAGGACATTATATAGATATCTATATATATATCTGACATAAAGTAACTTAATTTATCTAAACGTTACAGCAGTGGATATTGATAAACACAGCTATAAAGCATTTACAGCAAATTATTAAATGAAGAAAAAACTGTATAGTAGGTTTCAGTGTAGTGTAGTGGACATAGAGGGGTTTAGTGTTCGGTGTTGTGGCAGTGCACAGGTCAAAAAAAGTGTTAACATTAGAGAGCAGATTACTTTTTCCCAGGCAGATACATCTGTCTGACAGGACTCCTGTGTAAAAATATAAATTTAAAAAAAGGAAGCAGTGATTTGCAAATCTCAAAGCCGTAATTTATTCACAGTGGAACATGGAAAACATGTCAAATGTTTAAACCTAGACTATGTCGTTAAAATAACTCCTTTTCAATATGATGTTTCAAAACAGTTGGTATGGGGCAAGGCTGGAAAAATAAGTGGTTCTAAAAAGGAAAGGCTGGAGGGACATTTTAAAAGTAATTAGGTTACTTGGCAACAGGTCAGTAACATGATTGAATATTAAAAGAACATCTTAGAGAAGCAGAGATGATCTGAAAGAAATATGGGGGGAGGTTGATCAATCTGCAAAAAACTCCATTAACAAATTGTGCAACAATTTCAGAATAATTTTCCTCACTGTAAAGTTGTGAAGACTTGAAATATTTCATCCTCTGGAAGCATCAAAATATATTTTATCAAAAGATTCAGTGACTCTGGAGAAAAAATGAGGCTAAGGGTCATGATGTCAGTGATCTTCAAGCGCTCAGAGGAAACTGCATTAAACAAACATGATTCTGTCATGGAAATCAGTGCATTTCCTGTATCCTTTGGAGCTACACACCTGAGTCACTCTTTTAGAGAAGTACGTGTGATGTCCCACTCTCTGGTGTTAAGTTTAAAATTCGTGTAAGACTTCCAGAGTACTCAGATGACATTGAGAAGGACATTTCCAGTTTACATGGAAAACAATTTTTTTTCTTCTTGAGATTACTTATTTACACCACAGTTCAGAAAACGTGCATACAGGTCTGTTTTAAAACTGCATATCCGTTTTTTTAATGCATGTTGAAAGGGCAAAAATATTCCTGAGATGCTGTTAATATTTTTAAAATCGAAGGTTATTATCCAGTGGTATTACTTTAAACTAAGCAAAACAGTGGTTTGATAAAAGTTTCTGTCATTTATTTGCTTGATCATGCTCTCCTTCGACCATCTCTGCACTGTGTGGGTGATTGGTGGCTCCCTGCGTATGACGGTCTCGTACACAGGGACAAGGTGCACCAGTTGTGATCGGATCTTCCCAGGGGAGGGAGAGGTGATGGACTGTATGCCTCTTTTGCATTGGCGTACAGTAAGTATCATGTTTTAATGCCTATGGCGGGGCAGGTCACATACTGGGTGAAGGTCGGCAGTGTGGAGTCCAGCGATGCATCTGGAGATGAGCCCAGTCTTATTCTAATGGCTGATCTAAAGAATTCCACACAACAGTCCTGGTCTCCTCCCTGTACAGTAAACACCCCCACAATGGAAAAACACATGCGCAGTGACCCACTAACCCCCATCTCCTTTTAAGGTAATATCCATTTGCCATTTGTCTATCACCCTAAGTAACTGTTGCTACCTGTCCTGCACCCTAGTTCTTTGTTTACATTCCAAAGCTATTATTCTATATGTTTTCTTATCCCCTAGCAACCGCCATATTATAATATGGCAAGCAATCACAAACTATAGCCCCTGTAACTCTTATGTATATTAAGCAATCTATTATCCTCAACAGGAGCGATCTCACATTTCCAATGATTACAGAAGGAGGAGATGGTCTGTAACGTCTCCTTCTTGGGCGACGACACTCCACTTGAATGACCAGAACTAACATGAAACCACAGCAATTAGATTCTGCCATCATGTACTAAGACTTAAGTTAAAGGTTAAGAGAAGTGAAGGGGAAAATAAGAAAGAAGATCAGAAATGAGCAGAGCTGCTGTAAAAGACACCGTTAAGGCCTCCACTTGTTTCAGAAAAAGCATTCTGTCGTTTGCTTGTTTGATCGTGCTTTAAACACATCAAAATGCACAGTGGGATTATAATACAAGTAAAAACTGTGACACGCATTGGTACCGAATAAACAGTCACTTAACAGCAACAATCTGTGATGAATTATTGTGGTCTGCGCTTCTTTGATTGACGCTGAACACTGGAAAAAATGCCATTTTTATCTTTCATCTTTGAACACTGTTTTCTGCTGAGTGACGTAAAAAGCGGCTTTCAAAGACAGGTAAAAACTGCGTTCTCTTCAGCTGCTCAGAAGGGGTGTTCAAGGCGCCACTCTCTGGCATAAAATACGGCATAAGGCCGTTTTATTTTTGTTTTTTTTGTTGTTGTTTTTTACAGCGTCCTGAATTATTAAACGGCATTCTTTTTTTTACACCATTTCATAACCAGACGTGTTACAAAACTCGCGATATTTGGCTGAAATGGCGTGCCATTCTGTTGCAATTTAAAGTACGCGTCAAGCCGAGAACGCGAAAAATTCCCAGATGCTTTCTCGTTCTGCTCGTTTTATCGAGCATGCGTTGGTGGTGATTTGTGTGCACTTGGTACAGCTAAATATCCCAGAATGTATTTTGTCCAAAACTGAAATGGGCAATGGCAGAGGAGCGTGGCTAAAGACTTTTAAATAGACTCTTTCTGGGTCACAAAATAAACTTTGAAGATATTTTCAGGTGAGACTGTAGCTGTGTAAGCTTCAAATATCTGCTCGATTTATCAAGATATCACATATTTGCAAGAGTGCTCTGACGTTTTCGGAGAGGAGCAGACCGGGAGGTTGAGGCTCAGGTTAAACATGATATGTAAGTCTCCTAAATATCTTCTAAATCTGTTTGGTTTATTTCAGTCTTTTATTTGTTCCTGAGTAAATCAGTTTGGCTGAGATTAAAGTTAAGCTTCATACCATATTAATCGCAGTTAGATTAAGAGGATGGCAGTAAAAACTCCGGAGCTGTGACATCATCAAGTACGCTGGTGTTCCAATTGTACAAATCGCGACTCCGTACTCGCATTCTCGCCAAGTCTGGACTCCCGTGTGGACTTACAACGTCCAGACTAAGCGAGAATGTGAATACAGACTCGCACACTTGAGAACTGAGATAATGCTTCAGTGAAGGTAGTAGAGGTCGGAGGGGAGCCAGGACTGACTGTACTTCCTGTCTGCTGTTTTCAGCTTCACTCACAGACTCAATGGCTTCCAGATCAGAGGAGGATCTCTGCTGTCCGGTCTGTCAGGAGGTCTTCAGAGATCCTGTTATTCTGTCATGTAGCCACAGCTTCTGTAAAGACTGTCTGAAGAGATGGTGGAGAGAGAGACCAACACACCAGTGTCCAGTTTGTAAGAGAAGATCTTCAATGGATGCACCACCTTTAAACTGGGCTTTAAAGAACCTGTGTGAGTCGTTCTTACAGGAGAGAGATCAGAGAGCTTCAGAGGCTCTCTGCAGTCTGCACTCTGAGAAACTCAAACTCTTCTGTCTGGACCATCAGCAGCCAGTGTGTCTCGTCTGCAGAGACTCAGAAAAACACACCAATCACAGATTCAGACCCATCGATGAAGCTGCACAACAACACAAGAAGGAACTTCAGGAAACTCTGGAGCCCTTAAAGAAGAAGTTAAAGGTTTGTGAAGAAGTTCAAGTGAAGTTTGATCAAACAGCAGAACACATTAAGGTCCAGGCCCGACACACAGAGAGGCAGATTAAGCAGCAGTTTAAGAAGCTTCACCAGTTTCTAGCAGAGGAAGAGGAGGCCAGGCTGGCTGCACTGAAGGAGGAAGAGGAGCAGAAGAGTGGGATGATGAAGGAGAAGATGGAGGCTCTGAGCAGAGAGATAGCAGCTCTTTCAGACACAGTCAGAGCCACAGAGGACGAGCTGAGAGCTGAAGACGTCTCATTCCTGCACAACTACAAGGCTGCAGTGGAAAGAGTCCAGCGCTGCCCCCTGCTGGATGATCCACAGCTGCCCTCAGGAGCTCTGATAGACCAGGCCAAACACCTGGGCAACCTGACCTTCAACATCTGGAATAATAAGAAGGACATGGTCGCCTACACTCCTCTCATTCTGGACCCAAATACTGCAAGTCCAGAGCTCATCCTGTCTGAAGATCTGACCAGTGTGAGACTAGGAGGAGAGAGGCAGCAGCTTCCTGATAATCCAGACCGGTTTGATTACTACTGCTCTGTCCTGGGCTCTGAGGGCTTTAACTCAGGGACTCACAGCTGGGATGTTGATGTTGGAGACAGTAAACGGTGGGGACTCGGTGTGTTAGCAGAGTCTGACCACAGGAAGGGTCCCATACGGTCTGGTTCATGGAGAATAGGATTTTATAATGGAAAATATTCAGCACGCTCTCTATCAGGTCCAGAAACTGCTCTCTCAGTCCAGAAGAAGCTCCAGAGGATCAGAGTGAATCTGGACTGGAACAGAGGAAAGCTGTCGTTCTCTGATCCTGATACTAACACACACATACACACCTTCACACACACTTTCACTGAGAAGATGTTTCCATACATTAATACAAGGAATGAAGTGAAGGTGTGTCCGTTGAAGGTGTCAGTGTCCGTGCAGCAGGTGAGTTGAGGATGATGATGTTTCTAATGTTGTTTCCTGTCAGTGAATTGAAGCTGTTAAACTGCAGCTGTCCTCCTGCGGTTTGTCATAAATTTTGACAGTTTTAGTCTTTGTTTATGGAATTTCTGAGCACAACCAGCCTGAGGAGACTTAGTACATCTGCTAATTAACAATGAGTAAACTATTATCATGGTCTTTCCAACAGTAATTTAATTGATTTTACTTATTTTAAATATTCAGAAAATGTTAATCAATTGTAATTACTATACACTGTTATAAGAGATCTTATCGAGTATGTACTGATTGATCCAATATGATTAATGATAATTTTGTGTATTTATTCATCATGAACATTGAAAGATCTGGATGTGGCATTTTCAGTGGGAGAAAAATTTCGTCACTCATACAAGTGACTTCTTCAGTCTCAGCTGACCTGCTGCGTCCAGATGAACTGAATCAACCTTTTGGGATCTGCTTACATGGTTGATTGCGCATGCATGAAGATTGCCATATAGGCAGTTGTTGCATGGCCTTGATCAAAATCAAAGTGAGAATTTTAAAGGCAACAAATGTATTTACTAACCATGGAAATGGTCCCACCCTGTATATGGTGTGGCTCATATTATAGTCAGCTATTTATAGTGATTGTTATACATACCTTTTCTGATATTTGTAACCCTTAAAATACCTACAAAACATAAGCCTAAACAGCTTAATCATCATTCATTATAGAGGACCAGAATTTTCACATGCACCAAATAAATCATTTTGTGCTTTAATAATGAATTGTGCAATAAAGTATGCATCAGTAAATTCACTTACAATTTTATTTTTGATTGTTTTACTTATTTAGACATTCAATCTATTCTCTTTCGCTTATCCTTGTGAGGTTTGGAGCCTATTCCAGCCTTCTTAGGGCAAGAGGTAGGGTGCAACCTGGACAGGTCACCAGTCTGTCGTAGGGCTAACACGTAGAGACAAAGAACCATTCTGTCACAAAACGGCTGTGTGTAGGCAGGAGAGGACCCAAATGTAAAAGTCACCAAGACGGAATGTGAACTCAAAAATGCAGCTTTATTTGCTAAAAACAAGGCAAAACGGTGCAAAACCAAAGTGGGAAAACTAATAATAAATCATAGATTAAAAACACAGGGAGAATCACACAGCTATCAGGGAGGACGCGAAACTGAACACAGGAAATACACACATGAGATGATCAGGAGAAGTGGCAACACATGGGGAAAAGCTGAAACAAATGAATACAACAACGTCACAAGGGAAACGTAAAGCTAAACACAATAAACACAGGACCTCTTTCAAAATAAAACAGGAAACATTATGAAATGGACAAGGAAGACTTAACACAGGGGTTGAAAACACAAGAGGAAACTAATAAACAAATTAACTTAGGAAACCCAATGAACTTAAACATAAACCATAAACATCAAAATAAACTAAAACTCAAAATGCTGGGTCAAAAGACCCAGGATCGTGACACATTCGCACTCACACCTATGGGCAATTTAATTCAATTGAACTATTAATGCAAAACACATTCCAACAATTTCAGTCACCATTTTTGAATTCCAATGTAGAAAACAGGTTTTGGAAGTCTTTTTGAAAAGGAATGAAAGTAAATAGATTTTAAAATCAAATTATACACTCAACAAAAATATAAACGCAACACCTTTGTTACTGCTCCCATTCCCCATGGGATGGACGTAGAGACCTAAAATTCATTCCAGATACACAATATAACCATCCCTCCCAAACAGTGGTCACAAATCAGTCCAAATGTGTGGTAGTGGGCACATCTGCTATATTGAGATAATCCATCCCACCTCACAGGTGTGCCACATCAGGATGCTGATCTGACATCATGAGTAGTGCACAGGTGTACCTCAGACTGCCCACAACAAAAGGCCACCCTGGAATGTGCAGTTTTGTCTCACAGCAAAATGCCACAGATGCCACAAGCAATGAGGGAGCGTGCAATTGGCATGCTGACAGCAGGAATGTCAACCAGATCTGTCGCCCGTGCATTGAATGTTCATTTCTCAACCATAAGCCGTCTCCACAGGCGTTTCAGAGAATATGGCAGCACATCCAACCGGCCTCACAACCGCAGACCTCGTGTAACCACACCAGCCCAGGACCTCCACATCCAGCAGGTTCACCTCCAAGATCGTCTCAGACCAGCCACCCAGACAGCTGCTGGAACAATTGGTTTGCACAACCAAACAATTTCTGCACAAACTGTCAGAAACCGTCTCAGGGACGCTCAACTGCATGCCCGTCGTCCTCATCGGGGTCTTGACCTGACTCCAGCTCGTCGCCGTAAAAGACTCGTGTGGGCAAATGCTCACATTCGATGGCGTCTGGCACGTTGGAGAGGTGTGCGCTTCACGGATGGATCATGGTTCACATTGTTCAGGGCAGATGGCAGCTGAGAATGTCCCAGTTCTTGCATGGCCAGCATACTCACCGGACATGTCACCCATTGAGCATGTTCGGGATGTGCTTGACCAGCGTATACGACAGCGTGTACCAGTTCCCACGAATATCCAACAACCTCGCACAGCCATTGAAGTGGAGTGGACCAACATTCCACAGGCCACAATTGACAATCTGATAGACTCCATGTGACGATGTGTTGCACTGCATGAGGCAAATGGTGGTCACACCAGATACTGACCAGTTCTGGGTCCCCAGACCCCCAATAGCGCAAAAAACTGCACATTCCAGGGTGGCCTTTTGTTGTGGGCAGTCTGAGGTACACCTGTGCACTACTCATGATGTCAGATCAGCATCCTGATGTGGCACACCTGTGAGGTGGGATGGATTATCTCAATATAGCAGATGTGCCCACTACCACACATTTGGACTGATTTGTGACCACTGTTTGGGAGGGATGGTTATATTGTGTATCTGGGATGAATTTTAGGTCTCTACGTCCATCCCATGGGGAATGGGAGCAGTAACAAAGGTGTTGCGTTTATATTTTTGTTGAGTGTAGATACAGTTTTAATCTAGGAGGAGTTTGGGAACATCTGGAGACACACACACACACACACACACACATGAAAATTATAGTATGATGATGATTAAAACTTGGTGGTTGCATGGGAATTTTGAGATTTTTGGTTTACAATGACAAATAAACAATTTATCAACATGTTGCTTTAACTGTTTATAACCCATAAAGTCATAAAAACACAAAATCTGAGACTTTTTTTGTTGTTGCCTGTCCCGTTTGGTTCTTTTGCCATCAGAATTATTGTCTAAAGGCAAAAAAAGATTCCCAATGGATTTACTTTCCCAAATGGGCCATCCCAGCTTTGCCGTATTGGTCTATTTGATTCATTTCTGCTTGGCCGTCACCTAAGGATTTACATCCCTGATAAGCAGAAGGAGTCTCACTATCTGTTCAATGTCTCCCATTACAATGGCCTCTCTGTGTTAACATTCCACATGCATGCAAACTAGTGACAGGAGTGCTCTTACTATAGTAAAGTGAGAAAGTGTTATTACTATAACTAATGTGATATGATTAAATATGTGATTGATACGTGAGAAAAGAAATTTGCCTTCACAATGCACAGAGGTAAAAAATAAACATCCAAAATTCTCCAGAGAACAGGGAGTACATGACAGGAGGCTAACCTACAAAATGAAAAAGAGCATAGGAAATACTTTATAAGTGCACAAAAGGGAAATAGTGAAATCTTTCTGATTGGTTGCAAAATTATTTAACCCTTTCACATTTTACTGTTAAATAACCTGATTTTAAAAAGTATAGTAAATTATTTTGATTGCATTTTTCATGAGTGTCGAGAGACATGGGACATAGATAGATTGTGTGCTTTTACTAATAGTAACTTTATTCTTTATTCTTAATCAAAAGAGATAAGGTGAAGCAGTGTGTAAGGAAGACTGTGAATAAGGGTGTTCTTCAGGAACTCACTCTGCACCCATCTAAAAATGAAATTGATCTGTTTCTTGACAACGTAACTCTCCCAAAATTACTAGACAGTCAAGCAATGGAACTGGATTCGCCACTGACGCCAAGTGAACTCCAGGAAGCCCTGATAAGTATGCCCAATAATAAGGCTCCAGGTCCAGACGGCTTCCCTGCAGAATTCTACAAAGCATTCTGGACAATTCTGGCACCAGTATTCCACGGAATGTTGCAGGAAATCGAGGAAAATGGCAGACTACCACCAAATATGAATTCTGCCAACATTAGTCTCCTGCTAAAACCAGGCAAAGACCCTTTATTTCCCTCAAGCTATCGTCCAATTTCTCTTTTAAATGTAGACCTTAAAATAATCTGCAAAGCTCTCTCAAAGAGATTAGAGAAAATAACCCCCCTCTTAATTCATCCTGACCAAACTGGTTTCATAAAAGGTCGGCACTCCTCAACAAACACTCGTAAATTACTTAATTTAATAGACTACTCATACAATAAAAACATTGAAACCATAATATTATCTCTAGATGCAGAAAAAGCATTTGACAGAGTTAACTGGAAATTTTTATTCGCAACTTTACACAAATTTGGTTTTGGAAACTCTTTTATAAACTGGATAAGAATATTATACAATTCCCCAACAGCTCATATCAGAACAAATGACCAGACATCTTCCAGCTTCTGTCTCCTGAGGGGCACCAGACAGGGATGCCCACTCTCCCCTTCACTTTTTGCAATTTTTATCGAACCTCTAGCAGCAGCATTTAGACAGGCTACAACAATTAAGGGCATAAAATGTAAGAACATAGAACATAAAATCAGTCTCTATGCGGATGATGTGTTGCTTTTTCTGCAAAACACACAAACCAACCTCTCTGAGGTAATTACTCTAATAAACTGGTTTTCAAGAGTTTCAGATTATTCAATTAACTGGCCAAAATCTACAGTTCTCCCCATTAACTGCTCCTTCCATAATTCTTCCTCTGCCCCACTGCAATCCGGAAATATTAAATATTTAGGTATTAATGTTTCTCCTAAGCTTTCAGACTTAACTAAATTAAACCACATCCCACTTCTAAAGAAAGTAGAAGGCGATCTGACTAGATGGAAATCTTTATCCATATCACTCATGGGAAGGGTCACCACTATAAAAATGATGATCTTGCCAAAAATAAATTACTTATTTTTGATGATCCCTAACAAACCATCACAAGATTGGTTCAGATCTCTGGATTCATATATTTCCAAATTCCTTTGGAAAGATAAACCCCCGCGTATCAGCTTAAAAACGCTACAAAGAACCAAGGATAGAGGAGGATTAGATGGATTACTTCTTAGCCAACAGGCTTCAGTTCATCTCAGAATGGTTAAAACATACCTTCTTAGATGAGCCCCGGCTAGATGTTGAACAGGCACTATGTAAGGATCTAGAGATTTCAGACCTACCATTTATTAGCTCAAACATCAAAAGACATGAATGCTTTAAAAATATCAACATCAGCTTCTCTCTGACAGCATGGTGGGAGTTTCTAAAAATAACGGAGTCTTCATTAATCCCATGCAAACGTACAGCTATCTGGAACAACCCTGACATATTACAAAACAATAATATGATTAATTTCCCAGAATGGAGTTGTAAAGGAATTAAATACTTAGAACATATACCGGTATTAGAGGGAACAGAATTTATTCCATTTGACAGACTAGTTGCACAATATGGGATCAACAAGAAAAGATTTTTAGAATATCAACAAATTAAATCCATAATAAAAAAGAAATTTAACCTCAGTCAAGTTGAATTACAAACACCACCAAGTGCGGCACATTTCCTTACTCTTAAATCCCCCAAATTATTATCTAAAATATACAGAACACTTTCTAAATTAGATGAATCAATATCCCTTCCTATTGCAAAGTGGGAAACAGATTTATCAGTCAGTTTAGACCAAAACTTCTGGTCTCAGGTATGCTTAAAAACCTTTAAATTGATTAAAAATCCCAGTCTGCAATTAATACAATACAAAATACTACATAGAGTGCACTATACAGGTCATCGGATGTTCAAGATGGGCTTTACATCTTCCAACAACTGCTCACACTGTCAAGGCAATACACCAGACAATTACATTCACGCTCTTTGGTTCTGTCCACCAGTGCAGAAGTTTTGGCGCGAGATATGTGAAGACTTATCAAAGTGTCTGAAATGTAACATTCCAACTTCCCCCTTAGTGTGTTTGTTGGGCAGCTTAGATAATGTCACTTCAGAAAAGAATATCGCCCATATGGTTTTCACTGCCCTATGCATAGCCAAGAAAACTGTCCTGATGAACTGGAAAAATAAAAATAATCTTAATTCTAACCAATATAGAAATTATCTATTAGATTACATTAGTCTTGATACAGCCTCTGCCACCACATCAGATCAATTGCTCTGGGCTCCTTTGATCAGCTCCATCACCTAGTGGCAGTGGGGGGTCATAGTTTGGTCCCGCCTTCAATGTTGTGATTGGTGTGGGGGTAGGGACAGGCTTAGGGCGTCGGGGGGTTCCCCGGAGGCATCTTCCTTGGGGGGCTCAACCCGGGGTAGCGGTCACGTCCGGGTTGGGGGCTCTTTTCTGACTGTTTCCTCGTGGCTGCGTGCAGCGGGGCTAGGGGAGGGTCTGTGCTGACGGACGTGGGTTACTGACCTGGTAGCCTGGCTGCCCCTGGGTGGGTCCGGGATGGGCGTGAGGTTCTGGGGGCGCTCCGTCTCTGGGCTGGGGCCCTGGCCGGGCCTTGGGGCCTTGGGTCCTGGTTTGTGTGTTGCCGGGGTTGTGGGTGGGCGGGTGGGTGCATGGGGGCCCAGCCCTGGAGCAGGGTGCCGCCGGTGTGTCGAGCCACCTGGGGGGCTCTTCAACTGGTGGGGGAGATTGTCACACCTTGCAGGAGCTTTCCTCTCCTCAGGAACTCTCTGCAGGAGGGGGAGATACAGGAGAGGTGGAGGAAGATCTCAGCCTGGGCGTCTATTGTCTCATGTAGTCTGGAAGATGAGTGGATGGAGGGGTGGGTGCAGTTTTCTCTGTGGTGGGGTTGGGTGGACTGTCCGGGGCGCTGCTGCGCTGGGCCCCGGTCTGGATGGGCCTGGGCCCCCTTTCCCTGGCGGGTCGCGGAGTATGGGAGTGCCTACTGGGGTCAGCGGGGGAGCTGGCCCCAGGGAGGGGTCACATGCCCCTCCCTTCCTTCCCTCCCCATCTCCAGCTGCCTCCCTCTTCCCGCTCCACCACAACCACCCACACATGCAGGACCTTGGAGTAGGGGTATGTCACCAGGGTGCAGAGGAGGCTACCCCCCCTCTGTCCCCTTCTGGCTGCCTCTGCCTCAATTTTATCCCACAACTTAGACATTCACATTACTCACACCCTCATTACACATACATATAGGATCTTGCGGGTGGCCACGCTACACGGAGACCAAGTTACCATCAGGGTGTACACCTCACCCCTGGCATCGTTGCCCACCTCTCAATTTTAAATACACGTAGACATTGAGGGCTAGTAGGAGGGACTATGCGCTTACCTGCTGCTCTCTGGCAGGTAACTCCATGCCCTCCTGGGTTTTAATTGCACCTTAGAACACACATGCATCAACACTACAATGAGCGGGTGGAGGGAGGTTTGGAGTCTTCTCTCACCCCCATTCTCTGTGGCCTGCTGGAACGGGGGGGCTAGGAGGAGTTGGCCGTCCGACTGCGGTCTGGGGTGTGGGGCCTCCCTGCTGCTGCGGAGTCAGGGCGGTCTGCCTCTCCCCACCGCAGGGAAAAGGGTAACACCACCTGGGTCTGGGTGCAGTTCCCCCCTCCAGGGGCAGGGGTACCTAGACCCGGTTCGTAGAGTACGCTTGGGGAGTGTGATCGTGTGTACAGCGTCTCTTTATGTCTGTCTCCACGTCGGTTGAGTGTGGAGTAAGTGCATATGAGAGCATGAGGGTGGGAATGGATGTTTGTGTCTGTGTGTGCCTGTATGTCTGTGTCTATATGTCAGGTTGGGTATCAGACGCCACCTCTCTGGGGACATCTCAGGCCCTCCAAGGTTTGGAGGCCTATCTCCACCCACCACTTCCCCTGCCAGTGGCGGACTCCCTCAGGTGTCGGTGCGTTGGTGGTTCTTTGTGTCTGAGCGTGGGCGTCCGGGTACACACCGGCTCACTCCTTGGCGGCCGCTTATCGGGGCCTGGAGCCTGGGGCTCGCTCGGGCCACTTTGGAGGTGGGGTGCCCCCGACCTCTCGGCCTGGGGCTTGGTCACTCAGGCACAGCTGACTGCCGGCGGAGCTCACGGGCGCGTCACTGCAACTCCCCCTGGCTTCTGCTCCGCGGCTGCTGAGTGAGCCCTCATCTGGGACTCTCCTCAGCTCTTACTGGGACAGTGGCGCGGCTGCCCCTCTGTTGGTCTTCCTTGGTCTCTTGTGTTCTGGGGGCCTCTGGATGTCTGGAGTTTTGATCTCCTCCATACCTGCTTCATACCATGGAGGACGGGGCTGTGGCTCCCCACACTCCCTAGCAGATCATTACATGGAGAAACCTTTGGAATGCAAGCATGCTGATCCACACAGGTATGCACACAGGTGTATTCACATGGGTTTTCACAGACGTGGACTAAAGCTTTCTTGGCTGCTGCCTCAAAGCACATTGTGCGCTGTATATCTTGCGTGCTGCACAATATCGTTTATTATTTAGTAACTATTGATATCTACTGCTAGCTAGTTTATTGTGATGGTGCTTTTTTTTCTTATTATGTTGCTCTTTGTTGTTTGCTTTCTCTTCTGTTTTTTTTCTCCATACAGGTGACCCAGGTGTTTTGTTTTTTTTATTTGTTTTTTTTTTTCTCTCTTCCCCCCCTTCTCACCGTCTCTTCTCCCCTTTGGTTTTCTTTCTCTCCCTCTCTTTCTTTCATTCTTTCCCCCTGTCCTATCCCCCAGTCATGTCTGTCCCGTTTGTAGCAACTGAAAATAAAATAAATTCATAATTATAATAAAGGTCAATCAAATGGACCAATATGGCAAGGCCATGATGATCCACTTGGTAAAATAAATCCGCTTGGCATCTTTCTTGGCCTTAAGACAACAATTCTGATGGCTATAGATCTAAACGGGACACAAAAAAAAAGAGAAAAAAAAAAGGAACTCACTCTGCAGGAAGGGGATATACAGGAGAGGTGGAGGAAGATCTCAGCCATTGTCTTGTGTAGTCTGGAAGATGAGCGGATGACGGGGTGGGTGCAGTTTTCTCTGTGGTGGGGTCGGGTGGGCTGTCCCGGGATCTGTGGGGCCAGGCGGCGCTGCTGAACTAGGCCCCGGACCGAATGGGCCTGGGCCTCCTTTCCCTAGCGGGTTGCAGAGTATGGGGGTGCCTACTGGGGTCAGCGGCGGAGCTGGCCCCAGGGGATCCCATTATTGTTTTGTGATTGTGGCATCCCCCCCCCTCTGTCCCCTTCTGGCTGCCTGTGCCTCAATTTTATCCCACAACTTAGACATTCACATTACTCACACTCTCATTACACATACATATAGGATCTTGCGGGTGGCCACGCTACACGGTATCCCATAGACCATGAGGGTGTACACCTCACCCCCGGTGTCGTTACCCACCTCTCAATTTTAAATACACGTAGACATTGAGGGCTATCAGGAGGGGCTATGCGCTTACCTGCTGCTCTCTGGCAGGTAGCTCCATGTCCCCCTGGGTTTTAAATGCACCTTAGAACACACATGCATCAACACTACATATGAGTGGGCGGAGGGAGGTTTGGAGTCTTCTCTCACCCCCATTCTCTGCGGCCTTTTGGAGCGGGGGGGCTAGGAGGAGGAGTTTGCCGTCCGACTTGGGTCTGGAGTGTGGGGCCTCCCTGCTGCTGCGGAGTCGGGGCGGTCTGCCTCTCCCCACCGCAGGGAAAAGGGTAACACCACCTGGGTCTGGGTGCAGGGTACCTAGACCTGGTTTGTAGAGTACGCTTGGGGAGTGTGATCGTGTGTACAGCGTCTCTTTATGTCTGTCTCCACGTTGGTTGAGTGTGGAGTAAGTGCATATGAGAGCATGAGGGTGGGAATGGATGTTTGTGTCTGTGTGTGCCTGTATGTCTGTGTCTATATGTCAGGTTGGGTATCAGACGCCACCTCTCTAGGGACATCTCAGGCCCTCCAAGGTTTGGAGGCCTATCTCCCCCAACCACTTCCCCTGCCAGTGGCAAACACCCTCAGACATCGGTGCATTGGTGGTTCTTTGTGTCCGGGGATGGGCGTCCGGGTACACACCGGCTCACTCCTTGGTGGCTGCTTGTCGGGGCCTGGAACCTGGGGCTCGCTCTGGCCACTTCGGGGGTGGGGTGTCCTCGGCCTCTCGGCCTGGGGCTCGGTCACGCATGCACACATCCTCCAACCGCACACACACCCAGATTTTGTTTTCAAACTCCATTGTGGTTTATTTCACACCTCAAACATTTAGTAAACAATTAAGCAAATACAAGTAATCTGCAATAAATTACAGGTAGTAATAAAATAAACTACTAACTCTTTTACGCTAGGTTCCACACCTACACGTGTATTTTTGAACATGCAGCTGTTTCGTCCACGTAAACGGCGTTTCAAATCACCAAAAACTGAGATTTTTTAAAAATCATTTTTTGCATTTACGTGTGGACGAGGAATACAGAGTTCGTCACACAACGTCAAAGGTATGTGGCTATTTTCACGTCACGCTGTGCGCCACGTTATTGTTTACATGAGATGAATTGCAGAATGATAGATAGAGACAAAATACTGTTAATCTGACCATCTGCAGGTTTACACGCTTACATACACACAGTTACTGTCCCTCCATTTACAAAGGCAGAGGCGTCACGGTGTGATTATTTTACATGTAGTTGTTTTTTTCCCCCTGTGTAATAATGTTCAACATTGATAGCAATATATTTTTCAAAAAATGCCTCTCTGTGCAAAATGGGTTTAAAAACATAAACAGCTGTGGGATACTGTTAGTCCGTGATTTGAACCGGGGGAACAAATCGTGGCAGGATCAGCCTGATGTTATTTGTATCCCGCTGTAACTTTACTGTATAAAGAGCAAACATCTCCAACATGTCAGGAGTAGTTAATCATTACAATAAGTGTTTGTGAACTAAAAATTATGAATGTAGGATACTGTTTGTCTGTGATTTAAACAGCCCAGCACTGCTCCTGACGCAGGGAAGACCAATTCTGCAGGGAGACCTACCTCGGCACTTGTGCAGGTGAAGCCAAAGGGAAGATTTGCTTCACCATATTTTCTAGTCTTTGGCTTAGAATGAAGTTGGTTTGGAAACATATTCAGCGATGCTTCATCTCCTGCTTTGTGTTTCTGTAGGCGCCCGTGCTAGCAGTGTCCAAGCGTTTTGTTTTTTCCCCCCCTTTTCATCCCGCGCCCCTCTGTCATGGCTCTGCGCCCCCCCTAGGTGCGGGCCCCACACTTTGGGAAGGTCTGCCCTGGAGGACGAGGCTGTGGCCCCCCCGACACCCTCTAGCAGAGCATCACATGAAGGAACCTTTTAAAGACAAGCGCGTCCATGCTCACAGGTGTACACACGGGTGCTCACACACACAAACTACACCCTTTTTGGCTCCTACCTCAAAGCACACTGTGTTCTGTCGATATTACGTGCTGCACAATAATGTTTAATATTTAGTTTTTATTGTTACATTCCCATAGATCATCGTGATGTTGTTTATTATATTGCTCTTTTTTTTCTGCTTGTTTTCTCTTTTTTCTTTCTCAGCAGGTGATCCAGGTGATTGATATATGTATTTTTTGTCTGCTTATTTTGATGTTTTTTGTTCTTTTCCCTTTATCGCTGTCCCTCTTCACCGCTGTTTTTCTTTCCCTTTCTTTCTCCCCTTTCTTTTCCTCATTCAAGTCTGTCCCGTATTTAACAAGTGAAAATAAAATGAAATAAACAATAAAAGGTGAATCAAATAGACCATTACGGCAAGGCTGGGATAGTCAATTTGGTAGAGTAAATCTGTTGGGCATCTTTCTTCGCCTTGTATGTAAATTGCATAAAATGAATGACACATGAAGTGAAGCCTACTCATATGTGACTTAATGTTCATATGAAATGGAATTTTCTATATTCAAATTCAAATTCAAATTCAAATTTTATTTGTCACGTACACAGTCATACACAGTACGATATGTAGTGAAATGCTTGGACAACTGCTCGTGACCTAAAGAAAACAAAAAAGGAAAGGCTATGAATAAGATAGGAAATAAATATGAAAAATTAAAAAGGGTAAATTTAACTAGGAAGGAATAAAATATAAATTAAGGTTAAAAATGAAATAACTGTACAACACAAATTAGAATGAAGGGTAAATTTAACTGGGAGAATAAGATAAAATATATAAATTAAAGTTGAAAATAAAATAACTGTACAACAAAATACACAATACACAATATAGAACTATATAAGAATGTATGAAGAAATCTAAATATAAATAAATATATACACAATAACAGCAGCTGTACAAGTATTAACTGGAAATGAAGAATATAGTGACCAGTGTTGTGCAAAAACAATGTCCAGAAAGTCCAGTGTGTGTGTAAGAACCATATGTGTGGGTCAGTACTGTGTGGTGGTGTGATTGAGAGACCGTATCGCCTGCGGGAAGAAGCTCCTCCTCAGTCTCTCTGTGTTGGTCTTCAGGGAGCGGAATCGCTTTCCTGACCTCAACAGAGAGAACAGTCTGTTGTTGGGATGGCTGAGGTCCTTCACGATCTTCCTGGCCTTGGTCCAGCACCGCCTGCTGTAGATTGAGTGCAGGTCAGGGAGCTCGGAGCGGATGGTGTGCTCAGCTGACCGCACAACCCTCTGTAGAGCTCGTCTGTCCTGCATGGTGCTGTTCCCGAACCAGGTTAAGATGTTTCCCGCCAGGATGCTCTCTATGGTGCACGAGTAAAAGTTCCTGAGCACCTTGGAGGGCAGTTGGAAGTCTCTCAAGCGTCTGAGGTGGTAGAGACGCTGTCGGGCCTTTTTCACCACGGTGTTGATGTGACAGGACCATGACAGGTCCTGCGTGATGTGAACTCCAAGGTATTTGAAGCTGTCCACTCTCTCCACTGGGCACTCGTTGATGACGGGGGTCTGGTAGTTCCTCTCCTGCTTAGTGCTGAAGTCCACTATCAGCTCCTTTGTCTTACTGACGTTTAGAAGGAGGTTGTTCCTCTGGCACCAGTTCTCCAGATTCCTAATCTCCTTCAGGTAGGCCGTCTCGTTGTTATCAGAGATCAGGCCCACCACGACGGTGTCGTCAGCAAACTTGATGATGGTGGTGGAGCTGGTAGTGGCCACACAGTCATATGTGTACAAAGAGTACAGCAGGGGGCTCAGAACACACCCCTGGGGGGCTCCAGTGCTGAGAGTGGTGGAGGCTGAGACATGTCCGCCCATCCTTACTGCCTGTGGTCTGCCAGTTAGGAAGTTGGAGATCCACTGACACATAAATGAGCTGAGTCCCAGATGCTCCAGCTTGGTGGTGAGTGTGGAGGGAATTATGGTATTAAATGCAGAGCTGTAGTCTATGAAGAGCATTTTAACATAATTCCCCCTTCTAGTGTCCAAGTGAGTGAGTGATGTGTGGAGGAGATGAGAGATGGCATCGTCTGTGGAACGATTTGGACGGTAAGCAAACTGTAGTGGGTCCAGTGTGTCTGGTAGTGAAGAAATGATGAAGTCTCTGACCAGGCGTTCAAAGCACTTCATCACTACTGAGGTGAGGGCTACAGGGCGATAGTCATTGAGAGAAGCAGGGTGGGGTTTCTTCGGGACAGGAACAATGATGGACTCTTTGAAGCATGTGGGGATCACCGACTGAGATAAAGAGATGTTGAATATCTCAGTGAACACAGGAGCTAGCTGGTATGCGCAGTCTCTGAGGATACGACCTGGGATGCCGTCTGGTCCTGCTGCTTTCCTGGTGTTCACTCTCTTGAAGGCTCTCCTTACTTCATGCTCGGAGATGACGAGCACGTTTCCGGTGCTGGCAGTATCTTCCTGTCTGCAGCCGTTAGCGCCGCTAACACTAGCATTGTTGGAAACCTTAGCTGCAGCCTCGAAGCGAGCATAGAAAGTGTTCAGCTCGTCTGCCAGAGTCACGGCCGCGTTCGTCATACCGGTTGTTGGTGCTTTATAGTCCGTTATTGTCCTTAGTCCCCGCCACAGGCTCCTAGAGTCACTCTGTTGGAGTTGTGACTCTAGTTTCCTCCCGTAGCGCTGCTTCGCCTCTTTCACCGCCCTCCGCACGTTATATGACGCGGCTTTGTACGGGTCCATGTCCCCCGTCATGAGTCCCGTGTTGTAGGCAGCGGTGCGGGATCTCAGAGCGTCGCGGATGGTTTTATCCACCCACGGCTTCTGGTTGGGAAACGTTGTGATAGTCTTTGTCTCCACGGTATCATCCGCTAGTTTCCCGATGAATCCCACAACCGCTTCCGTAAACACGTTGACGTCATCGTCGGAGCTGTTTCTGAACATGCCCCAGTCTGCGTCATCGAGTGCGTCCTGTAACGCGGCCACCGATTGATCCGTCCAGCGCGCGACCTTCCTCTGAACCGGAACTTCCTGTTTCAGCCTTTGTTTGTATTTTGGCATGAGGAAGATGGCGGCGTGATCAGATTTGCCAAACGGGGGGCGGGATTGTGCCTTGTAGCCGTCCTCGACCGTAGTGTAGCAGTGGTCCAGTGTCCTTTCACCCCTGGTGGGGCAGGTGATGTGTTGATAAAAGTTCAGCGCTGCGCGTTGAGAATGAGACTGAAAATAAGAAAATGTAATGGCATGATTTTTAAGTTTAAAGTTTTAAAATCAAATATGTGAGAAAAAAGGTAGAGATAGAATAACAGGGTGGGGCTGGACATGGGATGAACTTATGTAAAAAAGGTGATTGAATGGCTAGATGAAGGAGAGAGGAGGGGGCGAGTAAGCACTAGGCAGCACATTAGTTGGTGGTTGCGGTATTGGTATAAAGATTTTTTTGTGAAAGAACTCTAGGAGAATTTCCACTGAATGCCCCACTGAATGGGGATGCTTCCTGTTGAGTGATTATCATCAACTCAGAACTCAGAGATAGATGTATCTTCGGATTCAGTAGTGCCTATTCTCTCCAAAAAAATCAGCATTAGCTCAGAGCAAATTAATTAGGCAAGTATAATGGATGTGGTTTCATTATTGTTTTGTGATTATTGTTGTCATTAAAGCAACATTGCTTTAATACAATTTCCTGCAATTGAAGTCTAAATTTTGGATATGCCACTTTTTAGGTCTTTGTGAAACAGTAAAAGTAAAAATCTGAATATTAATCCTTTTTAGTGTGATTAGCTCTTACAGGTTACTCCAGCCCTTTAAAAGTAACAGATCCATGATGCCTATCCTAAAATCAACCCAGATTATCAATTGCAACAATCGAGAAGGTTGCTGCCTCTAACAGGTGTGGCTGTTAACAATAGACCTGCAAAGCTACTCAGCTCCCTGGCTCTTATCAGAGGAGGCAGGGAAAAAAACCTGGACTTCAGTGTGGTCAAAACAATACTAGAAAGGGGGGGACCCAAGTGACAACGGTGGAATGATTAATAAATATGAGCCTTTATTTTGGAGGCTGAACAAAAACATTAGGTGTGTCACAAAACGTAGGCTGCATCCTCCTGAGGCGGCATTTGTAGACCAATTATGTCACAGTGTGTGTGTGTGTGTGTATGTTTGTCTGTGTTTGAGCTGGGCTACTCTCACACAGTATTGTGTGCGATCGTTTATCGACCTCCAAAATACAATAATGACTTTGCTGACATATTGTCAATAGAAAATTGTACTTAGTAGTCAGTATAATCTTTAAATCTTTAATGATATAAGTTTGCATATGGTAGAATACTGCATGTAATCATTTGTGTTTAGAAGTATATAGTTGGTGGCATATTGAAAGAATGTTTCATCCTAGGAAGTCTGTAACAACGGTGTGTACTTTCCAGGGTGTTCTGGCTTCACCCCCACATCCTATAGGAACATGGGAAAGGTTGTACCTTGTCTTATTGTTTTACGGGAGGATTAACGTAGCTATGTCAGCTATGTCAACAACCATGCCGGCACACCAATCTGTTGGTTCCTCAACTCGGGTAATGACACCAAGCTCTTCCATTCGTTGGAGTTCCTCCTTTACCCTTCCCATTAGAGGCAGAGGAAGCCTTTGCGGAGTTTTGAGCGAGTATGGCACAGCGTTCGGTTTGAGTTTAATGTGATAGGCCCGCTGCACTTTCCCTAGACCATTGCAAAGTTTAGGGTAAGTAGTCTTCAGAGTGTTCATTGAAACCGCGTCAACTCGCACCAGCAGGCCAAGAACTGTAATGGCGGGCAGGCCTAGCAGTGGAGTGCTCAGGTTTCTTACAACATAGACCTTCTCTGTTGTCTGTTTTGCTCCGTAGTTGAGCTGTAGCTTTGTAAAACCAGCAACGTCCAGTGGTGTTTTTCCAGGGCCTGACAAAGGTTTTTCTGCTGGAGAACTGGTCTGTGTTCGTTAGCAAAAATTTTTTGATAAGTCCGACTCAGCTACTACAGTCATATCTGCTTCAGTATCCAGTTTGAAAATGATTTTTGCATCTTTCACTTGTATGATGGCTGTCCACGCCTGGCTGTCACTGGAAACTGAGCCTAGGAAGAAACCTTGCTCCTCTTCCTCCTCAATACTTTGCACTGTCTTGCTTTGCCTGCAGACGCGCTGGTAGTGACCTTTTTTTCCACATAAATGACATTTTGAATCATTCGCTGGGCACTCAGGTTTCGGCTGTGGAGAGCCTCCGCACTTGTAGCATTTATTACTTTGTCTCTTGCTATACTGCTGTTGTGTTTTGACAGTTTTATTTTTGAACATGTTGAACTTCGTTTTGTCGTGCTTTTGTATCACTCTGTCAACTGTTTTTGTATTTATTTGCATTACATTTGTTTCACTTCTCAAACCTGACTGTTGCTTTTTGATTTCTTCTGACTGCCTGGCCATATTTATAGCTTTATCCAAGTCCAAGTCTTTTTCCATCTGCATGTGCTCAGACAGCCTCGTGTCGACCAAGCCCACTACTATTCTGTCTCTTATCAGCTCATCGTGGAGCGGTCCGTAGTTACAGTGCTCTGCTAATGCATGCAAGGCAGTCACGAATGCAGTCTCATTTGGCTCTTGTTTGCGCATATTAAAACGTGCGCGCTCATAAACAACATTTTTCCTGACAATGAAAAAGTTGTGGAAGCTATCTCTCACTTTACCATAGTCCCGCTGGTCTACATCACTACATAACTCGAGTCCTCTCAGGACGTCATCCGCTTTGTCTCCCATACAATATATGAGAGTGTTCACTTGATTTTGCTCCGAGCTCGCGGACAGATTACTTGCCTGACGGAATCTCTCGAAGCCACCCCCATCTTGCCTGAAATGGAGCAAAACCTGTTTTATACCTTTGGTGTAAAAGAAGGATGACAGTTTAACACTGGAATTAACATACCTGAGATTCAGGTGAAAAGAAACATTTAACAGAAAGGTGCCATGAAGATCCACCCATCACCTGACACACCTGGGAAAAACCAGTAAATAGGATGTTATTCAACCTCAGTACAGAGAGACGCACAGACGATCAGACTGAGCTCAGACCAAACTAGCAGCTTCCTCTGAGTGAGTCCAGCTACAGGACAGAAAAGTGGAAAACTCCAACACTGCTGCTTCAAGCTGCTGACGCTCCACACACTGAATGTGAGTTTGAGCAAAAACACGACTCAAAGGAAGTTTTAGTGAAGGTGGTAGAGGAGGGAGGGGAGCCAGGACTGACTGTACTTCCTGTCTGCTGTTTTCAGCTTCACTCACAGACTCAATGGCTTCCAGATCAGAGGAGGATCTCTGCTGTCCGGTCTGTCAGGAGGTCTTCAGAGATCCTGTTATTCTGTCATGTAGCCACAGCTTCTGTAAAGACTGTCTGAAGAGATGGTGGAGAGAGAGACCAACACACGAGTGTCCAGTTTGTAAAAGAAGATCTTCAAAGGAAGAACCACCTTTAAATCGAGCTTTAAAGAACCTGTGTGAGTCGTTCTTACAGGAGAGAGATCAGAGAGCTTCAGAGGCTCTCTGCAGTCTGCACTCTGAGAAACTCAAACTCTTCTGTCTGGACCATCAGCAGCCAGTGTATGTCGTCTGCAGAGACTCAGAAAAACACACCAATCACAGATTCAGACCCATCGATGAAGCTGCACAAGAACACAAGAAAGAACTTCAGGAAACTCTGGAGCCCTTAAAGAAGAAGTTAAAGGTTTGCAAACGAGTTAAAGTGGAGTTTGATCAAACAGCAGAACACATTAAGGTCCAGGCCCGACACACAGAGAGGCAGATTAAGGAGCAGTTTAAGAAGCTTCACCAGTTTCTAGCAGAGGAAGAGGAGGCCAGGCTGGCTGCACTGAGGGAGGAAGAGGAGCAGAAGAGTGGGATGATGAAGGAGAAGATGGAGGCTCTGAGCAGAGAGATAGCAGCTCTTTCAGACACAGTCAGAGCCACAGAGGAGGAGCTGAGAGCTGAAGACGTCTCATTCCTGCACAACTACAAGGCTGCAGTGGAAAGAGTCCAGCGCTGCCCCCTGCTGGATGATCCACAGCTGCCCTCAGGAGCTCTGATAGACCAGGCCAAACACCTGGGCAACCTGACCTTCAACATCTGGAACAAGATGAAGGACATGGTCTCCTACACTCCTCTCATTCTGGACCCAAACACTGCAAATCCAAAACTCATCCTGTCTGAAGATCTGACCAGTGTGAGAGGAGGAGAGAGGCAGCAGCTTCCTGATAATCCAGAGAGGTTTGATTGTTTCTATTCTGTCCTGGGCTCTGAGGGCTTTAACTCAGGGACTCACAGCTGGGATGTTGAAGTTGGAGACAGTAAATGGTGGGGACTGGGTGTGTTAGCAGAGTCTGTGCAGAGGAAGGGAATCATGCTGTCTGGATTATGGAGAATAGGTTTCTTTTTAGGTAAATATTCAGCGCGTTCACCATCAGCAGATTCTGCTCTCTCAGTCCAGAAGAAGCTCCAGAGGATCAGAGTGAATCTGGACTGGAACAGAGGAAAGCTGTCGTTCTCTGATCCTGATACTAACACACACATACACACCTTCACACACACTTTCACTCACAGGATGTTTCCATACATATGGACTGTTGATGATGGTAAAGTGAAGGTGTGTCCGTTGCAGGTGTCAGTGTCAGTGCAGCAGATGAGTTGAGGATGATGATGTTTCTTTTTTTTTTTTTTTTTTTTTAAATGACATCAGAAACAGCAGTATGCGACATTACGTGATGGCAGAGCTTCAGTTCATCCTTTGTCATTTTTTTTTTTTTTTTTAATAAATAGGAGAAATGAGAGAAAGAGGGGGAGAGAAAGAAAGAAAACCAAAGGGGAGAAGAGACGGTGAGAAGGGGGGGGAAGAGAGAGAAAAAAAAAAAAAGAACTCCTGGGTCACCTGTATGGAGAAAAAAAAAAAAACAAACAAAAAAAAACAAACAGAGGAGACAGCAAACAACTAAGAGCAACATAATAATAGAGAAAACAAAGCACCATCACAATAAACTAGCTAGTCATAGATATCAATATTTACTAAATAATAAACGATATTGTGCAGCACGCAAGATAGACAGCGCACAGTGTGCTTTGAGGCAGCAGCCAAGAAAGCTTTAGTCCGCGTCTGTGAATACCCATGTGTGCATACCTGTGTGGATCAGCATGCTTGCATTCCAAAGGTTTCTCCATGTAATGATCTGCTAGGGAGTGTGGGGGGGCCACAGCCCCGTCCTCCAGGGTGTGAAGCGGGTATGGAGGAGATCAAAACTCCAGACATCCAGAGGCCCCCAGAACACAAGAGACCATGGAAGACCCACAGAGGGGCAGCCGCGCCACTGTTCCAGTAAGAGCTGAGGAGAGTCCCAGATGAGGGCTCGCCCAGCAGCCGCGGAGCAGAAGTCAGGGGGAGTTGCAGTGACGCGCCCGTGAGCTCTGCCGGCAGCCAGCTGTGATGATGATGTTTCTAATGTTGTTTCCTGTCAGTGAGTTGAAGCTGTTAAACTGCAGCTGTCCTCCTGCTGCCTCGTTGTTCCAAAGCTCGTTGTTTCTCTTTTAGTTTCACTGTTTCTTTCTGTTTCTGCTGTCCACCTTTTCACATGGAAAATCATTTCACTGTTTCTCACTGAATGACTCCCCAAACTAGATTTGAAATTCTATCAAGTTTCTAATCATTACAAGTGATTCATGTTTCTATTTGATGTGTAAATGGAGATGATTTAGTTTGCTGGGATATGGACTGACATGTGTTGAATGGGAGGAGCAGTTTGTTGTTGTCTTCTTGTCTGTTTATGACAATGAAAGGCTGGAGTATTATGTACGTGCTTCACTGTCAGTATCTTCAGGGGGATTCAAAGTCATGAGATAAACTAGTGTAGAGCTTATATCGGAGCTTTATTTTGTATCAAAGCAGAGCGTGTCGTCCAGCCGGAGGAATGTCTCACCAACAAAGCATCTCTTTACAAATAAATTTGCTCCACCATTTTCCTTCATGCTATTGGGTGGCTGTAGCTCAGGTGGTAGAGCAGGTCATCTACTGATCGGAAGGTTGGTGGTTCGATTCCCGGCTTCCCCCTAGTCTGCATGCCAAATATCCTTGGGCAAGATACTAACCCGAAATTGCTCTCCGATGCATTCATCGGAGTATGAATGTGTGTGAATGTCAGTTGTGCTTGTGCGAATGGGTGTGAATGGGTGAATGCACAAGTTGTGTAAAGCGCTTTGAGTGCTCAGAAGAGTGGAAAAGCGCTATATAAGAACTAGTCCATTTACCATTTACCATGCTGTCCAACCAGTGTCAGAAGATCTAGACCCCACTTTGTCATTTTCAGCTGTGAACACCTTATCATCACGCAAACATTCAAAGTGATTTGATAGAAACCTCGATCCACAATGAAATCCCAGCCACAGAATCTCAGCCATCTCTTCTTCCTCCTTTTCTGGGAAAACCATCAAACTCTACATTACACTCTGCATTTTTCAGGGTAAAGTCCTCCACTGATATCGGTGCAAACCTAACACACTGCTGACTGTTTTATGACTACATCCACTTTGACCTTTGACCTACTTCTGTCTTTGTTTGTGGAAAGTATCATAATAATTATTATTTTGACCTTTGGGCCCTTTCATTTGACATGTTATGTGTGAAGAGTATCATTATTGTTGACTCCATAATTTTCAATTATTCAGTGTGTTTAACAAGATCAAAGCGAGCAGCTCAGTTATACCAAAGGAACATCTCTTTCTAAACACATCTGAGTGTGTGTGTGTGTGTGTGTGTGTGTGTGTGTGTATACATGTTTAGACATCTTTGTGAGTTCAGAATATTGGCATGCTACTGTACTTGTGGGGACCAACAGTCACTTATGAGGACAAAGTGCCATCCTCACAAGTTTGAAAGTACTTTTGAGACTCAAAATATGGTTTTAGTGTCAGGGTTACAGTTAGGGTATAGTTTTGTTTAGGGTTAGATTAGAGAATTAAATGAGTGAAAACTCAGAGCTGGGGCACTACATCATCATTCATCGTATTTATTTGTGGATATTTGCTGCCATCACCTGGAGAAATACAGGAAGTAAAAATTGGAGGAGGGTCAGAAACTAAGATCCATCAATTTGAGCAATAAAAATGATCCAAACTAATGTTAGGGCCGTTCATCAATACAGGTGACAGGAGAGAAAATATATTACAGTGATGAAAAATGTAGAAACAAATCAACCTATACACACAATTTATTTTTACATCCAAACCAAAATTAAATATCTTATCACATTTTGAATCCCAAATAAAACACACCAAAAGAGAAGAAATTATTCTTTAAGATAAAAAAGATGAAAGTGAAAAAATGAACTTTGATTTATTTTCCTCCTGACCTCCACAACCAGAATTTGTCATAAAATGTCACAGGAAAGACCAAATAAAAAAATAACCTAAAAAAACCATAAGTGGGAATAAGAAAAGTAAACAAAAGTACAAACACAGAATAAGAAAATTAATTTAGCTGTAAAATATCAGGGAACAGGGAAAGAAAGGTTCGAGAAGAAATAAGATAAGGATAAGGGAATGAATGAATTTACCTCTAAAATAAAAGGGAAGTGAAAAAAGGTTTAAGAAAGAAACAGGAAAAAGGGTTAAGGTTGGAAGGAAATAAGAAAAGAAAAGATAAATACAAAAAAGGTGGAGAAAGGGAAATGGCTGAGTTTAGAGAATAATAAAGGAGAGTACTTGTTTAAAACTCATCTAAATTATTTAAAGGCACAGGATTCAATTTATTGTGTACCAGCATATCCTTTAGATTTCTACTTCTTCTATAAGCTGTAATGGTTTTCAATTGCTGTAAAGGAGGAAGGGCTTGTTGGGTCATCAATAAAGAAGTATTAAGAGCTCGATTCAAGACTCCGATGTGTCTAAAAAAAGGTGACTGCAAACAGAATCAAATGACTCTGATTATTGCTCCTGACTGATGGCTGATCCTTATTAAAGCGTGTTCTCACTTCACTTTTAATATGTGGTAAGAAGCAGGCTGAGTAACCTCAAGGTCTTAAAGCCTTAAACAACACTGAAGTAGCTTCTTCCATACGCTCCTTAAAGAGACAGATATGATGTACTCTAATCGACTGAGATTTAATAATGCCCCTGAAAACATGGTAGGATCAATGTTCCCTCTAATTTTTCATGTGTCTGAGCGAACACACAAACTCCCTGAGTGGACACTTGAACCGCTGTGAGCGACAGCAGACGTGTGCACTGTGGTCACGCCAGGATCTAATCCATCCAAGTTACATGGTTTTCATTAAAATAATCTAATTACACTTACAATGAAATTTAAAAAAAAATCTTGTTCATGACCTGTGTAGCATGTTGACACTATTGGAAGTAAAAATTACTTGAACTCCAATTTTGAAAACACAACTTTTAAAGCTCTGACTTGTTTCATGAGTCTGTGGTCTGGGAGAGAGTCTGTAACTCTGTCTGCAAAATACAGTAAATAATGTCCAATGTTGAGCAATTAATTATATAGTTACTTCTTCAAAAAAGTTACTGAGTTATGCAAACAGCAAAGTTTTTGCAGCTGTTTACCTAAAAATGCAGCCAAGTTTTTTTTAAATAAACATTTCAAACTATTTACAGAACAATCAGCTGTTCTGCATCAAATTTGATGCCACACAAATTATTTGTGCCACTCCAAAAAAATCATTTCTGTCCACTATGAGATAAAGGAGAACAACAGCCTGATACCTGCAGGCCTGAGAGCAGCAGGTGTATCACTGCTGTAACTCCTGTAACATTCAGCAGTCGCCTCATTGTTCTGACAGGCACAACTAAACTATTGACTACACTACACACTAACTACACAAGATTTGCGCTAAACGTCGCAAATCTGTCACATCACACGCTGTCACTCCTAAAACTTCCCCCCTTCCCTAAACAACTAATGCCATGTTGCCATTTCATTTTTTGACTGGTCGACATGGTACATTTTTCCACCAATAGGAAAGGCTGGGGGCAGGGGTTTGCACAGGTGGAGAGTGCTTTTGAGCGTTTTCCTCAGCGTTTTGAGCGTTGTGACCCTGATTCAAAGCTGGGTCACAGCCTGCAAATATAATCAGCAAATAAGCATTAAAAATATACATTTAAATTTCAACATGGCCAAAGTGACGAAGGTCAAGTATGATGGAGGGGCTGAGACAGATCCACACTGGAGTCCAGAGAGCAGGAAGATGATGGAGTCTCTGGGAAAACTGGCTTTTGATCATCTGCAGAAAGGAAACCTGATCTTCTATGAATCAGACCTGACAGAGTGTGGCATCGATATCAGAGCAGCCTCAGTGTACTCAGGAGTGTTCACACAGATCTTTAAAGAGGAGAGAGAACTGTACCAGGACAAGGTGTTCTGCTTCATCCATCTGTGTTCAGGAGTTTCTGGCTGCTCTTCATGCCCATCTGACCATCATCAACTCTGGACTCAATCTGCTGGAACAACAACAAATGATGTCCAAGTGGTTTAAATTGTTTGGAAAACAAGAACCACAAAAATATGTATATTCTGTAGAGAAAGACTTCTACCAGAGTGCTGTGGAGAAGGCCTAACAGAGTATAAAATGGACACCTGGACTTGTTCCTCCACTTCCTCCTGGGCCTTCCACTGCAGACCAGTCAGATTCTCATACGAGGTCTGATGTCACACACAGGAAGTAGCTCAAAGACCAAACAGGAAACATTTCAGTAAATCAAAGAGAAGATCAGCGAGAATCTGTCTGCAGAGAAAAGCATCAATCTGTTCCACTGTATGAGTGAACTGAATGATCGTTCTCTAGTGGAGGAGGTCCAACAGTCCCTGATATCAGGAAGTCTCTCCACAGATAAACTGTCTCCTGCTCAGTGGTCAGCTCTGGTCTTCATCTTACTGTTGTTAAGAAATAAATATATATTCTTAATGCTTATTTGCTGATTAGATTGTTTTATGAGAGGCCCAGACTTGACTAGGTCACAGGCTGACAGGAAACTGCATGTTTTTGCAGCATATGAGGAGTAGACAGAGAGTGAAACTAAGTTCAGACGAAGGGTGACAGGTTGCACTGCACAACAGACCTCAGAAAAGGGAAGTTATTGCAAGCTGCATAGGAAGTAAGACACAAAGAAAAGAGGAACGGAGTAAAAGGAGTTGTTTGTATCGAAACTATGTGACGTGTGAAGTACCAAAATAACACCTACATGAGACTCATGTTGAGCTTCTAATGTTAGAGATTCTGCAACTGGCTTTGGGCTGTGCGGGGCTCTCTCTTCCGGAAGATGATTGAATAAAAATATATAAATGTTTTGACCACTCTGAGTCAGGTTTTCTCTGTTCTATCATGGGGATCAAAGAATCTGGTTTAATATTTGGTGTTTCCGCCCAGTTCCTTTGTAACAGAGAGAACAAATGTGGCTGAAGGTGGCTGAGCTTTTCCTGTATTGATCAGCGGAGTTAGCCTCTGGCACCAGATAATTTAGCTGTGGAATCCCCACAGTGGTGCTTTTAAATGTATTTAAATTCATCCAGAATAGGAGTTAGACTCCGAGGAGCGTGGTTGCTCAGCGTGTGAGGCTTTTAAATTAGTCCTTGGTGATTGCCTTTCCTTTGCGCAATTGGATGGACATGCTGTTTGTAGCCATGTGTGTTTCTGTTACAAACTGTGCAAAGAATAGGTAGCTTTTCCTGTGCTATATCTGGTGGTTGCATACAGGTGTCTAGAACAAGACCAGGTCGAAGTTCCTCCTTTTCTTTCTCCATATCTTGTAATGGCTCTCCATTACAAAATACATGTAATGGCCATGTATTTTTTCTGTCTGCTTCGAAAGTCAGTATCTGTGTTGTATCTTCGGAACACATATTGTTTCTTTTTGGTTCGAAAGCTGACATCCGTAATTTACTTCTGAACCACATATTTTTTTCTGTCTGATTTGAAAGTCAGGATCTGTGGTATATCTTCTGATAATGTAGTCTCTCTTTTTTTGTTGAAAATGAAGATCATTTTGGTATCTCTTCACATTGTGGGCTTTTATCTTCTCTTGAATATGAGGATTTACATAATAATCCTTGGCTGATAACAGTTTTTGTTTATGGTGATGATAGTTTTCAGCATATTGAGTTTTCACAGTCTGTAATTTTTTAATTCGAAATTCATGACAGCAGGCATATTGTTCCTTTTTGTGTCTTTTTTTATCTTCTTTGCCACTTCTTCAGATGAAGATTTTTCTTTATCTTTTACATGCTGCTTGTGACTTTTTTGAGCTTGACGAATAGCTTTCCCACGTTGTCGTTTATTTAATTTGCACACATTTCTTGCTTTTGGGGGTTTTTATCTATGACTTTATCTCTTTCATTATTGAATTCAAGATTTTCTTGTTGTTCTGTCCAGATGTTGCTTGTTAGATCAACAGATGTTTCAAATTGATGTTCACAAATTTGATTTGAAGCCATTTTGTCTTGTGGTGAGTTTAAAGCATTTTCTAACATTGTCATGTAGGTTTGGGCTGATTCTGGTTGAGGCACTTGCACAGTGACATTTGTGATTTGTGGTTCATCATTTTGTGGTGATGATGTAGCTGTTGCTCCTGGTGTTGCCCAAGTTGACTGTGCAGGCTGTTCATTGTGAGTGCTGACTCTTTGGAAAGAAACAGGCACAAACTCATATCTTGCATACTTGCCTTGATTTTGAAAAAGGTTATGCAGGTGGGTGATCAGGTCATTCACATGAGTGAAAGTGAGCATGACTGCTGTTCCATTTGGCTGGGGTAAACCTCCTGCACTTCTTGAATGTGAATCAAATAATCCATACCTCCCAGGTGAGACCATGAGCAAAGCATAGTTCACATCTGTTGACAGACATACAAGGCGACTAGCAAGAGGCAACCACCCCTTTTTTTTTTGAGGACTGTTCTCTGCTACTTCCAGGTATCCATAACTTATGTCATCCATTTTCACACTGTAGACATTTATGTCAGTATGAAGTTCTTTGGGTAGGTCCTCCATGGTCAGATGATCCTGTGTATAATGCCTCTCCTGCAGAAGAATTGTTTTAATCCAACAGTATAGAAATATAACGTCATTTGGTTTGTTACATTTGCCTGAGTTTTGTTTTGTTTCTTTGAGCTCAATATTTATTACTTTTGTAAATCTAATTTTTGGGGGTTAAATAAATGAAAAACTATTTTTCTAATAATTCCTGGGACTCCTCCTGTTTTTTAACTTGGTCCATCACAATGGTCATATAAAGAGAACTTTACATTTTTCTATGAACAGAAAGTATCTGTTAATGAGACAGAAAATCTACTGTGAATAAATGCAAACATGTTTGTGATTTATATTGAATAGAAACTTGATGACTGATGTGAGATCATATTTAAATGGTTTGAGTGATGAACCAACATGTAACTGAGTCTGAGTCCCAGTTTAAAACCAGGGAAACCTGTTCCACCATAAACAGTCTGATAGAGCAGAGCTAACAGTTCATAATAGTGTGAAACAAAGTCACACATGTTTCATCTACTTTGGAACTCCATGTATGAAAACCGAGAAAATCCCTCATGTTCCTCTCTCTATCTCCAACTGTTTACATGAACATAAAGAACCAGTTAACTTTCTCTCCCAGCTCAAGACACACAGCTGATGCTAGCCAGGAAAACATTACACACTGACTTTAATACAAACACACACAGTGTGTTGTGTGAAGAAATCCAACATGAGCTGAACAAACAGTGAAGTTCCTAAAGACAAACTGTTAAAGGAGGAAACAAAGCAAACTTACAGTTTCTTCACACAGAGACACCAACAACAAGCTCCACTCCACAGCTGTGGACTTTTTTAAACACCATCCTGTCTTGACTTATGTTATTCTGCCTTTAAACGCTCTTTGCTGTGTTTCTTTCTCCTCCAATGAGAAATCAAATCAAACAAATGTTTGCAGGATTAAAATGGTACAATATCATATTTGTCATTTCCCAAACTGCACACGCTTGATTCGTCCCCTCAACAGCAGGATTCAACAAAATAAGACGTCCTTCAGACTTTAAAGTGCTGTCAATGAAATATCATAAACAGTTTGATTTCACCATAACTATTCCTTACTGATGATGTCACAGCTAACTGTTCATGACACTTTCATTAAATGGACAAAGTGGCCTCAGTAAAGGGCAGAAATGTTCATCATCCTAAATATCTGAAGCAAGTTGCATCATTTTGATGACTTAATTTCATAAACTGTCACTGTTTTTAAATCAATGCTGAATTCTTTCCAGCAGAGTTTCTTCAGTGGTTTGGATTTGAGCTTTGAGTGGATCCCTGAGCAGGAGAAAATGACACAGATGATTTCATTGAATAAGTTAGATGGAGGAGCATCATCAGAGCAGTCCAGATTCCAGGACTGATCCCTGAATCCAAACGCTCAGTCATTACTGAATCCTTTCCTTCTGCTTCTGCTGGAACTCACTGATATAGTGACAACTTCACAGATCAGTGGAAGAAGATTTAAAATTTACAATTTACACTTTCATTACAGGAAACTTTATTAAAACAGTTTAGCAAAATCAAATGATAATAATCAGATGACTTAAACTCTACTGATGTAACTAAGCTACTCTGAGTTTGTTCTTCTCTTTAGTGAGGAGAGGTCAGCCAGGCCTAAAGATGCTCTTATCCCCGAGTTCTGTGTTCATGATAATCCCCCAGCAGGAGAGCAGCTGGGCTTCCAGTGGAAGTGTGATGTCATCCAAATCCTACTGAATGAACCATCTAACACAGCAACAATGAGCAGATGAAGCCAAAAATCACACAATCAGTTGACAGGTTCACAGGTTGGACTGAGGTTCCCCCTCTAGTGTCTCTGCTGGAGTCTTCAACATGAACCTTAGATCCAACCTGCTGACCTGCTCCTCTCACAAAGGACTCATTTATCTTTGATTAACAATAAAAATTCTTTATTATTAGGAAACAGAGAAAAGTTCTGTTTCAGCACTCTGATCATATTTAATCACATAAAGCTGGACATTAAGACCTTTGAACCTCTGAGCTGTGATGTAGACGCAGTCAGGGAGGACTTCTATATCTTTCTCCCCCAGGTCACATGACACTCCTACATTTGATTGTGCTATAAAATGATTGTAGGCCCATTTATTGACTAGTAATTATGAATAAAGCAGAGCTGTGTCTCTCTGTACTCACACAAATACCTGAGGAAGTCTCTGAATGAGGGATGTGAGGATCCACTGTTCTGAACCTCGGCTGACTCGACTCAGACTGAAGGTTGATTTAGACTTCTGTGAGTAATCTGAGTAACTTACGCCGTAACCTTCCACGTGACCTGACGTGCACCTCCTGACAAACGTAACTATGCGTTGGGTGGACACATGGTGACTTGAATGGCGTGGAAGGTTGCAGTGTCAATTCAAGTTAATCAATTCGACAATTTTGTTAGGTGCGCTTACCTGAAGTAAACTGCTATCTATGCTAAGAAAGAAATTTTCTCACCTACTGGTGGTTGAGGTGAGAAAACAGCACCCCAGGTGCATACCCAGTGGGGCTAAAATAGATAAGCACAAAAGAGTGCAGAGAAAAGAGGTCCCATACTTTAGCATTGGCAAGTTGAATTAACCCCATGTTTGGGCTAGTCACTGCTGGCCTTAAGACATTGTTTCAAACAGTATTGATCAACATGTGTTCACAAAGCAAATGGCACAAAGTTTTATTAATATAATTGTAGATAATATTTGACATTTGGGTCAAATATTATTGTACTAGGACTTCCATATTTGACCTTTGGGTCTTGTGATTTCAGCATGTAGGTTAAATGCTCAGTGATTCCATCATATAAAACACTCAGGTGTATGTATATGTATGGTGTATACAAGTATATATGATTACATAGTATATATGAGAGTATATGTCATATATTTCATTAAAAAATACAAATAAAAAATCAAATCGGGACACAGCTCATCCTCTCTCACCGTCCTGTTTACCATCATCAGCTCCACCTGCAGAGAGAAGAAGGAAGAGCAGAGGAGATAAACGAGTGTTTTTAGAGACTCTTCATCAGCTGTCAGTCAGTGATGCAGCACATCCAGTATAAAGAGCAGCAGGGACTTCAGTGCTGGGACTGTACTAGGACTCATTGTTGCTTCACTTTTTCTAATCTTTGGATTTTTATTGAAGTTAATGAAAATTTTTCTCACTTCTATGTTTTTTGGACTTTCATTCATTAGAATAAGATAAGACAAGATAAGATAAGATAACCTTTACTAGTCCTACAAGTTGAAAATTTATTTTGTTACAATAGAAAGTGGACAGTGCAAAATTATATAGCAAAAATTAGAGAACACTGGAATAGAATAAGAATAAGATAATGTACACAAATTTACATAATACAATAAAATAAAATACTATATACAATAAAACAAAATAAAATATTATATACAATAGGATAAAATAGAATACAAATGCTGTATGAAACATTTGTATTCTATGTTTTGTATAGCAGTCTGACCAAGGTTATTGTAAAAACACAATAACCTTGGTCTTTCAACTCTGAGCTCTTAAGGAACCCCAACAATCCAGATGGACGGTTCCAGCTGTTAACTGGAGGAATTCCATCCAAACATCTGCTCTCACTAAATTCTTCCTCACCTACAGACTGTGTTCTTCACTGCTTTAAACTTGGAAATGAATGCAGCCATTGGTCTGTGTGCTGCTTTTTTCAGAGAGCTGATTAGCTGTTGACAGTGTTTGATCAGAGTGTGTCAGCCGTTACTATAGTGACCATTAAGGCAGAAACAGGAAGTGTTTGTTTCCAATCAATAAGCTACTGACCTCAGAGTCTCCAGTCTGTAGTCTGGACTCTGCTGAAGGTCAGACAGCTGCTTCACATCTGGATCCTGCAGCTTGTTTAACCACAGGTTTAGCTCTCTCAGATGGGAGGGGTTGGACTTCAGCGCTGCTGCCAGATAATCACAGCTGATCTTCGACAAACCACAGCTTCTCAATCTGTACAAAGAATGAAAGATGTAAGTTTATTAGACAAAGTATGTGCTTGAAATCATTCAGTGTTTCATCATCTGTTCAGAGCTGAAGAAGGTTCAGAGTGTAGAAGTTTAGAAAATGGAAACTCCAAACAGCTGAAGCCAACAGGAAGCAGCTTCAAACAGGAAACTGTGCAGACTTTTCAGACTATATGCCCCGATGCCGCCAGTTTGAGTTTGGAGATTTAGATCTCTGTTCTGTGACTAAGTCCTTGAATCATTTCTTCCAGTTGATCCAATAAGACAGATTAAGTATTGGACGTGTGTAGTTGCTCCATTAGGGGAGCTTCTAAATGTGATGTGATGGCCCCTCTGGGTCTGTCAGATCACAGGACTGAAGAGAGCTCAAACTGGGCACACAGTTGTTCCAGTCTGGACCAAAGACTCTATACTGGGACTGAGGGACTGCTTTGACTGCACCCACTGGGACTTTTTAAAGGCTCATGTTCTCACTTAGATCATTGATTTCTACTTACATTTCTTTCTGGGGAAAAATGGGGATTACTTTGAAAACAGGAAGTATTTTCCCAATAAGCAGCCATGGATTAGTAAATCACTCCAACATGTTCTCAGGCAGAAGAAGCTGTCTTGTTATGAGGGAGAGAAGAAAAAGATTGAGGCACATAAACTTGTTCAAAGAGAGATAAAGCAGCTAAAAGGGGGGCAGGGATAGCTCAGTAGACAAGGTTATTGCTCCATTGTCGGAAGGTTGGTTGTTTGAATCCATTGAATGGCTACCCTGAGGTACCCATGAGCAAGGTACCGTCCGTACTCAGTGCTCCCGCTGTGCCTACTTAGTGGCTCCCCACTGCTTCATACATATTTCCCCACAGGGATCACTAAAATTCACAAAATTATTATTTAAAAGTAAAGCAGAGGATGAGCTGAATAAAGGACACTCAAGGCTGGCTTGGAAAGGAATGAAGTCCATGGTGGGGATGCAGAACAAGGACCAAAGATGAATGTGACACTGAATCAGCATAAGACATGGGAGGAAAATGATTGAAGTGTGCTGTGAACTGACTGGGAGATTTTCACACATTTTCCAGTCCTCCTTAGAACAACAGGAAGTTCCTAGCATATGGAAACACAGGTTAAGTGTACTACATACAAACATGGTGACTGACCTCACAATTTCAAGTCTACATCCTGGACTCTCCAGAAAACCACACAGCTGCTTCACTCCTGAATCCTGCAAGTTGTTGTTTCTAAGGTCCAGCTCTCTCAGATGGGAGGGGTTAGACTTCAGCGCTGCTGCCAGATAATCACAGCTGATCTTTGACAAACCACAGCTCCCCAGTCTGTATGAAGAATAAATGTAAGTTTATTAGACAAAGTATGTGCTTGAAATCATTCAGTGTTTCATCATCTGTTCAGAGCTGAAGAAGGTTCAAAATGTAGAAGTTTAGAAAGTGGAAACTCAAAAAAGCTGAAGCCAACAAGAAGCATCTTCAAACAAACACAACAAAAGATAAATCTCTGCATTTTCAAATTAAAGTCCTAAATTTATCACAAAAAACATGAAAAAGTCGTGTTTTTCATTCCAGGAACCACATGGCTTCACCTTTAAAAGTAAAGTTAGGAAGAAATGGACATATTTTAAGTCCAACACCTTTTTCCAGTCACATCATTAAAGTAGACAAACTACAAGCTCCTTTTCATTCCAACAAGTCATCTTCTGACCTGGACTAACAACACTGTAGACGGTCCCTGAGCACTGGTCTCACAGCCAGCTGCACATAGAGACTGTGGAGATTAGAGAAATATTTTCCTGCTATTGTTCATAATCATTATCATTACCCTTCCATTAATAATATAATCTACAGCATTGATATTGTATTCAGATGTTTAAACATATTGGCACCCAATTAGCCTTTATTACAGGTGCAGTTATAACCACTTTAAACTGTTGAGTTGAATCTATAATCTTAAATGCTTTTGAATGCTTTTCATAATCTTAAATGTTTATATGCAGATTATATTGCACTATAAAATAAAGGCCCAACTCTGAGTATAGTCTGGGCCTAAAAATCTTGACAGGAAACTGTAGGTTTGCAGAGCATGCTTTGCATCCAGGAAGTGAAACTACGTTAACCCTGATGAATCAAAAGCAATCTGAAGTGTCTTTTTGGGCGGAGATCTACAGCTGATGTTATGCAGTGTACATCTCACCACATGTGTTCATTAAAATCAATTGTTTGACGAAGCTCTTCTGGACCATGGTTGTTTATACTCTCGTCCTCAATATCGAACCCTTAACAAGACCAAAGTGCAACAGTGAAAGAACATCAGACACAAATTTGTTTCTATTGCTTTCACATAAACATCTACTGTCATTATTTTTACTCAACGCTGTGGAGTCCTTTATTGGAAATTCAAATGTGATTTTTTTCAATCTGTTAGCATCTCCCAAACTCAACTATGTGACTTCCAAATGAATAAAAGCAGCAGAAGTGGCTTTACAAATGAAAGAGGAAGAAGAAGAGAAGAGGAGAGGGAGAGGAGAGGGAGGCCACCCTCACCATCACTCCAGCTGAAAACATCACACTTCCATTAAAGTTGGTGAGAAAATGTTGAGCAGGATCAGCTGCTGGCTAATCTGGAGGCTGTAGCAGCTCACAATCACAATGAATTTCCACTCATGAAAAAGCTCAAACTGCTTTATTTCATTACCATATTCCAGTGATGCCTCCATAATGATTTCAGCTTTTCTGTAGACACACTGTGTGTCCTGTATGACTAATTATTGAAGAAGGAAAAGAAGCTGATCATTCAAACTCAGGTGGCGAGGGTCCATCACAAATCTCACTGACAGCCAATAGAAATAAAGAAAAATTCAGACCGACAGTCTTTATGGGGTTAGGCAGTGAACTGCTCATGCTGCATTCAAATGCATCTCAAACTATTGGAATTGGATTCAACTTTTTGAAGAAGATTTCTTCTCAGCTGCTGTTTGGAACATTTCTAATTGATCATGAACTGTATTAAACTCTGTAAATGAACTGAGAACTATTTCTACATTTGAAACTAGGGATTCATTTTCCATTCACTTCTGTACGTTAGTGTATAAATGAATGTTAGACTGGGCTCCATGGAAACACTGGTCTCGGCTGCCTTCTTTCTGTAGTCATTCCAACAGAGTCCTTTCTCTTCTCCAGCTTCTGTTTGAAATCGTTTCGCAGAGCCTGAATCCTGCTTTGTTGTCATGTTTGGGCCTGTGTTAGGCTGCACTGTGTTCCTCTGCTTTAACACACACCTAACCTGGGTTGTCTTAAGCAGCCATATCAGCTTCTGATACCATGAACATCATCACAGCTCCAAACTTCACCTTTGTTAGCTTTGACATTCATGTCTTTCTTTTCTCTCTCTCTGCTTCCACAGAAGCTCAAAGTCTCTGCAGCCGGTTTTTATCTGCTATCATCAGATCTTCAGCAGCCTCACTCTCATCACTCACACACTCTACAGCCTCATCAGTACTGACCTGATCTTCACTGACTGATGGAGCACAACATGAACCTGTGGAGGCTGAAAAACTGTCCTGTCAAACATCTCTCTATCACCACCCCACTTCTGTCAGCCTTTAAATGAACCCTGATCAAGTATGTCACTTCTATTTGGAGCAAAAAGGAAAAACTGTTGTTCAGTTATTTGGAAAGACACAACATTTCTGAAAGGACTCAAACTTCTTCACATTTATCTTCAGACACATTATTAACCCTATTCTTTAATCGCCATGATAGAACAGAGAAAACCCTACTCATAGTGGTCAAAACATTTATAATTCCATCCATCCTCATCCGCTTTATCCGGGGCCGGATCGTGGGGGCAGCAGCCTAAGCAGAGATGCCCAGACCTTCCTCTCACCAGCCACCTCCTCCAGCTTATCCGGGCGAACACCAAGGCATTCCCAGGCCAGCCGAGAGGTATAATCTCTCCAGTGTGTCAGGGGTCTGCCCCGGGGCCTCCTCCCGGTGGGACATGCCTCACCTCACCAACACCTCACCTAGGAGGCGGCCAGGAGGCATCTTTGTCAGATGTCAACTGGCTCCTGTTGATGTGGAGGAGCAGCGGCTCTACTCTGAGCCTCTCCCGAATGGCAGAACTTCTCACCCTATCTCTAAGGGAGAGGCCAGCCACCCTTTGGAGGAAGCTCATTTCCGCCACTTGTACCTGCAATCTTGTTCTTTCGGTCACTACACACAGCTCCTGAACATCGCTTTTACACTCAGCTCCCTCTTCCCCATGACAGACCGGTGCAGCGTCCACATTACTGCAGCCGCAGCCCCAATCCATCTGTCAATCTCTGGCTCCCTTCTCCCATCACTCACGGAAAAGACCCCGAGATACTTGAACTCCTCCACTTGGGGCAGGAACTCATCCCCGACCCGGAGTGGGCACTCCACCCTTTTTCGGCTGAGAACCATGGCCTCAGATTTGGAGGTGCTGATCCTCATTCCCGCTGCTTCACATTCGGCTGCGAACCGCTCCAGTGCGAGCTGGAGGCCTTCACTTGATGAAGCCAACATAACCAAATCATTCGCAAAAAGTAGAGATGAGATTCTGAAGCCACCAAAGTGAAAGCCCTCCACCTAGAAATCCTGTCCATAAAAATTATGAACAGAATCGGTGACAAAGGGCAGCCTTGGGGGAGCACATCACCCACCGGGAATGAGTCCGACTTATTACCGGCAATGCAAACCAAGCTCTTGCAACGGTTGTATAGGGATCGAATGGCCTGTAGCAATGGGCCAGACACCCCATACTCCCACAGTACCTCCCACAGGACACCCCAAGAGACACGGCCGAATGCCTTCTCCAAGTCCACAAAACACACGTAGACTGGTTGGGCAAACTCCCATGCACCCTGCAATCGTGGCACACACTGCAAACAATTCGGGTCTCAGCGCAGCTGGGAATCAGTGCTATGTATGGCCTGTGATCTGGGAGAAAAAGGGAAGTGGCACAAACAATTAAACAAAAAAAACAAAAGGGAGGTTAGTCCGCCCTTACACAACTTACTCTCAATCAATAACCGCCTTTACGGCTGGACGGACTAACCAAAACAAAATTACAAATCAATCAAAAGAACGAAAAAAGGACAGCAGAGACAGCACAGCTGAAAAACAAACAACATTATCAATTAAAATATTACCCAATAAAATAGCAATTTTATAAAACCATTCAAAATCATGAAGCTAAAACAAACACTCAATATACCTACAATATTGATCAGTTTCCCTGCGCGCAGTCGATCTAGGGCTTGATCAATTATTCTATTAAAATTCGTGGTCACACTAAAAAAGTCCAATGACACATTAAAAATAGGCACATGCAATAGCAAACGATCCAAACAAAAATGGCAAAAGTCTCTTACCGACAGTATACCCACTCGCACCTGAGTGAATTAATTGCCTCTGGTTTTTTCCACAGAAGAGCGCTCACTTCACCCCACACACCCACTACCTTTTCACAGCTCTTCAGCCAATCACCTGGCAGAAAGCAACAAACTGCCAGGTGACACTTGTTACACTACAAACCTATTGTTAAGAAATTTATTCTAAAACACTTCTTCAGTAAAGACTCAGAGAAGAGAAACACACAGAACTTCTTGCTAGCAAGGGCAGCCTCCAGAACTGAGACTCGTGCTGAGGAACTGCCCCGGCCTTTATTTATACTTCAGTGAGCGTTTGTTCTTTACATTAAAATGTGGAGGTGTACGTTTGTGTGTGTGTGTGTGTGTGTGTGTGTGTGTGTGTGTGTGTGTGTGTGTGTGTGTGTGTGTGTGTGTGGTGCTGCTGATCAAAGGGTCCTATAACATAAAAGCACAAAAGGAAACATCCTTGGTCAGGAAGAGGGTAGTCTCCCCCTCACCCTAGATGGTTTACCCTGGATAACACAGTGAAGAAGTCCAGCAGTTCATCTAAACAAAAGGCAGTTAGACTAAAACAGACATAGCTACGTTAAAACAATAAAACAATAAAACAAGGTACGACCTCTCCCCATGCTCCCAGGATGTGGGGGTGGACGCTAAAACACCTTGAAGTGTTACAGCCCCCCGAGGATGAGACATTCTTTCACTATGCCACCAACTAAACACTAATGATTACATGCAGTATTCTACCATATACAAACTTATATAATTAAAAGATTATACTGACTTTTATGTACAATTTCCTATTGACACCTATCATCCAGCTGCTGAAACTGAGAGGAAACCAAGCATTCTCCATTGTGGCTCCTACGCTTTCGAATAATCTTCCTCTTCACATTAGGCAATCGACATCAGTGATGGTTTTTAAATCCAGATTGAAAACACATTTGTATTCACTGGCTTTTGACTCTGTGGTTGACTAACTTGTATTTTATTGTTTTTGCTATATTCATTATTTTATCGTATTTATTATTCTTATGGTAACTATTATGTTTCTATTGTTCAGTACTTTGGTCATCCTTGCGTGTTTTTAAAGTACTATATAAATAAACAATGATGATGATGATGATGATACAAACACTGCTTATATGGTACAAGTTCCTCTTTTTTGTCTGGCTTCCTGTATTTATTAATATGCTAGTATAGCTCTATACTAACTTCCTGTTTTTCAGTCTGGCTGAGCACTTAGTTTGTGAGTCACAAGTGGCCTTGCTTTACAACCCTTCATTATTAAAGTACATAAAACAATATAATCAGAAAACAAGCACTAAGAGTATATTAATTACATGACAACATCCTGAACATTTATGAACATCAATCAAAGATCTGAAATATAGAAAAACAAGAACATCTGCTGTCAGTGAACTCACCTCAGAGTCTTGAGTCGACAGTTGGGACTCTCCAGTCCAGCACAGAGAAGCTTCACTGCTGAAAACGTCAGGTCATTTAAACTCATGTCCAGTTGTGTCAGATGGGAGGGGTTGGATTTCAGAGCAGAGGCCACAACTTCACACTGAGTCTCTGAGAGTCGACATTGAGTCAGTCTGTGATTAGAAAATATAAAATGTGTTATTATAAAAGAGGAAATTCTGCATTATAAACAGACTGAATGTACATGAAGACAAAACGGAGTGACGTCACAATCTGATGAACGTCTGCTCTTTACATCTGTGCTTCAGCTCCTCTTACTGTGTTTGACATGACACAATGACTCAGTCTCTCTCAGACCTGCAGACTTTTAATGAGCATTTTTGTTTGGCTTTAATGTGCAGATGAAGGAGGGAAGATGGCATCACTTTAAGGCTTCCATAATGTTCACGGTCTGTCAGTCAGATCTGATCCAAAGTCAGACATTTGGACTGTTTCCTGTTTTGAATCTGACTCCAGAACATTTTGAATGAGTTCAGCTCAGTGAAGAGTTCCAGCTGGAGAAAGCTGATCTTTGTTTGCTACCTGCTGCTGTCAGGTACGACTGTTCAATTTGACATGCAGGAAAAATGTGGTAACTGTTACCAAACGGAGCAGAAATCTCATCACTGGACAATAATGACAACTGAACTCAGAGCTGCTGATATCATATCTGATTTCAAGTGAACTAAAAAAAGAAATGATTAGCTCATTTTATCTTTCTTTTTTTTTCTCTGTCACGATTTTTAACATTATAGTTCATTTCACTACAAAGATTCTTATTTCTGTCTTCTCTATAACAGGAGCGTCTGAATGACCAACAACAGCAGCCGCAGATTTAAAATACTGCCCCCAAATGACACAACACATGAACTACATGTAGAAGTGAGTCTACAATACACAGCATATGACTACCAATGCAGGATAATGCACATACACATTTCCTGATAAACAGAAAATATAATTTTATCTGAGAAACTCCAACTAATGAGAGTTACTGTGTACATCTGAAGAACTAAACTACTAATCTACACTAATAAAGTGTGTTAATGATCACATCTGGACTCACCGAGCCTTTTGGCAGTTCCTCACAGCTGGAATCAGTCTCAGTTGTCCCTGCTCTGATATGTTGTACCTCCGAAGGTCAAACTCATCCAGAACCACCTCTGACATCTGCAGCATGAAGGCCAGAGCTGAGCACTGGATCTCAGAGAGTTTCTTCTCTGATCTGTTCTCTGACTTCAGGAACTCTTGTATCTCCAGATGTACTGAGAGGTCGTTCATCTCCATCAGACAGTGGAAGATGTTGATGCTTCTATCAGGATACATGTTATCACTGTTCATCATCTTCAGGTTGTTGATGACTCTCTGGATGATTTCTGTACTGATCACTGTTTGACCCAGCAGACCTCCTAAGAGTCTCTGGTTGGACTCCAGAGAGAGGCCATGAAGGAAGCGAACAAACAGGTCCAGGTGGCCATTTTTACTCTGGAGGAATTTCTCCATGACTCTGTTCAGAAATGCATCGTATGATCGGAGATCCCTTCCAAAAAGCTTCTTGGTCATAGAAGTTATCTTTTGGAAGTAAATCATCTGCGTTCTCATCATAGTGCTCTGGTCCCAGACCTCTCTTGGATCCACGTAATCATTCACCAATCCTTCATCATCACTATAATTATCAGTATCACTATCATCATCTTCATACTCTTCCTCCTCATCCCAGATGAAGTTTCCCACCTGGGGACATAAGAAGTTCTCCACCACCTCTGTCTTCCTGTTGGTGAAACAGTGGAACATGTAGACTGCAGCCAGAAACTCCTGAATGCTTAGATGAACAAAGCAGTAGATTGGTTTGTGGAAGATCACACACTCTCGTTTGAAGATCTCTGTACAAACTCTTGAGTACACCGAGCCCTCTGTGACACCCAGACCACACTGTTCCAGGTCTTCTTGGTAGAACATATTTCCTTTCTCCAGATGTTCAAACGCCAGCCTCCCCAGCTTCAGAAGAACTTCCCTGTCAGCCTCCGTCAGCTCCTGTGGACTTGTCTCATGTCCCTCATCGTACTTGTTCTTCTTCCTCTTTGTCTGAACCAGCAGGAAGTGTGAGTACAAGTCAGTCACGGTCTTGGGCAGCTCTCCTCTCTCCTCTGTAGTCAACATGTGCTCCAGAACTGTAGCAGTGATCCAGCAGAACACTGGGATTCTACACATGATGTGGAGGCTCCTGGATGTCTTCATATGGGAGATAATTCTGCTGGACAGCTCTTCATCACTGAATCTCCTCCTGAAGTACTCCTCCTTCTGGGCGTCAGTGAAGCCTCGTAGTTCTGTTATCCTGCCAACACATGTAGGAGGGATCTGATTGGCTGCTGCAGGTCGGGAAGTTATCCAGACGAGAGCCGAGGGAAGCAGATTCCCCTGGATGAGGTTTGTCAGCAGCTGGCTGACTGATGACTTCTGTGTAACATCAGACAGCAGCTTCCTGTTGGTGAAATCCAATGAAAGTCTGCTTTCATCCAGGCCGTCAAAGATGAATAAAAGCTGACAGACAGCCAGCTTCTCTGCTGTGACCTTCTGTAATGTTGGATGGAAAACATGGATCAGCTCCAGAAGACTGTACTGCTCATCTCTGATCAGGTTCAGCTCCCTAAATGAAAGCAGAACCACCACACTGACATGTTGGTTCTCCAAGCCCTCTGCCCAGTCCAGAGTGAACTTCTGCACTGAGAAGGTTTTTCCAACACCAGCCACGCCGTTAGTCAGAACCACTCTGATGGGGATGGGTCTCTGTTGGTCAGGTAAGGCTTTAAAGATGTCCTGGCACCTGATTGGAGTGCCATGGAGGGCGTCCATCTTGGAAGCTGTCTCCAGCTGCCTCACCTCATGTTGGGTATGAACCTCTTCACTCTGTCCCTCTGTGATGTGGAACTCAGTATAGATCCTGTTGAGGAGGGTTCTACTTCCTGTTTCATCACATCCTTCTGCCACACGTTCACATCTCCTCCTCAGACTGATCTTATGTTCATCTAAAAGCTCCTGCAGACCAACAACTGCTGAAAGAAAGAAAAACAGAAAGAAAACTCTTCAATGTGTGAACAACACAACAAAAAGTCCAGTTTTCAGAAACGAGTCCATCAGCATACAGATGTTTAGTCTTACTTTGGACACAGCTGCTTTGACTGGCTGTCTGCAGTCCAGCTCTGGTTCTGGATCTTTCTCCACACTGGGGACAGGAGGAGTCTCCTGATGAAGCAGACTGGTCCCAGTATGAGGAGATGCACTGTCTGCAGAACCAGTGTCCACAGCTGGTACAGACTGGATCCTTCAGGACGTCCTGGCACAAAGCACAGCAGGGCAGCTGCTCCTCCTCACAAACGCCACTGTTCTTCCTCTCTCTGTGAACACATTTCTTTATCACTAAAATCATTTACTGACTTTTGCACAAAATATCCAAATTTAAAAGATGGTGCAGAAGTCCTGTGGGTCAGAGCATTCAATCTGGAAACAAAGTGATGATTCATTGATTTCATCAACACTATTGAACTCATTTTCTGTCTGCCTTTCTCATTAAACATTCAGCAATCTGCTTGCAGTTTGCTGTGACTGCACATTTCCCGCAAAGACTTCACAGTAAAAGCCTTCCTTTGGAGGGTGCTGTTTATATCCTTCATGTTTTCCAGTCAGTGTATACAGATTATCTTTGTTTAGTTAATAATTGTGATTACTTTACAGAAGTAACTGATTAGTTACAGAAACATATCCAAGGTGAGCAGGTACCCCTCCAGCATAAACTCTAAGCAGCTAAAACATGAATGAATGTAAAAGGTGTCCCAGCTGTCAGTCAGACTGTACTCGGTGCCACATTAGAGATGTGGTTTCTGACAGCTGCTCCAGCTGCAGGATCAAACAGAAGTCCAAACATCTTTGCCTTTGTTGCTTCTTATTATTGAACAACACAGCTGAGCATTGGTTGAGCATCTGCAGCTCAACGTGGCAAAGACCAAGGAACTGATCGTGGACTTCAGGAAGACCAGGAAACACTTGACCCCTGTTTCAATCCAGGGGGTCAGTGTTGACATTGTGGAAGACTATAAATACCTTGGAGTACACATTGACAATAAACTGGACTGGGCTAAAAACACCACAGCACTTTACAGGAAGGGCCAGAGTCGTCTCTATTTTTTGAGGCGACTGAGGTCCTTCAACATCTGCCAGAAAATGCTGAGGATTTTCTATGAGTCTGTTGTGGCCAGTGCGATCCTCTATGCTGTTGCATGCTGGGGGAGCAGGCTGAGGGTCGCAGATGCCAACAGACTTAATAAACTGATCCGTAAGGCCAGCAATGTTGTGGGGATGGAGCTGGACTCCCTCAAGGTGGTGTCGGAGAGGCGGATGCTGTCCAAGATAAAGACAATGTTGGATAACACCTCCCACCCACTCCATGACATGTTGGTCAGTCACAGGAGCACGTTCAGTGAGAGACTGAGATTACCGAAAAGCTCCACTGAACGACACAGGAAATCATTCCTGCCTGTGGCCATCTCCCTGTACAATGCATCCACTTAACACACTGTTTGCTGCTACAGCTACACATGTTTATTTTCCAACTATTTATTTATGAGTGACTTATGTATGTATGTATGTATGTATGTATATATTGTACTATTCTTAGTTAGCGTATTGTCTGTCTTGTCTTAATGTTGGTTTAAAATGGAGCACTGTAACAAAAAATAATTTCCCCCAGGGATCAATAAAGTATTCTGATTCTGATTCTGATTCTGATAATGCAGCCTTTAACATTAGCATTGTTAGCATATATGCAACAGAAATGTGGTCAGAAACTGGTATTGAGGGGCTGGCATAGCGAGAGGAGACGATCGCTGTTCCCACTCTCAAGTATTACAACCAACCCACCGCTGACTCGGTAAGAGTCAGGGGGTCATGCAGTGGGCCAACCCTCTCCCACTCAGTCTGAGGGAAACCCACACTGCACACTGGTCCTAATGTCAAACCACACAACAATTCCAAGGAAGGAGGAGAAGAAAGAAAGACTGAGGAAAGGAAACAATCAAAGGGAACATTAACAGATCAGCTTCTGTAGCGTCTCCAGGTTCTCCTGGTGACCAGCCGCTGTGTCCACACTGGCTCCAGTAGCTTCTCTTAATCTATTTAATCATTTATTAGTTAGGTGTGTAATTCTCATATTCTTTTCCCCCAACCTCATTTTGATCAGGACAAGTTTTTCTCTGAGTTAAACTAATAAGACTAGACATCTCTGTTCAGCAGCTGTGAGATGAAGGCTCCAGGACATCTTCAAGGATACTAAATATTTCAGAATAAGCTTCACCACAATCATTTTCAGAGCTCTGGTCTCTGCTATCAAACTACAACTGTTAAACTAGAACTACAGATTTCAAAATTTTATTTTAGAAACTTATTCTCAAAGGACAACATGAAAGATTATATCATTTTTTTTCAAATTTTTTTTCATAATTTTTAAACATTATTACATATATTTTGAATGAGTTGTATCCATGAAGTAAAGAAAAAAAAACATGTTTTAGAAGATCAGTCATTGCAGTACGAAACATCTATGAGATCAAAGACATTTATGAAACATTGCTGACAGTATCTCCTGTGACAACTTTGTGCAGCAACTCTAAACATTTTTGTAACTGTTGATCGTTCATGTCAGTTTGAGTTTGTTTGGTGCTTCTAAAACATTTTCTTACGTTACTTTGACGACAATTACTTGTTTGCTTTGTGTCTGTCTTGCTTTCTCCTGACATTTACTTCATATACACAATATCCTTCTGAGAACCAGCCTATACATTAATGTGATCTGTAATGGACATTTGTTTTTTTTATCTATATCTTTTGAGTTATTCAAGCTGCCATACTAGTCAAAGGAGTTTGCAAAGAAAAGCGTCTGGACTTCTTTAAGTTACTTGAAGACGTTTCACGTTTCACCTCTCGAGGTGAAACGTCTTCAAGTAACTTAAAGAAGTCCAGACGCTTTTCTTTGCAAGCTCCTTTGACTACGATGACCTGGATGACTGAGAACCTTCACAGACAAGCTGCCATACTAAATCCTGATGTACTAGATAGAGGATATCCTGGGCTTTCCATTGATATCTCATATGTTTGGTCGCCTCTTTTAGCTCCAAATAGGCAGGAAATCACAAGAAATGTTCAATGGAGAGATTATTTTTTTGGAGTCAGTGGATACTGAAGTGCAAAGTTTCTGCAGAGCCTATCACTACTTCATTTGGCCATCAGATTAGTTCAAGAACAAAGCTTCATGAAATAGGTTTCCATGACAACCAGCTGCATTCAATCCTGACATCACCAAGCACAATGGTCCAGTGGTGTAGAGCACATGGCCACTGGACTCTGGAGCTGCGGAGATGTGTTCTCCGGAGTGACCAATCACACTTCTCCATCTAGCAATCTGATTCACAAGTATAGATTTGATGGTTGCCAGAGCAAACCATCCAGAAAATTTGATTATTTTTTCACAGCTGAAAAACAACATTTATTCTCTATTGGAATCTGCATCGTCCAATCCAAAGGTTACAATCTGAAGGAAACATCTGGTTTTGTTTCCTGTGATTAAATCTGAGCATCAGTATCGTGGGATTTATCCACTACATCCACACCACTGTTGTTCAGTGTTGTCATGATGGCAGTCTCATTAACAGCAGCAATTATGATCCAGGCTTTAGCTGCTTTGGTTGTCACATTAAAAAATATAACTTTTTGTATTCGTATTTAAGTTTTTTGTCTGATTCTAGATTCAAAATGAAAACATAACTGTAAATTCAGACACATGAGGTTGTGCTGAAAAGAATGATACCAAACAAGCCAAATAAAAAGTTTTTAAAGGTGAAATATAGATCAATAAAAATAAATAAATAAATATAACCACTCAAAAGTCATTAAAAATGTCCAATTACACCCTGGACCCCAGAGGGTTAAACGTTTTTTTAAAGTAACGCTATAGTTACTTTTCAAGTAATTACTTTTAGAATCTTGTAACTCAGTTATTAACTAAGTTAATTTTTTGATGAAGTAACTTGTAACTGTAAGTAATTACTTTTTCAAAGTAACTTGCCCAACACTACTCAGTATGCACTTTCAGTATGACATGAGCATCACTGTCCTCAAACAGCAAATAACCAAGTATAATATTTTGATCTTTTCTCTTTCATTGTTTTCTTTTTAATGAATCTTTGTAACAATCTAAGGATGTTTCAGGTCATATTTATCCAGGAAAAGACAAACATGTAAAGGAGTCATCACAGCTCTCTGACCTCGTTGGTCCAGGTTCACCACTGACGTTTGGATTTTCAGGTTTGGACCAGTCACTCCTCACAGACGGACAGCTGGACCCTGCAGACTGTGACCTCTGACCTCTGCAGACACAAACATGATTGAAGCAGCTGTGATCACACAGACTGCAGATAATGCAGCTGTTTCCTGTCAGTAACAGTCCTCTTAGATTAGAGTTCAACTTTTTACAGGAAAACTGGACAAAACTGAGTTTTGTTAGAAATTCATTTTCATTTCCTCTCAGCTGACAAACACAGTCAGAAATTCAACCAGAATCAACACTAATTATAATGTCAGTGCAGAATTATTTCTGTTACTCAGTGAGTTCAGCTCTCTGACCTCGTTGGTCCAGGTTCAGTACTGAAGTCTGGAGGATTATCTCTGGAGTCGTCACTTTCACAGCTGAATCCTGCAGACTCTGCTCTGTCCTCCTCTTTCTCCATCATCATCTTCTTGTGGACTTTAGTCAGTCTGAAATCACAAACACTCCGTGAGTTCACATTAACAGAAGTAACTGAGTTACAGTCGCTGACCTCTGACCTGTCATGTAACCTAGAAAAAAGGTCACATGATCCAGAGCAGCGATCACAGAAACATGATCTCACCTGCTGACTTAGAAATTTAAGTCATTCCGAAACACAAAACGCAAGACAATGACTGAACATTACGAACAGCTCTGAGTGTGATACAGTCAGCTCACTGCAAACTCTGACCTCAGTATGAATTAAAGCTCTTTTATGGCCACTAAGACACTTTAGGATCACATGATGTCCACACATGATATCTGTGACTGTCGTAGTTTAACATGTGAACTTCATACATGTAACATTCATGTTGATGCAGATCTCAGTCCCACATCAGCTCTGCTGAATAATCTAAAGTTTCTCTCTGACATCAGGATTCATGTCATGTCATGAACACACCTCCATGTTTCTGTTTCTCTGACACACTGAATTCAAACAGTCTAAGGAAAAACGATGAATTTAACCCTTTAAGACCTACCATAGAACCAAGTCCGCCAGAGCTTATATTATATTTTTACATGTTGTAGATAGGGTTGCCAACCGTCCCTTAAAATACGGAATCATCCTGTATTTAGAAACAAAAGTACACGTCCCATATTGAGCTAATAAGGGACGCACTTTGTCCCGTAATACAGTGAGAGTCAAAAGTAGTCTATAACTTTTAATGGAATTAACGCTTTGTTTGAAAACATAATTCCCTGCTTTGTGACCAATGAGCAGACAGCACACTTATGACAATTCGATTATGACAATTCAGATTACCGCTCATCTCATTGGTCGAGGAAAGGTCGCTTACGGAGAAAATACCGACAACTAGACAAGACAACAAATGACCACAACAAGAAGCATGGCCAACAGGGAAACAAACGCCGAGACTGCGGTGCAAGTCTCGGACGACAGTACACCTAAAGCTGGGCAAACACTGTGCGATTTTTTTCAGTCGCATTATTCAGCTCCGGCTCACAATGCATGATTGACTCGCAGGGGTTAGAAGTTGGTAGGTCACGATGTACTCTCACACTATACTGCCTGATGCTCTGATGCGACCTGAGAGCTCACACTGTGCGTCCATAAAATTAAGGTTATAACAGAAAATCTGTCGCTCTCTCTCCCTCTCACACAGACACACCACCACCATAAACTTTGCTAAATCACTGATCGGGCAGCTAAGTGCATATGAGCGCATGAGGGTGGGAATGGATATTTGTATCTGTGTGTGCCTGTATGTCTGTGTCTATATGTCAGGTTGGGTATCAGACGCCACCTCTATGGGGACATCTCAGGCCCTCCAAGATTTGAAGGCCTATCTCCCCCCACCACCACCACCACTTCCCCTACCAGTGGCGGACTCCCTCAGACATCGGTGGGTTGGTGGTTCTTTGTGTCTGGGGGTGGGCGTCCAGGTACACACCGGCTCACTCCTTGGCGGCCGCTTATCGGGGCCTGGAGCCTGGGGCTCGCTCGGGCCACTTCGGAGGTGGGGTGCCCCCGGCCTCTCGGCCTGGGGCTCGGTCACTCAGGCGCAGCTGGCTGCCGGCGGAGCTCACGGGCGCGTCACTGCAACTCCCCCTGGCTTCTGCTCCGCGGCTGCTGAGTGAGCCCTCATCTGGGACTCTCCTCAGCTCTTTCTGGGACAGTGGCGCGGCTGCCCCTCTGTTGGTCTTCCTTGGTCTCTTGTGTTCTGGGGGCCTCTGGATGTCTGGAGTTTTGATCTCCTCCATACCTGCTTCACACCCTGGAGGACGGGGCTGTGGCCCCCCCACACCCTCTAGCAGATCATTACATGAAGGAACCTTTTAAAAAAACAAGCGCGTCCATGCTCACAGGTGTACACACGGGTGATCACACTCACAAACTACACCCTTTTTGGCTCCTACCTCAAAGCACACTGTGTTCTGTTGATCTTATGTGCTGCACAATAATGTTTAATATTTAGTGTTTACTGTCATATTCCCATATATCATTGTGATGTTGTTTATTCTATTACTCTTGTTTTCTTCTGCTTGTTCTCTTTTTTCTTTCTCAACAGGTGATCCAGGTGATTGATATATACATTTTTTTTCTGCCCATTCTGTTGGTTTTTGTTTTTTGCCCTTCTCCCCGTCCCTCTTCTCAGCTGTTTCTCTTTCCCTCTTTCTTTCTCCCCTTCTTTCCCCCAGTCAAGTCTGTCCCGTATTCAGCAAGTGAAAATAAAATAAACAATAAAAGGTGAATCAAATGGACCATTACGGCAAGGCTGGGATGGTAAAAAAAAAAAAATAATAAAATCACTGATCGGGCAGATGTGATTGAGCAGCAGTGTAAATCCAACTATTTTCACGGTTGTTGTGGTCGTGATAATTTTGTGATGCCACATCGAAAAGGCTCGGATGAGCTTTCCAAAGTTCTACAAGTTGTGCCTCCATTGCTTGTGTCCAGATCACAGGCTGCACAGTCGTGCTGCTCCGTCTTTTTCCCCGACGTTTATGTGTTTGCGCGTGAGCAGTGTGAGCGGCTGTGGTGACACCCTCACGAGCGATTGATGATCGGGAGCTGGTCGTGAGGTGTTAATCGCTTCTCGTTACCCCACGTATACTACACGACGCACGATAGAGGACAAAATCGGTCCGATCACCAAAACGGTCGCACGACTCAAAAATCGGCTCAAAATGGGCCAAAAACCGCACAGTGTGAGCCCAGCATTAGAGCAGCAATGTTTGTTCCCCTCAGAAAAAGGGAAGAATGGGAAAAGGAAAACACCTGGCTGGAAAAAGTTAATATGGACATGTGCAGTGAATATCAGCGCTATGTGGCCAGAAGTGTGATAATATAACTTATTTTGTGTAATAAACAACTGCAAGGATAGATGATTACAACAAATAGATGACTAATACATAAAAGTAATACATAGATGAATAATGATGATGAGTTAAGATGCGTAATCATGGGAACAAGCGGGTTTACAAACAGGAGCAGCTGATTAGCTTTAGAAAAGCTGAAATAATACCTCAAATGAAGCCAATTGTACTAAATGCACTAAATGTGCACTGTTACAAGAATATTTTTTGTTCTATTATATTCTATTATTTTAAGTTAAGCAGGACAGAGTTCTTTTAAAGAAAGATTTACTTATATTCTCAAAAGTTAAGCATGACAGGCTTCTGTTTAAGAAAGAGACCTGTTTTACTGTGTTAATATTGTCATTTTGAGCTAAAAATAAATGTCTAAATGATCATTTGTTTCACATGTGTTCATATCACAAAGAATAGAATATGCATCTACTTAAATCAACTTCAAGTCAAATGGTTAAAAAAAAAATTTCACACACAAAAAAAGAGCTAGAAAATTCACCACACTGGGAAGGGTGAAAACAACTGGGTTGCCCGGCCCTGGCCAGGAGGTGTCCCTTATTTATTTTTCAGGGAGTTGGCAACCCTAGTTGTAGAGCCATTTTTGGGAGCATTTCAAGTTGCTATACATCAATACAACCATTACAGCCTAAATTTTAATAATATACATGCATGAAGAGCATAGTAATTACATAAATTGCAAAAAATAGCAATAAACTACAAAAAAATTGAAAATCGTTTTTGTTTTTTAACATATATTTCTAGTTAGAGAAATTTAAGAGGCTTATCCCTCAAAACTGTAACTACAAAAAAAGTTGCACAAAATAGTTTCCCACCACAGGAAATTTATTTTGAGTGTCTTCATAGTTTTATTTTTGAAATACACTGTCATGGTCCTGCGACCATGACTCAGTGACTTTATGTTTGTGTTCTTTATTGTTATTACTTTCATTATTATTCATGGCTGTTTTGGGATGGTTTGTGTTTTGGGATTTTAGGTACAGGGTTCTGGGTTTGTGCTCCCTCTATTGGTCCCTGGTGTTAGTGTTCCCCTGTCTCGTCAGGTTAATCAGGTCCAGCTGTATCCCCCACCTGTGTGTGATTTCCCAGTGTCTCTCTGTGTACTTATAGTGTGTGTTTTCCTCTGCTCCTCGTCGCGTCGTCTGTGTTCATACCCGGTGAATTCCCCTGCGTGCTCTCCCTGCTGTTCTTCCTTCATGTTCAGGTTTGCCACTCCTTTGTGTAGTTTCTCCCAGTTTAGGTCGTCCTTAGTTCTGTTTGCCATCTCCTCTTTATGTTCAGTATTGTCAATAAATCACCCTTCACGTCTGAAATAGTGCTGCGTTTGAGTCCTCCTTCCACTCTTCACACGGCCGCTGACCCGGACCGTGACATACACCAATTTCTATACACTGCAGGAAAAACGAAAATAAATATTATAGTGCAAATTTGCAAAAAAGCAGCATATGCATCAAAATAAAATATTTCCAGCAGTGCAATATGAGTCCTAAGCATCCCAGAAACGACACAGAAACTCATAAAGTCAAACATAACTTTTAAAAAGACCAGTATAGGCCCTGAGGCCCTGATGGTAAAAAAGACTACATTTCCGCGAAAATGACGTCACTTCCGGTTTCGGGCAGGTAATGGCGGAAATGCAAAAGTTCGCGCTGACGTCTATTCCAACGTAGGAAGTGTTTTGAACAGCTGATCGGATCGGCAAAGCGTGTTTCTGGAATATTATGTTTTTGTTCCTGCAAGCGCTTTTTATGCAGTTTTTACAAAGCTTCATGTGGAAGGAAACCGTGACCGAGGACAAGCTGATGGCATAAGATGTAAGTACAACTCCTCTGGTTTCATATGCAAAAAAAATTTTTGCGCTAGCTTACGTGGTTGCAGTGCTACTGGGATTTAAAAATAGTAACGCAAAACAGAGCGTGTCCGCTCCGATCGGCTTTAAAGGGTTAAAGTGTTTTACATCTTTGCACCTGAACATTTCCAACAAACTGGCTTCACTGACTGTCTGATGTAGAAGGACTTTATAACAAATTATTCTTAGTTTATTATAAATATTATGCTATTGCTATTAATGGTTAAAAATTGACTGATTTGTGTTCTTTTGTGTATCTGACTGCGTGTTTTGTGGTGATCTTAAACTTTATATGAGTAACTCGTATAACATCAAGTAGCGTCATTCAGACCGAAAACTCACAAGGAACAAATTTTCAAAGTCCTAGACAAAACAGCCCAAAGACAAGAAACTAGAAACACAAGAGACACACACTGACCAACTATTAATGGTTCAAAGCTTCAAATGCTAAAAGAAAATTGAGATCCACTTATTAAAAACACAAAAGCTGCAGAGTCCAAACACTTTGCTTCATATTATGACTCAAGTCAAATCCTCCACAGGCAGATATATGAACGCTGACATTTTTTAGAACAAACTGAGTTTATGTAATTTTTCCAGTTAAAAGAAGCGCAATGATCTATCAGACCAATGATTAGTGTTTGATGGCTCTAAAGTTTCATACAGATCTATTTAAACTGTTCATCACAGTAACCAATGTTTCAGTGCTAAGTTACTGACTGATAATCAGTGTGGATTCAATCAATCAATAATCTATAATACCGTGGATTTGTCTTCAAACACATACATTTTGTCCTGGAATGAGAGTTGAACATCAGGTCCAAACATTACAGAGTAGAAACAAAAAGCAAACTTACAGTTTCTTCACACAGAGACAGCAACAACGAGCTCCACTCCACACCTGGACACTAAACAGGGACACACAGTTGAGCTGCTTCCTGGAAGGAGGCGGGACTCCATGTGAAGCTCAGGCGGAGCTCAGCAGGAACAGTCGAGTTCATTTAACTGGACACTGGAACATTTCTCTGATTTCATTCTCTTTCATTTCCATTAAATTTGCATTTGATGTGCCTGTGTGTGTCTCTGTGTTCAGATGTGACTGACTTCTTTTTGAATTTTTTGCTGCATGTTCATCTCCATTACAGAGATGTGTTTGTCACAAGATTTTATCTTTACTGATTTGGCTTTTAGACCCCAGAAAATGTTTCACTGCTCTTAAAAAACTTACTTAAAAACAGGAAAGTTTGAACAGAAATCACTTTCACTTCTTTACAAGCTGATCTTTAAAATATCAACCTTTGCATTAAACTATAATTCATAATCACTTTCTTTAACTACAGTGAGTTTTAATGAATGATTTAAATATGTTCCTTTGGAGAAGACAAATCAAATCAGTCCATTAATTTCATTGATGTTGATCATTGTAGAAACTTTACTGAATGTCTAATAAAATGTATTTGTGTTTTTTTTATTCAATGTAGCCTTCAAACTGGTCAGACTGGTTTAGATTAAAGTTTTGATATGAAACCTTGATGTAGCTGCAGTGTGAACACACTGATACCTGATCAGCTCTGACACAGTCACACTGTTTGCAGTATAAATATTTACACTGCAAACATTCAGAGTGAGTTTCTGTTTCTAGTCTATGGATCCAGTCACACTTTCTACCTTTCCCAGTGAAGTAAAGACTGAGAGCAGAGTTGAAACCAACAGTGAGCATCATCAGCACCTGCGCTTCATTCAAATGTGGTGACAGGGTTTGGTTATTTGTTCAGCTGCAGGGGAAATTTCCTTTAACAGATGCAATCATTTAAATGTGAGTTTCCTAATTCTCAGTAATGTGCTGGGACTGAGAGTCTGCGGGATAAAGGAAAGTGGGCAGTGATGTAAAAACAGAGCAGTTCAAACTCTGTAGTACAGAAATAAAGAATCAATCTGTGTATTGTTAGTGTTTTTGTTAGTGATTTTCAGATGAACCTTCACGAGGCTTTGAACCTTCCAGCTAACTGGTTCACAGAGTTTAATTTCTCAAGGGTCAGAATAAGAAAGACTTTATTTATCCCCAAAGCGCAATTAAGATACAACAGAGCAGCATGATGTTGAAGATAAAGACAGGGCATAAACTGGCAATAAGAGTAAGACAATAAATACACACAGAACATACAGTATATACACAGTTTTAAAATTAAACTGACTGAAAGGTGAATAAATAACTGTAAGTGACTAAAAGTGAATAAAGTGTCGGCAGTATAAAAAGAGTGCAGAGTAGTTTATGTTTCTGGGTGTGGGAAATGTTCTTATCGGCTGGAGTTAAAAAGCAGAGTGGGTTTGGGGACAAAGGTGGCGCTCCTCCTCTTAGTCCTGCAGGAAATGCAGCGGAGGCGTCGCCCAGAGGGGAGACATTGAAATGTGGGGTGAAGAATATGAGAGGGGTCGTTGATGATTTTGGCTGCCTGTCTAAGGGCCTGTTGGCTGAAAACCTGTGCCAGAGTTCTGACAGGCAGGCCGATGATTTTGATGCAGTGTGCTGCAGTCTGTTCCTGTTCTGAAGGCTGAGGGAGTGGAACCAGCAGGTGATGGAGAAGGTCATGATGCTTTCCAGGAAGGCATAGTAAAAAGTCATCATGACTCCAAAGGAGTTGAGTTTCCTAAGGAGGTATAGCCGTTGGTGGCACCTCCTGAGAATCTCCTCTGTGCTGCGGAGAATTTCAGGAGGTTGTCAAAGATGGTTCCCAGGTATTTGTACTCCTCAACTACCTCCACTGGCTTCCGGTGGATGGTGGTGGTGACTGAAGCAGCCACGGGAAGGTCACCACCATCTCTTTGGTTTTGCTCACGTTCAGTTCAAACTCCTGCAGAGTGGGCCCTTGGTGTTGCGAGGGGCCTGACAGCAGTGACAGGACAACTGTGTCGTCAGCATATTTTACCATGTGACAGTTGGGCTGTGTGGGTCTGCAGTCATCAGTGTTATAATATGTATATGTATGTACTAGGGGTGCAATGATACACAAAATTCACGGTTCGGTTCGGTTCGATACTTTGGTGTCACGGTTCGATATTTTTTCGATACAAAAAAAATGTTCATGCATTTTTAATTTGTCATTTATTAAAATTGTAAATATATATTTTAACTCAAAAGTACAGTTTTTAAATTTAACCCTAACCCTTGTGCGTGTTTTTTATTTTGACAGCGAATGCGCACCTGCGGACCACTTATGTGCAGCCCTGGTTATTTAGCTCATCATATTGCAGCCACAGAAATTCTTTTGTCCATGAAACCATAAAGCTGCACTTTCTTTTTGCCTTATAGTCTGATTTGTCATAACTTCTCCGTTTTGTGGTAAGCTTTTCTTTGGCTGTCACTTCTTCACCCTGACCTGTCTTATTTGGCTCAGCAGAACTAAAATATATATGCTGCTGGTTTTACACACGCACTCACATAAGCTCAGCGATTCTCTGCGCGATCAACCTCTCACATGTTTAAGCTGCGGGAGATTTCACTTGTCATGTTTGCATAGTAAGCTAACGATTAATAAGACGGTGTCAGAGGAATTGGTGCACAAATTATCATCACTCACAGATCAGTGCTGTCGCTCTCTATACACAGTTCGCACGATTGCAAAGTGAAAGCAAAAAAACAAGCGCAAATTCAAACGCGACTTCAATATGTCACATATTGACAGTGGCTCACCGATGCCAATGACATAATTACCCAGCTACATTTCTGAAAGAATGCAAAAGCATTGACATATATTTTCCTTCCTACAATAGCCCGACGGGCAGGGCAGAGTTAGATTTTGGTAGCCCGACTGAAAAAATTGCTAGCTCCGGGACGTCGGGCTAGCGATATTGCAAGCCCTGTATCTGATTGAGGAATCACTCATCTTTGGGAAAGAGAGTTTATTACAGAGAAATGTCTCTTTCCAAAATAAAAGCTATACTATCCGCTTCTTCTGGGCTATATTCTCAGCAGCATAAGGAGAATCATGTGCTAACAGCTGTCTAAATGACTCGGCTAAAGTTAGTAGCATGCTTGTTGTTTTTCTCTTTGCACTAGGATGATGTAAATGTGCAGTCATATTCGTTGTGTTCCCACTAGTGCTTTCAGGTTAATCTCGTTGAAATGACCTTAACGCCACAACACGGCAAATCTCCGTTAACGAGCTACCGCCGATCGCTCCGTGCATGGGGCTAGACGGCCAACACGTTAACGAGCTAACTGCGCTAACACACTAGTTCACACCAATGTAATTGAGCATTGCACGGCACATCCAACATACTGTTTTACTTTAGTCCATGACTCGCTTACCTTCAGGGTCATACGTCACATGAAAACCAAAATAATTCCAAACGCCAGATCTGAATGAGGTTCAATTTGCCTGTTGCAAGGAGAGCTTAACTTCTGTCTCGCTAGCTTGCCCTGCGCTCTTCCTTCTGACTATGCTGTCTGTGTTGAGCGCTCAGTGGATCTGCGCTCGACAGTGCAGCCTAGGCGGAGTAGTCGAACACAGATTCACTGAGCGCTCAACACAGACAGCATCGTCAGAAGGAAAATTGATAAAATAAATTACAAATGTTGTATTGTTTGATACATATGCGTACCGAACCGAAAGCACTGTATCGAACGGTTCAATATCGATACGAATATCATTGCACCCCTAGTATGTACGTAAATATGTTATGATAAAGAGCAGGGGGGAGAGCACACAGCCCTGGGGGGAGCCAGTGGAGGTGGAACGGAGACTGGAAAGAGAGTAGTTGACACGTTGGTCAAAAAAGTCCAATATCCACTGGATCAGCTGATCATCCAGGTGATATCGGGAGGAAAGTTTAGTGGCCAGGATATGAGGCAGCAGAGTGATGAATGCTGTTGAGAAGTCTGGCGGTTGAGTCAGGGAGCTCCAGATGTTTGGGGATGGAGTTCAAGATGAAGATTTTTGCATCATCGACACCGGCATGGTAAGGAAACTGGAGTCAATCCATCAGGGCTCAGTTGCTCTTATGATGTGCTGTTTTATGATCTTCTCCATGACCTTCATCACCAGGGAGGTGAGGGCCACAGGACGAAGATCATTCAGAGACTTTGGGTTGTTTCTTTTGGGGATGGGGATGACTGTGGAGTGTTTCCACAGCTGGGGGACAGTGTGACTGTCAGTGTTGAAATAGAGTCCGGAACACATTTCCTAGTTGCCCTACACAGTGTCTCAAAACCTGATTGCTGATGTTGTCAGGGCCATGTGAGCTCCTTGCCCTGGTCCTCCTGAGAGCTCTCACCACGTCCTCAGTGCAGAGTGCAGAGCTGCCAGGTTTGAGTGAGGATCTGGACTCCTCAAGCTGGGCCATGTTGTCCGTTTCAAACCTGGTGTAGAAAGCGTTGAGGTCGTCAGGGAGGGAGGAAGGGTTGCTGCCCTCCACCTGGATGGTTCTGGGGTGAAGATCGCAGTATTCACAGAGGCCATGATTTTGAGGCCCTGCCAGGCTGAGTGGAGGTCCCCTGTGGTCAATTTCTTTTCAACTGTGTTTTTATACTTCAGTTTAGCAGTTTTTATGGCCCTCTTCACCTCTTTTTTATCCAGAGCAGAGCCGGTGAAGAAAATCCTCTTTTTTTTATCAAGGATTTCCTTGAGCTCCTTGGTGATCCAGGGTTTGTTGTTGGAGACTGTTTTTGAGAGGATAATGTTGTCAACACAGAAGGAGATGTATGATGTCACCGTGTCGACTTGTTCGTCAATGTCATCAGAGGGAGAAAGAAGGCTGTCCCAGTCAGTGGCTTCGAAACCTTCTTGTAAGGTGAGGATACTTTCCTCTGTCCACTGCTTGATATTTTTGGTGACCTTTTTAATCCTCTTGATGGCTGGGGTGTAAGCAGGGGCCAGCAGGATGGTGTGGTAGTTGCTAAGCTGAGAGGGGGGGAGGGGTAGGGCTTTAAATGCATCTGGTACATAGCCATAGCATTTATCCAGAGATTCATGTGCACAGAAACCTCCCTGCTTGTTAAAAATAGGCACAGTTATTACAGGTCATTTTAAGAACAGGATTTGTGATACAGACCTTCTTTAGATTTCAGACTATCATCATTTAAAGAAACTGCTGCAGCTTTTTGGACCTCACCTTTGTGTACTTTGTGCATTTGTGTAAACCAGACTTCAGGTTTATGAATTTAGTGACTTTTATATTTCACATTTGTATATCACCATGGAAACCTATGTTAAAGTCTGTGAATAATCTGGACTCCACCTGATGAAGTTACATCATGTGACTTCCCCCCTCACCCTGATGACCTTCAACTGTGCTGTGTAAACAAACAAAATGAAACGAGCTCTCAGTTTGTTTCTGCTCCAAGATCCGACTTTAAACACTGAAACCGGATGTTCCAGTTTCAGGATCTTGAACCCTGAAGATGATTCTTCTTATTTATTTATTTTTAATTTTTATTAATGTCAGATATAATGCCAGATTCTACAGTTATTAACAGTTTTTATCAGAAGAATACGGTAAGTCACTACTATATGGGACCTACTCATTGGTGCCCCCTGAGTTTAATTCTATCTCATCTGCTGATCAGAAGGTACTTCAGTTGCTGCCTTTTTCAGTCTGCATGCCAAATATATTTGGGCTAAACAATAAACCTTCCAAGTTGCTCTCTGATGCATCCGTCAGCGTATTAATGTGTGTGGATATTAGAAAGACTTACATAGAAAAAGGTGCTTGTATGAGGTGAATCAGGCAAATTGCATAAAGCTCTTTAACTGGTCAGGGAGAGAAAGGTAACCAGTGCATTTACCATGAGTACTTGACAGGCTCGAAGAGTGTGAGAGTCAAGAAAAGATAAAAAAAAACACATCTGTTCCACTCGACTAACTGTTCAAAAAGGGCCCTATAGCATTTCATGTGCCGACAGAGAAACATGATGTGTTTTTGGTTTAATTCTGGATGAGCTTCAAAAAATATGACTTTTAGACATGTCACAGATTCTTTTGAATGAGGCAAATTGTAAAAAGCTCTTTGAGTGCTCAGGTAGAGCAAGGTCCTTTATAACCAGTGTATTTACCATGACTAGTGGACAGGCTCAAAGAGCGTGAGAGTAAAGAAAAGACAAAACACTCAGCACTGTTCCACTCGACTGATTGTTCAAAATAGGAAGACAGCATTTCATCTGCCAGCAAAAAACATGATGTGCTTAATTCTGGATGAAGTTAAAAAACTTTTAGACATTTCTCAAATTATTTTCTTGCTAACACACATAAGAAAAGAATTCAAAAGAAGTCGTATGTAAGCCACATCATGATTAAGAAACAACAAACACTGCATTTAGTTATGACTTATATTCAGTTTCTCCAACTAAGATTAGTCATCCTTTAATAAGATTTATGGAAATTATAAACATGTGATGAAGGCAAATGGAATCAGTCCAACATGTTTAACAACATGAAATAATTTCCCCCAGGGATCAATAAAGTATTCTGATTCTGATTCTGATTCTGATGTTTAATGGATCCTGATCATGTGCAGACTTTACTCTGTAGAAACAGATCTTTGGTTTTATAATTTAATGTTAATCTGACTACAGCTTCTGAGCTTCATCAGTGTGTTTGACTTCAGGCTGGTTCACAGTAAAGTTCACTTGTTAACATGAAACCTTGTTGTATCTGCCAGCGTGAACAGACATCTAATACAGCCACACCCAGACTGCTGGCTTTATTTACTGAATAAATATTTATACTGCAAACACTGACAGTCAGTTTCTCTGTTTCCAGTCTACAGATCCAGTCATCCTTTCTGTCTTCACTGTACATTAATCTGCTAACTTTGAATGATTTTCATTAAATATCTGATCACTTGTCACTGAACTGATTTCAGATCATTTCATTCTGTTTTAATGAACATTTTCCACAAATTGTTCAGACTTTCTGTACATGCAGGTGGAGGAGCAGGGAAAGGTGTGCTGTTGGACGAGGGGTCAGGTGACTGGAAACAGTAGGAACACACTGCGGCCACCTACAGGGCAGGTGGGGAACAGCAGGGATCTGAAACCATATGAGATGTTAGTGTGTGAGAAGTTAGAACAAACGGACTTAAGATGCTCTAAGCGATCAAAGTTGATCTGAAACAGAAGATAAATCCACTGATTCTTTGTAAAGTTCATCTGCTGCTCACATAAATCCTGTGATGAAAACTTTATTTCACTGAATGTTTCTTCAAAGCTCATTTCAACCTGTTGAAGTCATGAATGAAAGTGCAGACTGAAAGTGGATCACATGATGTTTAAGGTGTGTCATGTGACATGCTCAGTATTGTCACACATGTCTAGATTGTCCCTGATATCATAACTGCTCAAACACTGATGATTATATTTGAAGGATTCTTACTGATGGCAGCAAAGTTTGAATGGAGCTCTCTGTCTGTGCTGATTTGTCGCCCTCTGGAGGTCAAAACACAAACTGCATGATGTCACTGTTGATAGGTTTGTAGCTTGAACCTATTCGCTGGAACGTTGAAGACAATATAATTACACAGCAAAAGCATTGAACACCAAGTAGGCAAAGTTCTTCGTGTTACTCGTGTGTGTGTGTGTGTGTGTGTGTGTGTGTGTGTGTGTGTGTGTGTGTGTGTGTGTGTGTGGTCAGAGTGTAACCCCATAAATGACTTTCCTAAACCTGCTGGTCTGGAAGTCCAACAGTTCATCTAAACAAAAGGCACTTAGCCTAAAACAGATTCAGCCACGTTTATCCTGCCATAAAACAATAAGACAAGGTACGACCTCTTCTCATGCTCCCAGAATGTAGGTGTGCATTCTAGTGTGGAATACACACCAAGCCTTTGCAGCCTGCTAAAGATCACACATCCTATCACTACACAATTGATTATACACCTCTAAGCATATATGGTTAAATATTTCTAAGCATAAATGACAATCAACAATACAAAACCTAACATTCCCCCCCTTTTGACCTTTATGCTAGAAAAGTTCCCAGTTATGAATACCTCATGTCTGACAGTTTCAATGCAAACATTGTTATACACAGCATATGTCAATCACCCTAAATTACTGTAAAAATACACAGTTTGACAAATGTATTAGCAGTTATCCCATTACTCATTGATCTCATCTGTTAGATTTTGTATTGTTGATTGTCATTTATGCTTAGAAATATTTAACCATATATGCTTAGAGGTGTATAATCATTTGTAGATTGAAAGAATGTCTCATCCTAGGAGGTCTGTAACAACTCTGTGTAGCATGAAGAGGGGAGTGCGTTCACTCCTCTACAGAGTGTTCTGGCGTGGATCACACACCTCCTAGGAGAGGTCGTATCTTCTCTTGCTAATATATGGCATAGCAAACACACGTATATCTGTTTAAGTATAAGAGCCTTTTGTTCAGATAGATCTGCTAGACGCCTGGCACCAGCTTTGGGGAGTCTTCACAGGGTCACATCTTGATCTCTCACACACACACACACACACACACACACACACACACACACACACACACACACACACACACACACACACACACAGGCAAGGTACTCTTTGTGTGTATGTAGACGTCATATGTTAATGGACCTATGCATATTCATGTAACCTCAATAAAAGAGCAGTGGTACGGGAGAACGGAGAGAGCAACTGGGGTCAAGCGAAGGAACGGCACCTGTCCGGTCTCTCCCGTGCACGAGAAACATGAAGAACTTTGCCTACCCGTGTCTTGCTTTGCTGTGTAATTATATTGTCTTCAACGTTCCAGCGGATAGGTTCAAGCTACAAACCTATCATCATCCAATGGCAAACTGCATCCTACGAGCAAACAAATGAATTGTTAATTTAATAGTTAAAATAAGAAAGTAACATTTTCAAAACATTCCAGCTTGGTGATGCTTCCTCCGGGTGTGCAAATCACATGTCTCTGCAGAGTGGTTTGAGTTCTGCAGGGCGTCACCAATGTCTCTTCCAGTTGTTTCCATCACTGTTCATAGGACCACAGTCCAAATGTATGTAGAATAAACATTCAAACATACCAGTTGGTTTTGTTGTTTGTCAACATGGGTCTCAGCTATTTCCAAAGCTGCAGACCTCTTTTCAGCACTCTAGTTTTATGGCCTCTACCAACCCCCATCACCTCACTTCAGGCCTTCGTCTTGTGAGGGGGATACTTATGACTCCTCCACTGTCCACGCTCTGCAGAAAAACACCTCTGTGAAAAGGGTGCTGGATCCAGTTATCTTACTGCTGTTATGATCCCAGCAGTCTTCAATGTGCCAGCGTATGCACAGTATAGTGACACAGCATTAGGTGATGTTCATAGGAAACTGCTGTCATCACCACCATAGCTTCTGGTTCCTGTGCTTTTCACAGAATCATGATGCCATCCTTAGACTCCCTCTGCGTTGTCAATGGAGCTTGGCACGCTCCCCTCATCCTTCAGGTGCCCGTCCGTTGTCCACAATCTCCTCTATTGGCCTCTGGAAATCCCCTTTGGCACAGCTCTCATTCCAACGCAGTTTCATGGTCCTTGCTGAGGCTCTAAAGTCTGATCTCATGATGGGCCCCAAACAGCTCGACCTTTGACCTCAACCACTGCCTGGGCTGTCAGCTATGCCTGGAATGTTTCTCGCTTCTCACTGGGCCTCTGAAGATTTTTCAGGAGATTACTGCTGCACCTGTATTTCCTTGCTAGGAGGAAAAACTTCTATTTGGAGAGCATGTCAACAATCATCAAACCACATTCTTTAGTTCAGTGAACTTCACTTATAGGCCATCAAAGCCTCATCTGAACATGAATGCACCACTTGCATAGGTTTAATACCTGTAAATAAACTGTTAATCACACAAATCACTGCAACAATCATAAAAAACATTATTTCATGTTAATCCTGGACCCCTCCTCTTGATGCATGGACACTCCCATGAGTCAACGCATCAAACCTGGATTCCTGTCTTAAAGAAAAAGGTTAGCGAGATCATGTCCCAGGTAACATCAGGGCATCTCCGCTGGAGTAGCTCCGTAACCCTGCAATAAAAGATGTTAGTGTGTTTTGCATATTAAATTTGCTTAACACCTGGCTCTCCCAGGAGCCTGCATACACACCATCATGGCCTGGAAAACAAGATCTGGAAGTGAAATCAAACTTCACACTTGTAAACAATTGTATCATAAGAGCAATAAGTATTCAACATCAGCAAGACAAGTGTCATGTGCAGGTTTTCTCAAATAAGTAAACTACAACTATTACCATAATTTGCCTCAGACATGGATAATCCCATGTACTCAGTTAACATTAATGTAATCGGTGACTTCCCTTAAGCAAAGTCACTCCACTCATATATTACTAGGAGCTCAAAAGTGGCCACCAAATGAGCTCCATATTAAACTATTCCATAAACACTGCATCTCTTATTTGTTTTTCTCATGTCACTTGTCCGCTTCTGCTGAATCCTCTACATGCATTCTCAGAAAAACAAACATTAGCAATACACATTGACCGTGGTCAGACGGTGGTCAGACGGTGGTCAGACACAGGTCAACAGGTTCCAGAGGTGCCATAAAAACACCATAAAATCAACCATCCATAGCTGTTGAAAGAAGTGACACTAGTTTTCAACACAGGAAATTTCTCACATGTTATTCACATTATCAAAGTAACCTTCACATTTTCCCAAAAACACAGTGTAACAGCATCACCACTCCTAACCTATAAACACAGTTTCTTCACACATAAACCCAGAAATCCTGTAGTAGGAAAAAACATCAACCAGTTGTCCTGGTATAAATCGCATCATCAAATCACATGAAGAACTGTAATGCTGTAGAAAAGAAATGCAAATGTTAGCACTGCACAGGTGTGTACACACTTTCTCTGTGAGCAACACAGGATAGTGAATAACACCCCTGGTAGATGCACAGACACAGAAAGTGGCATTTAAAAGGTTAAATCGTCATGCAACCTCGAATGTTGCTGTCATCTTTCTGCTCCTGTAAAAGGAAGCACACATAAATTCATCTGCACCTTTTTCAGGTGGGGGTTAACTTCACACAGTTGTCATGGATCGCTGTGGGGCAGGCAGGATGAGGACCCAATCGCAAAACTCACACACACGGGGATGAACTCAAAAAACACAGCTTTATTGCTGGCCACGAGAAACAATACAAAATAAACTAAACTGGGAAAACTAAAGCACAAGGAGAGAGAAACAGGGAAATCCACACAGCATGAGGGAGAACGCGACACAGAACTGAGGGAGACGCAGACATAAATACACCAAGGGTTAACGAGCGGAGTGGGAGCACATGGGGAACACAGGTGACACTGATAATAATCACGAGACATGGCAGGAGTGAACACAACACTGACGGGAGAGGTGAAACAGGAAGTACAGAGGTTCAGACAGGAGGAGAGAGAGCACGAGTAGAACACCAACATAACGGGCAGGGGAGACACGGAATAAACACGAAAGGGGACGAGGGCTCAAGAATACACAGAGGGGCACACAGGGAATAAAAGTCACAAGGGGAAAACACATAAGGAACAAAATACAAAATTACATGGAAACTAAGAATACTGGGCCAACATGGCCCAGGACCATGACAACAGTAATGTTACATCAGTAAAGTCTTGTCAGCTTTTGTCAGCTTTTTCTCTTTCACTCATCCATTCATGCATTCATTCTTTCTTTGCTGATAGTGGAACCCATCGTCACATTTAGTTTCCACTCTCAGCAAAATGACGTCATTTGAAAAAGAAAAAGAAGAACTTTAGATCGGATTACCTCGCTGAATCCTTTTTAGGCAGGGACTCTCATTTTCTAATTGTCCCAAATAAGTGGCTTTCTCCAGAGCCCATTTTAATGTGGAGAAACTCACTTGCAACAATTTCCTCGACGAGGTGCCGTACAGCGCTTTCTGTTCTAATCGTGCAGATCTGCTCAAACGACAGAGATTATCAAACCAAACTTTCAGTGCACTGTGAAAGTATTAAAATAAAAAGGCCTTGTTAAGTCATGACACAAGCTCCTCAACTCAGGAGGGTAAATCATACCATTAGCATGGTTTATCATACCATCATACTAATTGGCAGGCTCAACTTCACAACAAAAAAAAATCATCAGCTAAATTCACTCCAAACCAACCATCAGCTGCACAACACACAACATAACCCTAATGTCTTATTAGCTATGAGTTTAGTCACCAGGTCTGTGCTCTTCACTCATTTAGGCCACAGATTTTATTCAGTTTTCCTTTCTGCCTTCATCATAAAACATGTGACATGTTGTCATGCACTTCACAAAAGAAGTTTGTTCTTATGTATTCAAAGTTGTGTATCTAAATACAGGATTCACTCGCACATCAAAACAGGAAACTCAGTGTTTTAGGGTCTCCACTCAACACACAACAAACTCCAACACATCTCATTCACTCGTGCTAGAATTCAGTCACCTTTCATTAATCTAAGAACGATCAACTAATTTGCATATCAGCTATTAACCCACTAAGTTGACAGGACGACAGAAATGCATGTTCAAAATAATATCACAAAAATAGAATTTCCCTCATACAGTAAATTACTTGTGCTGCATCAATCAAGCAGGAAGCATCTCCCAATTTACTATATCAACAACTAAATTTATTGTCTGATCACTGGTTGGTCAAACCAGAATCTTTTTTCCCACGAAAGTTAAACTGTTGTCCTGCAACCTAGAGAGTCAATTTTTTGCATTGGATAAATTCAGCATTTGATAACAAGTGTCTGTTAAATTGACACTATTTTAACACTGATGAAAGATAACAAGCTAATTTTCATTGCATGTGTTTTTGTGTTATTAGGCAGGTTTAATGCATGTCTGTGGAGCTGCATCTCCAACAGAGCATGTTCTTAAAGCTGCCTTTCCTACACACTTCTCTGCTATTATTTGATCATTTCTTAACTAATGTGCTATGAGTCCACTGGTCTTTGCGTCACACGAGGTGACTTGGACAAGATGATAAACAGACTCACATGCTTAAGATGTTGTCTAATCTTCATAAGCTCTCTTGTGTTTGTGTTAGTAGGGTTAATGCATGTTCTGCTTGTGTGTGTGATTTTGTATATGTTTCTTTTTTCGCAGTGTTTCAGACTCCTTCACAATTTTCCCACTTAAGCTGTCAGTTTTCTTTTCCCCAGGTTTGCTAACCCAAATTTTGATTTCCCACATTAAATAACAAAATTCCTATGTGTTCTCACCACTCCTCTCACTCTGTTGTCCTCTCACTCTTCAACAGTCCAACAGCCGGCATTTCTCCTTCAGCTTTGTCCTGTGTTCCACTGTCTCTTCTTGCCATTTTCTCCAAAGGTGGCAAATGTCAAACTTCAACAGTCTCCTCAGTTCTCCTCAAAAGTTTTCTTCACATGCATAGTGAATTTGCAGCTTGTTGGAAACACAGTGCCATTCATCCAATCAGGCAGGATGATGGGTTTGCTCTTCTTCTCTGATGCTGTTTGTCCACACTGCTGCTGCTTGCTGGGACTCTTTGCTCAGGACTTGCTGCTGTCTCTTTATCTGCCATTTTATTGCTCTTTGGAGCTGCATTCCTTGTCTTCAGGGAGGTGTGAGAGCTTGCTTGTGAGGTTGAGAGACACATGGCGCTGTAAATAAGTCAGCCAGAAACTTGGCCTGAATGTTTCCAATGATGTTAAACTATGACTTTCTTCCGACTGCTGCATGTGGAAAATTGATTCAGGTCTGCTTTTCACCTGAAAGTGACAAACTAAGACATTTTCATTATCATCATCACTGCTTAATCAACACACATCTCTCTCTCTCTCTCTGTTTTTGTGAACAGTCCTTTCTTAAAAGCAGAAAATTAGATTGTAGTTGTTCTTGGCTGATCAACACAAAACCTTTTTCCTATGATTTTTTTTATCTACAATATAAATTCTTTCTCTTTTTCACTCTTTTTTTTTTTTTACAATAGCTGGTGACCTGCAGAATCACCGCTCTCACAATCAGAGGCAATTACTTTTACACAGCGCACAAAAACACTGTGACGTCAGACACATTCACACTCACCTTTTCATCTGCATAAATAAATCATATGGCTGATGATATGTGCCATGGTGATCCATAGGCATGATCACAAGTTTATTTAATTATTTTTAACCCAACAAAACAAAAAAACAGAAACATGATGCTGATGCTATGAACACTCTACACACATGAGTCAAGATGCAGAAAAACTGCTCACGGAAACGCTGCACACTCCAGTTATCACAGTTATAGTTCTGTTTCCCTCTCTTCGAGGAGTTCTCAGACAGCTCTCGATCTGATAATGTGTAGCTTGCTCATCAGCTCAGAAAAAACCGCAACGCAACCTCACACAGTGGTTGCGTGCTTTTCCCACAGTGGCAAAGACTTACACTTTCATATTCAATTCAGCTTCTCCATCATGTACTTTTAGATGTTTCATACAGGGTTCAGCATATTAGTTGTTTTCACAGGTGTGCTCTATATCTCAACAATGGCTCATAATAAGACGACAGTCTTTCACACAGGTCAAGTGCCACTATGCACTTCATTAGTTTAAATATTTGCCTATTTTACTACATCTCATATGTCATTGTACTGAATTTGAGCAACCACAAGCTTAATGTAGATTACTTTTAGCAATTATCCACCTCAATTAAATCTATGGTCTGGAACACAGGCTGTTGTCGATCAGGGAAAGCTAAAGAGTTAACATTTTGTGTCAGCAAGGGGTGGGGGAAAGCCATTCACCAGAGCACATCTTAAGTGCTACTGATGTGGGCTGGCCTTCTCCACATGCTCTTCAAGGCTGGTGTGTTTTCTGAAAACTTCTAACATTTGAATCTCTTCCATTTATAAGCCTGCGATTAACCGCACGGCTCAGGACCACGTGAAACCCGCGCGACCATGCTCACGTGAACCCGCACAGCTAAGGAGCCGTCGCTCTCTTTTTTTTTTTTTTTTTTAATTTAAATACTTTGTGCTGCCAGGAGCAAAGTCCAGCATAAACGTCTGTTACCCTCCGACACACTCTTGGTTGCTTAGGAATCCATGATAACGACAACAGCTAGTGTCACGGACCACGTGTTCCGCTCTGCACGCACTCACACAACAACAACAACGAAAACAACAACGACAACAACACAAAATAGGCCTATCGTCCAGCACAGTCTGGACCCCGCGGAACTTCTCAACGCCCCACAAAGTGGCAGAGAACTCACCTCTCGCTCCACAAAGTAGCGAGGAACCTCTCGCTCCACAAAGTAGCGAGGAACCCAGATAACCGAATTTCCCAGAGGAACCCACCCGAGGGATTAATAAAGTTCTATCTTATCTTATCTCTTATCTTATCTCTCCACAAAGTAGCGAACTTCTCAACGCCTCACAAAGTGGCGGAGAACCCACCTCTCGCTCCACAAAGTAGCGAAGAACTCACTTATCGCTCCACAAAGTAGCGAACTTTTCAACGTCTCACAAAGACTTCACAACCACACGGTTATAGAGTCGGGCTCTAGGGACTTACTTGGTGTTGCTTAGTGTGTAATATCAGCCTCGGATCCCGCCGATTGTCATTCATCGAGGAGAAAAGACAGACAGTTAATCCACAGGAACTTCCTGGCTGACGTCAGTCTTTCAGCGTGTCTCTTCTCCCCTCGGTGAATGTCGACTCCAGGGCTCCGGCTCTCGAAGGACCAATTAATGATAGCTTTCTAGCTTGAACCTATTCGCTGGAACGTTGAAGACAATATAATTACACAGCAAAGCAAGACACGAGTAGGCAAAGTTCTTCATGTTTCTCGTGCACGGGAGAGAACCGGACAAACGCCGTTCCTTCGCTTGACCCCAGTTGCTCTCGTCCTTTCTCCCGTAACACTGCTCTTTTATTGAGGTTACATGAATATGCATAGGTTCATTAACATATGACGTCTACATACACACAAAGAGTACCGTGTGTGTGTGTGTGGTACTGCTGATCAAAGGGTCCTATAACATGAAAGCACAAAAGCAAACATCCTTGGTCAGGAAGAGGGTAGTCTCCCCCTCACCCTAAATGGTTCACCCTAGATAACACGGTGAGGAAGTCCAGCAGTTCATCAAACCAAAAGCACTTAGACTAGAACAGACGTAGCTACGTTAATCCTACCATAAAACAATAAGACAAGGTACGACCTCTCTCATGCTCCCAAAGTGCTCTCTAATGCACACAAAGTTTGCAGACTATCAAGGATCAAAACCTCTACCAATCTACAACTAATTACAAAACTCTAAGCATATATAAGTAGATATTTCTAAGCATAAATGGAAATCAACAATACAAAACCTAACACCTGCTCCATGGTTTTTCACAACATTTTGCACATCACTATTTAATACAGGAAGTAGGTGAACTAAAACAAGTCATCGTTCTTTGTGAGAGGACCATATTAATGAAACAAACCTCAATGACATCATAGGGATCCCTAAAGATGCTCCTGCTGCTTCTCTTCCTCCTCATCCTAAGCTTCCTTCTCCTTGTCCTCGCCTTCCATCCAATTGTAATTCAACCTAATTGTGTTTCTCCCCCTCCTCTTCCTCATTTTGTTGGAGCTGTGAACACAATTAATGTGAATCTGGATTAATTTGTGCAAACAAGAAAAATCTGCAGCTTTTTGGTCAGAGGTGCTCTTGTGATTTAAGCCGGGTAGAGTAGATTTATCTGTTGATGCTACCTGCTTCAGCTCTGGCTGCTGAGTGATATTTATACCCTGGCTGGATTACAAACTTTAACTATTTGCTGAACTTTGGCCCACCGCTGATACCTCTTGTTAGTATAACGACCTCTTCTTAGCTTGTATGTATGATGTATGATGGTGGATAAATGAAATATACTAAAAAATAACTATATTACAAAAGAACATGTCACGGTTCTGGGCCCGTTGGACCCAGTATTTTGAGTTTATTATGTTTTGGTTTATTTTTGCATTATGGATTGTTTTCTGATGTTCTGGTCCTTTGTTTATTATTATCATTATGGATCTGTTTCTGCTATTCTTGGTGAGGGATCAGTTCTTAGGTTTTGGGTTCTCATGTGTATTGCAGTTTCTGTTCAGTGTCATGTCTGCATCTGGTTTAGTACTTCTTGTTTCCTGTCTTATTGTGAAAGTCTTTGTCTTATGTTAGTGTGTGCAGCTTAGCTCCCCCGTCTCGTTAGCCCTGATCTCACCCAGCTGTGTCTCCCTTCTGTGGCCCATTCCCTCATTACTACCCTGTGTATTTAAGCCCTGTGTTTTCCCATGCTTGGTGTCGTGTCGTACCTTCAGATTATGCCTGTGTGTTCCTGTTCTCTGGTTTCAGTGGTCACTTCATGTTTTGTTTTCGTACCAGCAATAAAGCTGAGGTTTTTGAGTTTCACGTTAGTGTCTGAGTCCTGCGTTTGGATCCTCCTCTCCGCCTGCCCACACACAGAGCCCTGACAGAACATCTATCTTGGAAACATCAAATGACCGGAGCATAACTTGTCAACTAGTCCGAAAATAAGTTATGCAGGAACAGTCAAAGACACACCTTCTCATGTCACATTTCTATTCATTTCTATATAATTAGATTAGACAATAAAGAGTTATCTAATCTAATTATTCATTCAAAACACTTATGCATAGCTGTATTTTATACAGCTCATACAGAATTCAAAGTACAGGTTCATGTGAGTATTTAATGTACGGCTCAGATTGTAACAGCAGTCTGGCGAGGAAGGAGCGGCTAGCCGGTCCAGCGGGCATGTGGTGTGGAGGTTAGCCGGATAACACGGAGCCGGTCAGTTAAATTAAACAACAGACCTTTATTTCTTGTCAGCAACATAAGACCATACAAGCCAGGTCTCCACGGCTCTACACTGTCCGTACATACATGTGCGGGGATCGGTAGTCGCCGGTGCCAGGCCGTTACGATGGTGAGGTCTATCCTGAGAACAGAACACGAGCAGCATGTAATGGCTGCCACGCTATACTCACACACCCCCTAGGAGACTCCCCCCCTAGTGGTGCTATAACCCAAAAGGTTTGTTACATCACCCCCCCGGCAATTCGCAGGCTGTCCTCAGCCGGACCCAGGTGACCCTCCTCCCGCTACCCTTCTTCACTATACATAGTTACATTAGGTACTAAGCAGGTTGTGGAGGAATTGTTAGACACCCTTACCTTATGCATTGGTACAGTCAATAAACAAAATTAGTGCTTGAAGCAAACAATACAGAACATGCAGTATTACTGCCAATCCATCTTCCAGAGATGGTCATAGACAAGGGAAACAATCAGACATACAACACAACCAGTCACACAAATCAGTACAACCAAAAACCAAACAAAGGCTCTCACGGGCCACGATGACGAGGGCTCAGTGGAACAGAACAAGTAATCACCCCTTATGAACAGAACAATTACAGCATGTACATGTATGAAACCAACCCTCAGTCAACATTGAGTCTGTCCGTATGATGACGGTTAGTCCACCTGGTAGCAGTCCAACCCTCAGTGATTCTGGGGCACCGGCGGGGTCTCAAATGATAGTGTTCCCCCTCGGCCGGTGGCGACTCAGAGGCGCCCTCGGCGGGGTGCCCGCCTGTTTCGATATCCCCTGAACTCGGGAATGAGGGCTGTTCCCCCGTTTCAGTCTCATCCAGACTCTCCTGGGCCGAAGTCCAGTGCCCTGAAGGAGATGTGGAGTCCCAGGAGTAAAATGGCTGAACGTTCACGACGTGGAAGACTCCTGCGTCTTCACCAGTGTCAATCTTGGCTAATCTGTAGTTGACCTCCCCAAGCTTCTGAGTAACCTGGAGGGGCCCTGTAAACAAGGGTGCCAGCTTGGCCGTGAAGCAAGATTGAGCGTCCGATCGATGATGAGCTTTGACTTTCACCAAGTCTCCGACTGCGTAGGTCATCGGCCGGCGTCTCAGGTCATAGTAGCGTTTCTGCCTAGCATGGCTGCGAGCCAGTGTCTCCCTGGCCCGATCGTGGGCCTCCTGAAGCGACGCTTTAAGGGTCTCCGGATAGGGCATGGATGACTCCTCGCTCTCCCCGGACGGCTTAGTAAGCAAGTCAAGGGGTGTCTCCAGCTCCCTACCATACAACATCATAGCAGGGCTGAGTCCTGTACTCTCATGGGGGGCCGAGCGCAGCGCGAAACAGATTTGGGACATGAACTTATCCCACGACGCGTGCTTATCGCCCACGTATGCGCGGATGGCCGTTTTGAGAGTTCTGTTCACTCTTTCGGTCGCATTAGTTTGCGGATGATACACCGTCGTGAGGCGGTGGGTGGACCCAAGAGTGGAGAGAACAGAATCAAACAGCTCACTGACAAAAGGTGAGCCCCTGTCCGAAATAAGGTACCTAGGGGCCCCATGCCTAGCAAATACCTCGTTAATGAACTTACTGGCTGCCACTCGAGCCGTCGCATCCCGAACCGCACACACTTCGATCCACTTGGAGAAATAGTCTACGAAGACCAGTATGTACGAGTTCCCCGAAGCGGTGCGAGGTAGTGGTCCGACAAAATCGACCCCTGCGTATTCCCAGGGTCGCTGGGGCGAAATGGGGACCATGAAGCCCGCTGGCTTTCTTTGACTGGGTTTTGTGAGTTGACATTCTGGTGTCTGTTCCTTCCTCTGTAAGAGACAGAAAACCAAAACACCTCTCTTCCTAACCCTAATAATCTAATGTTGTTATCTACTGACCTTCTAGTGATTCAGAATTGGTCTAAAACATTCAGAATGTCCCAGGGACTTATTCTAATCATATCTTATGTGTGTGTAAGCATGTTTGCATTTAGCCCTCCGCACTCAAGGCATTTCTTACACTTTATCAGTCCGGACAGTCACGCCGAACGAAGCTTCTGACCTTCAAAAGGCCGAGTGCCAACTCGTTATAAGCACATTTGCAAGGTGTGTCTGAAAATTATTGAAACCCCTCTTTTTAACAAAAGACAAAAAATTAACAAATCTTCTAAACGCTATTCAGTTCATTTCAATGAGTAATGATTAAACATGAAAGTGATAGTTTATGCTTTTTCACTGATTCTCTAAAAGGTCCGTCTTCTCGGACCGCTATTAGCTTAAGCTTTACCATTCCTAAATTATTAAAGACACAAATGAAGTTATAAAATGTTCAAATAATCCTGGTTTGATGTTAAAGCTCAACCTTCCCCCCCTTTTTTTTTGACACATTCCAATGTGTCAAATCAACGGAGCTAGAACATTCAAAAAAAAGTTAGGCAGCTACAAAGTTTCCCAGACTCTTAAGGTGATCCGCGTGTAACGTTCTGACTCAGGTATTTAATATTTTAATAAATCTCGTTTAATTAACTGCCACTATTTAAACTAACCTTAAAGACATAATTTAAGAAAAGATCACAAAGAATAACATGATATCAGTGTTTTGTAAGCGCGTGCGGCCTTCTATGCTCGAAGCCTTTCCCCTCAATAGATCAGTCAGACATTCGCGCTGACTGTAGCTTTTAACCCTTATTAACTTGAGCACAACTCTACAATGAGCAACAAGTTGCAATATGTATAAAAATGATCATGGTTACACCTGCAATGAAAAATTATATCATTATCCTAACACCTGTAAATAGAAGATTCATCAGAGGTTATAACAATCACAGGAACACAGATGTTAGTATAAGGTCAAAAGCTTCAATAAATGATCATCGATGCAATGCTTGTTGCATGATTCTCATACAATAATAATGCTGACATTGAAAATAACAGTATAACACCCCCTTTTGTCCCGTTTCACTTGACACCTAAACGTTTATAAATGCCTCTTTAATTCTTGATTTTATTTCCCCCTTTTCTCCCCTTACTGACCACAGCAGGGGGATCTTAGTTTTGAATCAGCCATGAATCCAGCTCACCTGATTCATCAGTGAGCTCCACCATCACTGGCGTCTGACAGGGTGGCGCTGCATACTCTTCCTCTAATATCACTATTTTCAACCTGTTAATTAGAGTGTTTAAACCTGAAGTCGACTACGTCCACAACAAGTCAATGCAGCTGTAAATGTGGCCAATTATCAATCTATTACCAATCAATAACAACAGATAACTTCTATTTTATGCATGCTTTTAATCAACCACTCACCCAGAGGATCTCCAATCCCAGGAAATGCCTTCTCCTCCTTTAATGAGTCTGTCCTCCTTCCATGCCCTGGTAACCGGTCCATCCAGAGCCATATGATCTCAAATATACATACGACAAGCCAAACCACACCTTGGTCACACCAACCCCCTTTCCACCCCCAAGATGTCCAATGCCATCCTAGTATGGACTGTCAAAAGTGGCTTTAACGCTGACTGTTCTGACAATCCATTTTATAACGTTCCTGGTCAGATTTGCCAATCTCTGCACCAGAGTTTTAAACGTTTCGCCATTTTCATTAGGTTTTATCTTTTATTTAGTTTCGACTCCAGATTTTCAATTTTTTGCCAGTTGTAATTAGTTTTTACCAATTCTTTGCTAGTTTAGTCTAGTTTTTATTTTCTGAAAATCCTTAGTTTCAATTTAGTTTTATTTGTGTTTTGCAAAAGTTAAGTGTAACAAAATCTCAGTTCCATCATATCAGTCATGCTCTTCTAATTATCCTTGGGTGTTGAGACTAATAACTATTAACTCTTGCCGCACCGAGTGTTCCTAATTTTGGTTAAAGTTAATTGATAACCTTTTGAAGGCGATTGTTTCACACATTTATTTAGATGTCCCAGTCCTGTTATCTCGGGATACATCACGCTGCCTTATCTGGGGTTAGCTATTTTCTTGGGATGCGAGTTAAGTGGGTGAGCTCTAAAAAGAGGGGGAGTGTGCTCCCCCTGATGAGGTCTTCTAGGTAAGCTAGGTTAACCTTCTTGTGTGAGCTTTTCAAGTGCACTTTTAAGGTTTGTGGGATTTTTTTTGTTTTTTATAAATGTCCCTCAAGACCCCCTGATGACCCAGTAATTCATTTTTTCGCACTGTAATACACATTTAGTTTTTTGCTTGTAGCTCTCATACTCTACTTGCCACTCCTCTAAGTCCTGATGTTTCTTAGAGAGGACAACAGAACCTTTAAAACTATATCCCATGTGTGGGGGTGTGGCCTTGCCAATTGTTTTTCCCACCTTTTCAAAATGGCTGGCGTGCCCACAAGCACATTTTATGGAAGAAAGAAAGATAAGCTTGATATTTACAATTAAAATGTTTTGTTAAACTCAGATTTCTATTTTATTCAAAAAATAAACATCTGGTAAATAATTTCAGGGGTCTTTAAGAATTAGGCTCATTTACTTTCACAGGGAACATGACTAATTTATTAATGTGTGCTCTACACATTGGGACTTTATATTTATATTTATTTCACTTTTTCCTAATACCCAACTTTTGACAAAGGCGGAGAGAATTCTTAACACAATTATTAAGGGAGATTCAAACATAGATTTTTCAAAATATGAGAGGGTCAGGACCCACTAAAAGCCACAGAGAAGATTATCGAGATGCAGTGGCAGATGTAATAGAGAAAGACACAGGGCCACCTGAAATCTGTCGTCCTATCTGGTGCAAAACCAACATGTAGTAGAATCTGGAACTTTGATTTTGAGTTAAAAATAAAATATGGGTAAGGTTGAGCTTTAACATCAAACCAGGATTATTTGAACATTTTATAACTTCATTTGTGTCTTTAATAATTTAGGAATGGTAAAGCTTAAGCTAATAGCGGTCCGAGAAGACGGACCTTTTAGAGAATCAGTGAAAAAGCATAAACTATCACTTTCATGTTTAATCATTACTCATTGAAATGAACTGAATAGCGTTTAGAGGATTTGTTAATTTTTTGTCTTTTGTTAAAAAGAGGGGTTTCAATAATTTTCAGACACACCTTGCAAATGTGCTTATAACGAGTTGGCACTCGGCCTTTTGAAGGTCAGAAGCTTCGTTCGGCGTGACTGTCCGGACTGATAAAGTGTAAGAAATGCCTTGAGTGCGGAGGGCTAAATGCAAACATGCTTACACACACATAAGATATGATTAGAATAAGTCCCTGGGACATTCTGAATGTTTTAGACCAATTCTGAATCACTAGAAGGTCAGTAGATAACAACATTAGATTATTAGGGTTAGGAAGAGAGGTGTTTTGGTTTTCTGTCTCTTACAGAGGAAGGAACAGACACCAGACGAGGTCACAGAGATGCGAGGATCCTCCGTAGCAGAGTCAGACACAGTGACTGCCGAGACATCAACTGGGTCCAAGGGTCATGGCGTTTGGGCTCCAGCTAGTCACCACAAAAGGATGGATCCCATAAACACAGCAATAACCATGAAGGGGTTGGCGGAAATCCGGGAACACCAGACCAACGAAGTTCGAGAGGCTTTTGGGCAAAAAGGGGACACCTTCCTGTTCCTTTTCTGGAGGATACACAGATCGTTGTTTGAAATCGAGACAGAATAATCCCCTGATCTGTGTTACGACTGAAGGGTTGTCTAACCCCTAAGGTTGAAGAATTAAGAGCAGAGGATCACCCAACTGGACGACACTGGTAGCTGCAGCAATAAAATAAAGGTTAAGAGCTCTTCGGACAGAGGTTCTAGTCTACGTCTGAATGGTATAAGGGAACACCAAATAAAGCTGTGGGAGACAAGGAGGTTGTCATCTGGACCTGCTACTGTTGGAATCCTAGTTTTTCTTGCATCTGAATTGCGCAAACACAGAGGTCATCCCACATATGGTTCGCCCCTCAGGGGGACAAAGGACCTCAGGAGTGAGAAGAGATGAACCCGGCCACACTGGGCTACAGGGTGTTTGTGAGGTCATTATTCTAATGACCTCATCAGGGGGAATTGTAAAATTATGATATTATTTTATGCCATGTTATACCCCTAATTAAAGATTGTGAATTATTATGTAGTTTTAGTTTGCATTATTCTCCTGAATTAGAAGAAGCTGATAACTATTGCATTAGTTAAACTGATTTGCATTACATTAAATTGCTGACTTGTTGTGAATGAATGATATTGTTTTATGATGCATTATATTGCTGAGTTATAAGAAATACTGTTCGCAGAAGGTTATTGTCTAATTTGTCTGAGTAGAAGAGAACAGAGTGTGCTGGAGTTTTCTGCCCCATTTCAGCAGGAGCAGATAAACAGGGAGCCAAGGTCGTAGCTTAGGCGCTGTGTGAGAGAGAGCATGTGAATGTTTAGGCTTTTTATGATAAGGTGGAGGCACCAGAGGTTATAAAAGTTTGAGCAATGCTCCACCATTTTGAGATTTTGAGGCTGTCTGCATCAGTGTCCATCTCCCACGTGTGTGATCATTAAATCATCGTTTGACTCAACCCGGCCGGACCAGTGTTGTTATTGTGGTTTTTTCTCTTGTCTCCATCCCCAATATTTTGAACCTTAACAACATACTGGGCACGACAAGACGTAGCGTTTAACTTCCGATGCCATCTTGGGCCAGTAAAACCTAGACTGCATTCTCGCTAATGTCTTAGCAATCCCCAGGTGACCTGCTGTAGGGTGGTCATGATAATAACCGCACAGGGTACCCCGGAGAGCCGGCTTCAGCTCCTCCTGGGGGCGAAGATTGCGCTTATGTTTCGGACCTCGGTAATAGAGTAGGCCGTCATTGACCACCAAGGACGGTGAAGGACTGGCGTCCGAACCCAGGTTGGGGGAACACTCCATGTCTCGGAGCTTTGGACCTGCACCTGGGTCATCTAACTGCAGCTGCCTTAGTTGTGTTCGGTCTTCTAACAAAAGGGGAGGCTGGGCACGAAGATCCATGCCCCACATGACAGCATGCTCCGGCAAGATTTCAATAGGAGGACCCTCTGGTGCAGGTAGTGGGTTGCGAGACAGAGCGTCTGGCACCCTGTTGTGCACCCCCGCCTTATGTACGATGGTAAAGTCAAAGTCCTGCAAGCGCAGGGACCACCGCGCCAACCGGCCAGTAGGGTTTGGGCGTGACATCAGCCACTTAAGGCTGTTGTGGTCAGTCAAGACCGTCACATGAAGCCCTTCCACATAGGGACGAAAGTGTTCTAAAGCCCAAATCACGGCCAGACACTCCTTTTCTGGCGTAGAGTATGGTTTCTCTGCCTTGTGAAGAGCTCGACTCGCGTAAGCGACCGCTACTTCCCTACCCTCTGCATCCTTCTGCATTAAGGCCGCCCCCAAGCCAAGGTCACATGCGTCCGTATGGATGAAGAAAGGCCGGGAAAAGTCAGGGAGTGACAGGACAGGCGCTGTCGCAATGCTCTGTTTCAGGAAGTCCATGGACTCCTGACACCTGTCATCCCACTGAAAGGTAACATCCTTCCTTGTCAGGGCGTGCAGAGGTTCTGCATGGCGAGCGTATTCCTTTACGAATCTGCGGTAGTATCCCGTCAGACCGAGAAACTGCCGCACCTGTCTCATTGAGGACAGAGTTCTGAACTGCATCACAGCCTTGATTTTGTCATCGTCCGGTTTAATGCCATCCGGGGTAACCCGGTAGCCCAGGAAGGTGAGCTCCTTCAGGCAGAACTGGCATTTCTTAAGCTTCAACGAGAGACCCGCAGACCTAAGTCTCTCAAGGACCTCCCGCAGGTCCAACAAATGCTGTTCGAAGGTTGGGGACACAACCACGATGTCATCCAGATATACAGCACATGTCTTGTAAACAACGCCGCTGAGGACGTTGTGCATCAGCCTCTGAAAGGTGGCTGGTGCGTTGCAGAGGCCGAAAGGGAGCACGCGAAACTGAAACAGCCCACAATGGGAAACAAAGGCTGTTTTAGGACGTGAGTCCCCTGAAACCGGCACCTGCCAGTAACCCCTCGCCAGGTCCAATGTTGAAATGAATCGACCTCTCGCTAGGAAGTCGAGAGACTCATCGACCCGCGGTAAGGGGTATGAGTCCTTCCGAGTCACCTGGTTCAGCCCCCTAAAGTCCACACAGAACCGTGGGTCAGCGCCCAACCTGTTAACAATCACGACAGGTGCGGCCCAGGGGCTCATGGACGGTTCAATTATGCCATCCTCCAGCATTTTCTGGACCTGCTCTTCAATGAGTTGTTTCTTTGCAGGGGAGGTGCGGTATGGGGGGAGGAGGCTAGCCGGAGCCGGTCAGTTAAATTAAACAACAGACCTTTATTCCTTGTCAGCAACATAAGACCATACAAGCCAGGTCTCCACGGCTCTACACTGTCCGTACATACATGTGCGGGGATCGATAGTCGCCGGTGCCAGGCCGTTACGATGGTGAGGTCTATCCTGAGAACAGAACACGAGCAGCATGTAATGGCTGCCACGCTATACTCACACACCCCCTAGGAGACTCCCCCCCTAGTGGTGCTATAACCCAAAAGGTTTGTTACAAGATCTACAGACTTTCAGAGTTTCTAGAGCAGACACAGAGCTCACGTCACAACAGGCTTCAGGCGCCATTTTAGTGACTTTAACAATATATTAAATTTTAATTTCGGTCTAGCTGACATTAGGTTATGTACGCAGCACGCAATTGAACCACATATTTTAGAAGCCAAAGGTTCAAATTAGCTGGGAGCACCTTCACTTAATTATAACAGTGGTTTTGTTAGGAAAACAGTTTTTGTATACCGGATACTAAATTGCGCTGACCTCAACGGCTAACGTATCTAGCTAATCGCTACTGTTAGCACAACATTAACAGCACGCTACAATGACGAGTAACAAAAACAAAACAGTAATAAGGTTTCAATGAAAATGTTTTACCTTTTCCAACACTCCAGAATCCAGAGCTTCAAAGTCCAGCAGGTACTGAAGACTGTTATCCGTTTCGCTGTCACCGTCCGTGAGTTTTTTCCCCCGAAAGGTCAAGGCCCGCCACTCTGTCTGCGCATGCGCATACCAACGACTGACCCCCTCCGTCCGCTCCCGGGAGGTTATAGTATGACGTGTTCTGACATTACTCTCTCCCCGTCATTTATTTGGCTCAAAACACATATTAACAAATTGCTCAGTGATGAACAACTACTCAGATCATTTACCTAAGCAGTGTGCTTTGTCAAAACAAAGTGTGTGTTCATTACACTGACATTCTGTTCTGCAATTGTTATTTACTTGTATTTTATAATTTGACTTTACATACTGCTGGGTGGTTTGTAAAGTTTACAATAACTAGTATTATCATTATGCTATATTTTCAAAAATACATAATAATCTTAAAGGAATGCCTTGGAGTAGAAAATAGTAATGCTTTATTAAAATTTAAAACTAAAGTACAGTATTTGAATGTGTGTATTGTGTCTACTGTTTGTTAACTCACCATATTCATAATGTGTTTGTGGGGTTAGGGGTGTGTGTGTGTGTGGGTGGGGTGGGGGGTGGGGGGTGGGGGGGGTTAGGGTCTTTAGGCTTTGGCCCCCACCCCTGCCACCAGTATATTTTTAAGCAAATATTTCTAACTTTTATTTGAATATTCAGTTTCCTATCTTCTCTTAAAGGGTAATTTCCAGGTATCCCGCCCTCCCCCTTCGCACACACATGCACACAAAGAAAACACAGAGTATAATTCACAGCCTCATTATAGTGAATAAATATTTATGCCATTTACACCACCAAACTTAGACTGCTAAGAATGAAGAACCTTTTGTTCTTTAAAGAACCATTTGTAATAGCTGAAGAACCATCCACAAAATAAAAAAGGTTCTTTGACGTATGATGGTTCTTTAAAGAACCATGAAGACATCTGAAGAACCATTTAAGAACCATAATTTTTCTGAGTGCAGTGGAGGTGGTGAGTGACAGGAGAATGGCGGCTAAGCTGTCATCCCTGTTGGACAACGTCTTCCACCCCATGCAGGAGACTCTGACAGCACTGAGCAGCTCCTTCAGTGACTGCAGCACCCACCTGGGGGGCTCTTCAACTGGTGGGGAAGATTGTCACATCTTGCAGGAGCTTTCCTCTCCTCAGGGGCTCTCTCTGCAGGAGGGGGAGACACAGGAGAGGTGGAGGAAGATCTCAGCCTGGGTGTTTATTGTCTTATGTAGTCTGGAAGAAGAGTGGATGGTGGGGTGGGTGCAGTTTTCTCTGTGGTGGGGTTGGGTGGACTGTCCCGGGCTCTGTGGGGCCGGGAGGCGCTGCTGCGCTGGGCCCCGGTCTGGATGGGCCTGGGCCCCCTTTCCCTGGTGGGTCGCGGAGTATGGGGGTGCCTACTGGGGTCAGCGGGGGAGCTGGCCCCAGGGAGGGGTCACTTGCCCCTCCCTTCCTTCCCTCCCCATCTCCAGCTGCCTCCCTCTTCCCGCTCCGCCACAACCACCCACACATGCAGGACCTTGGAGTAGGGGTATGTCACCAGGGTGCAGAGGAGGCCACCCCCCCCCCCCCCCCCCCCGTCCCCTTCTGGCTGCCTCTGCCTCAATTTTATCCCACAACTTAGACATTCACATTACTCACACTCTCATTACACATACATATAGGATCTTGGGGGTGGGCACGATACACGGAACCCAAAGTACCATCAGGGTGTACACCCCACCCCTGGCGTCGTTGCCCACCTCTCAATGTTAAATACACGTAGACATTGAGGGCCAACAGGAGGGACCATGCGCTTACCTGCTGCTCTCTGGCAGGTAGCTCCATGCCCTCCTGGGTTTTAAATGCACCTTAGAACACACATGCATCAACACTACAATGAGCGGGTGGAGGGAGGTTTGGAGTCTTCTCTCACCCCCATTCTCTGCGACCTGCTGGAGCGGGGGGGCTAGGAGGAGGAGTTGGCCGTCCGACTGCGGTCTGGAGTGTGGGGCCTCCCTGCTGCTGCGGAGTCGGGGCGGTCTGCCTCCCCCCACCGCAGGGAAAAGGGTAACACCACCTGGGTCTGGGTGCAGTTCCCCCCCTCCAGGGGCAAGGGTACCTAGACCCGGGGCTTAGAGTACGCTTGGGGAGTGTGATCGTGTGTACAGCGTCTCTTTATGTCTGTCTCCACGTTGGTTGAGTGTGGAGTAAGTGTATATGAGAGCATGAGGGTGGGGATGGATGTTTGTATATGTGTGTGCCTGTTGGACAACGTCTCCCACCCCATGCAGGAGACTCTGACAGCACTGAGCAGCTCCTTCAGTGACTGCGGCACCCACGGTGTGGGATGGAGAGATTTCACAGGTCTTTCCTCCCCACTGCTGTCAGACTCCATAATAAAGACTTTAACTGATCAAACACACACATCCACACGTGTGCAATAGCAATAACACTAAGTGCAATACTCTTTTCTGACAAAGTTGTATTTTTACTCAGTTGTATACAGCATGTGTATTCTATTTTTATCCTATTGTATATTTTATTCTATTTTATTCTACTGTATATAGTATTTTATTTTATTCTATTCTGTATAGTTGTGTAAAGTATTTTAGTCTTATTGTATTCTATTCTACAGTAAAATATGCTGTGGGGCTGTGTGGACAGTGCAGGGAATGGGAATCTTGTCAAAGTTGAGGGACACATGGATTCCACTTAGTATCAGCAGATTCTGGAGACCAATGTCCAGGAATCAGTGATAAAGCTGAAGCTGCGCCAGGGCTGGATCTTTCAACAAGACAACGACCCGAAACACTGCTCAAAATCCACTAAGACATTCATGCACAGGAACAAGTACAATGTTCTGGAGTGGCCATCTCAGTCCCCAGACCTGAATATTATTGAAAATCTGTGGTGTGAATTAAAGAGAGTTGTCCATGCTCAGAAGCCATCAAACCTGAATGAACTAGAGATGTTTTGTAAGAGATGTTGAATGTTGTGGTTGAATGTTTTGTAAAACATTCAACCACAATTCAGACTCTCATTGGAACCTACAGGAAGCATTTAGAGGCTGTAATTTATGCAAAAGGCAGATCTACTAAATATTGATTTCATGTCTTTTTTTGTGCTGCCCAAATTTATGCACCTGCCTGATTTTGTTTAAACAATTATTGCACACTTTCTGTAAATCCAAAAAACTTCATTTCACTTCTCAAATATCACTGTGTGTGTCTCTGGCCGCTATATCTGTGGGGATGGTGTTCACTCTGTGTTGGAGTGTCCTGATGACATCCAGTTTGTGCTTGAGTTTTTGATAAGTGTATGTGTTGGTTTACTGTACACATCAACTTTTGTCCCCTATTGGTGATGGAAATCTCACAGTTTAGGAAGGCTAACCTGTCATGTTTTCCACATTCTCCTTGGTAAACCTGATGTGTTGGTCCACAAAGTTCATGTGATCAGTGAATACCTGAAACAATGACTTGGGTAGGGTTTTCCTGTTAGTGTCACCTGTCTATGAATGATACTTGATCTCAGTTTCCTGAAAATAGTGTCATTTGAATGCTAGCAAAAGGTATGGTCTTCCCAAGCATACTGATAGGGGAGCCTTGTTGTATGTATGTAATGTCCCCGATCTAATAACACCAGGAATGCACAGAGGACACACACAAATTTGGATTCATAGTTATTATTTAGTTAAGACAAGAAAATACACCGCTGTTCAGGATGAAGCAACAGCATGTATGGGAGGAGGTGGATGAGACTCCGCCTCTGACCTTACACAAGTGCTGCGACAAACCAGGAAATAAGCTGTTCGTCTTTCTCAGTAAAGGGAGACACACAGACGATCAGTGAGTAGCTGTAGCTGCACGAGTGAGTGCAGCGACAGTGGAAAACTCCAACACTGCTGCTTCAAGCTGCTGACGCTCCACACACTGAATGTGAGTTTGAGCAAAAACACGACTCAAAGGAAGTTTCAGTGAAGGTGGTAGAGGAGGGAGGGGAGCCAGGACTGACTGTACTTCCTGTCTGCTGTTTTCAGCTTCACTCACAGACTCAATGGCTTCCAGATCAGAGGAGGATCTCTGCTGTCCGGTCTGTCAGGAGGTCTTCAGAGATCCTGTTATTCTGTCATGTAGCCACAGCTTCTGTAAAGACTGTCTGAAGAGACGGTGGAGAGAGAGACCAACACACGAGTGTCCAGTTTGTAAGGAAATATCAGTGGATGATCCACCTTTAAACCGAGCTTTAAAGAACCTGTGTGAGTCGTTCTTACAGGAGAGAGATCAGAGAGCTTCAGAGGCTCTCTGCAGTCTGCACTCTGAGAAACTCAGACTCTTCTGTCTGGACCATCAGCAGCCAGTGTGTCTCATCTGCAGAGACTCAGAAAATCACACCAATCACAGATTCAGACCCATCGATGAAGCTGCACAACAACACAAGAAGGAACTTCAGGAAACTCTGGAGCCCTTAAAGAAGAAGTTAAAGGTTTGTGAAGAAGTTCAAGTGAAGTTTGATCAAACAGCAGAACACATTAAGGTCCAGGCCCGACACACAGAGAGGCAGATTAAGGAGCAGTTTAAGAAGCTTCAGCAGTTTCTAGCAGAGGAAGAGGAGGCCAGGCTGGCTGCACTGAGGGAGGAAGAGGAGCAGAAGAGTGGGATGATGAAGGAGAAGATGGAGGCTCTGAGCAGAGAGATAGCAGCTCTTTCAGACACAGTCAGAGCCACAGAGGAGGAGCTGAGAGCTGAAGACGTCTCATTCCTGCACAACTACAAGGCTGCAGTGGAAAGAGTCCAGCGCTGCCCCCTGCTGGATGATCCACAGCTGCCCTCAGGAGCTCTGATAGACCAGGCCAAACACCTGGGCAACCTGACCTTCAACATCTGGAACAACATGAAGGACATGGTCTCCTACACTCCTCTCATTCTGGACCCAAACACTGCTCATCCAAACCTCATCCTGTCTGAAGATCTGACCAGTGTGAGAGGAGGAGAGAGGCAGCAGCTTCCTGATAATCCAGAGAGGATTGATTATTACATTTCTGTCCTGGGTTCTAAGGGTTTTAACTCAGGGACTCACAGCTGGGATGTCGAGGTTGGAAATAATACAAGCTGGATGCTTGGTGTGGTAGAAGAGTCTATTCAGAGGAAGGGAAACAAAGAGTTTGGATTTTGGGGTGTGATTTTCAGTTTAGGTAAATACTCAACACGCTCACCATCAGCTCCTTTCACTGCTCTCTCAGTAAAGAAGAAGCTCCAGAGGATCAGAGTGAATCTGGACTGGAATAGAGGAAAGCTGTCGTTCTCTGATCCTGATACTAACACACACATACACACCTTCACACACACTTTCACTCACAGGATGTTTCCATTCATTCAAACTGGTGATGAAGTGAAGGTGTTGCCGGTGACGCTGACGGTGTCAGTGTCAGCGGCACCATTAGCAGATCAGGTCAGTTCAGGATGGTTTTTTTTCTAATGTGCTTTCCTGTCAGTGCTCCATGTAGCCAAAACCCCAAATATTTCAAAGATATTCTTTTTGTCCTTTTTAACATTGTGCTCTAAAGCTTCTGTGACTATAGCTTATTCAGTTCAAAATTTTAAGTTTATTTGTATTGCATGACAGCAGTAAGCTACAGCACAAATGGTAAAATCTGTTTTGGATTGTTTGTTATCTTATATGGGTACATGCTGTATTAATTATTTTTTTGTTCTTTTTGAGTTCCTTGGCCTCCGCTCCAGTCTTTCTGGGTTTGAGTGAAAGAGGAGGTTGAGCTGGTTTACAAGAAGAAGCCAATAAAATGGACTGAACCATGTCTTGCGATCACACAGGGGGGGGGGGGGGGGGGTGGTGTTCTTCTTAAACACACACACACACACACACACACACACACACACACACACACAATTTTTAATAGTTTGGACCTTTGTGTTTTTGGCTTATTGGTCCCTAATAGTGCTGTCCACCTTTTCACATGGAAAATCATTTCACTGTTTCTCACTGAATGACTCCCCAAACTAGATTTGAAATTCTATCAAGTTTCTAATCATTACAAGTGATTCATGTTTCTATTTGATGTGTAAATGGAGATGATTTAGTTTGCTGGGATATGGACTGACATGTGTTGAATGGGAGGAGCAGTTTGTTGTTGTCTTCTTGTCTGTTTATGACAACAATAAATATGTTGTTGAAACAATGATTCATGTTTAACTCCATATATGAAATGTTTCTGATCTTTGAATTCTGTTTGATTAAAGACTTTCTTCATGACACAAATGAGATTTCAGTGTATTAATAGAACTAAATAAGCTCAGAGTTGAAAGGCTGGAGTATTATGTAAAAATTATAAATTGTTCATCAAATTGCCCTGCGACAGACTGGCGACCTGTCCAGGGTGTACCCCGCCTCTCGCCCTATGACAGCTGGGATAAGCTCCAGCACCCCCCACAACCCTGAAAAGGATAAGCGAAAGCGAATGGATGGATGGCTGTTTATAAAATAAATAAAGCTGTGTGTTATTGTTTTAATATATACACGATGCAAATTTGCTCATAAATGGGTTGGCGCTTCATGTTTTCAGAGTCAAGAGCTTCATTCAGTGTTAATGTTTGGATTTGAAATATTGCCAGTAGACATAGAGTGCAGAGGGTTTTTCAGCATGCTTACACATACACCAGTGATGGCTTTTTATAAGTCTCTGGGTCACAGAGTCCAAACAAGATGTCCTGAACTGGGCCTTAGAATAAACTGAAGGATAACATTTGATAGTCAAGGCTACACAGGGTGTGTTTTTGTGTCCATGTTTCTCTTATTTCAGGAAAAGGAACAGGAACTGCCAAAGCAAATTAAATCTTTCTAAACCACAAATATTTCTTCTTAAATATTTGAACACAACAACAGTCAAATAGTGAAAAATAGGAAGTAAGCATGGTGCTACTGGAGTCGTGTGTGTCAAGACTGATTTCAGCAGGAATGGAGAGAGGGAGGAGGACGGGGCTATGGCCCCCCCACACTCCCTAGCAGATCATTACATGGAGAAACCTTTGGAATGCAAGCATGCTGATCCACACAGGTATGCACACATGGGTATTCACAGACGCGGACTAAAGCTTTCTTGGCTGCTGCCTCAAAGCACACTGTGCGCTGTCTATCTTGCGTGCTGCACAATATCGTTTATTACTTAGTAAATACTGATATCTATGACTAACTAGTTTATTGTGATGGTGCTTTGTTTTCTCTATTATTATGTTGCTCTTTGTTGTTTGCTGTCTCCTCTGTTTGTTTTTGTTTGCTTGTTTGGTTTTTTTTTTTTCTCCATACAGGTGACCCAGGAGTTTTTTTTTTTTTTGTCTCTCTTCCCCCCCCCCTTCTCACCGTCTCTTCTCCCCTTTGGTTTTCTTTCTTTCTCTCCCCCTCTCTCTCTCATTCATTCCCCCTGTCCTATTTATTAAAAAAAAAAAAAAAAAAAAAAAAAAATGACAAAGGATGAACTGAAGCTCTGCCATCACGTAATGTCGCATACTGCTGTTTCTGATGTCATTTAGAAAAAAAAAAAAAAAAAAAAAAAAAAAGGAATGGAGAGAGGGGAGAGTAGAGTGAACAGGCATTGTTTAGAAGGGTTCAGCAAATCTGAGCTGGCAGCAATCGCTTCAGAGTGTCAGGTCAGAACACTTGCAACTTTTCAGATGCAAGAGGAACAAACTGCCAGAGTCCAGGAATAAAGTTGTCATTCTTTATATTTCAAGAATGGGCCCCATGGGTGGGCAAGAGTGTGGGGTGTGAGTGTGTGTGGTTTGGTCTTATGAATGCACACACATTGTCGGTTGTGCGGCTGCCGTTTGTCTCTAAACTGAAGCTGCATGTGTGCACATGAGCCAGCTTCAAACTTGGCAGTTTTGTGTCTGGATTAATGCAGGAAGATGTTAAATATTTGAAATACTGTATTTGTGTTTCTGATAATATCTGTGAATACTGGATTACTAAAGATCAGAAAGAACTGCGTTTTTCCACATTATTACTTCTGTTTTTATTTGCCAACTTCAGAAATTATTTTTGAGAATAATAAAAGAAATGTTTGAAAAGAAAAAAATGTAAACAGTCATGGATAAATAATATATGATGACAAGATTATATTTCTAAAGGAAAAAGCTGCTGTAATGAGAAAAAAAAACATTTGGTTCTGAGCACAATTATCTGTAGTTTGTTTTCATTGAGGAACACTTCTGCATTGCAGAGACAACCTTGTTTGTCCTGACAACTCCTGTGTGAATGTAGATGAACATCAAAGTGTCAGATAGAGATAGACCACATGTAGCTGTAAAAAATATTACTTATACTCACTGTAGAGGATCCACAGGGACACCTGATGACAATGTTTAGAATCAGCAGCTTATTTAAACCATTTACTAGCCACCAACATGAGGTCATGACCTGAAATAGTTTTCCAAAAGTCTTGATGGAGTTCCCAGAGATGCTGAGCACTTGTTGGTCCTTTTGCCTTCACTCTGCGGTCAATCACATCCCAAACCATCTCAACTGGATTTAGGTCAGGTGATTGTGGAGGTCAGGCCATCTGGACAATAAGTCTCACTATCTGTTTAACAGATAGGTTATGAAGTTACAATTCCCCACTGTTTGTGTTTGTATGTGTGTAGAACATATTTGTGATGCTATCCGTTATGTATATATGTGTATATGTGAAGCGCATTGAGGGTCTCGAAAAGCGCTTCACATATACATATAAATCACACCCACATATAAATGGAATCCATCATTATTGTTATTATTATTATTATGACACAAAAGTGACATTACTAAAACATGTTATCAATACATAAAATAAAGAAATATCAATCACAATCCCCAACAGTGTCACCAGCAATGCACCTCCACACCATCACACCTCCTCCTCCATGCTTCACAGTGGGAACTTTGGTGTTAAGTGATGTGGTTGAAAAGTTTGAGTGCGCCTAACTTTTGTGATGGTGCGCCTAAGAAAAAAAGTTAGGTGTACCAGTGCAACCATGGAAAAACGTTAGTCTAGAGCTCTGCGTCTGCTTGTTGCTTTTTCTTAGTAGTGGTTTCTTAGCAGTTGTTTGACCATAAAGGCCTGATTCACAGTCTCCTCTGAACAATTGATGTAGAGATGTGTCTGCTACTGGAACTCTGTGTGCCATTTACCTGGGCTCTAATCAGAGGTGCTCTTACCTTGTGATTTCTGAGCCTGGTCACTTGGTTGAAATTATCCTCAGCAGCAGAGTTGACTCTTGGTCTTTCTTTCCTGGGGCGGTCCTCATGTGAGCCAGTTTTTGTGGTAGCACTTGTTAGCATGGTTTTTGTGACTGCATTTGGAGACACATTCAAAGTTTTAACAATATTCCGGACTGACTGACCTTCAGTTCTTAAAGTAATGGTGGACTGTAGTTTCTCTCTCGCTTGGGGCAGGGATAGCTCAATAGGTAGAGTAGCTGCCTCATGATTGGAAGGTTATGGGTACAACCCTACTGAACAGCTATCCTGAGGTACCCCTGAGCAAGGTACCATCCCTACACACTGCTCCCCGGGCGATGCATTGGTGGCTGCCCACTGCTTCACTAGGCGAATGGGTTAAATGCAGAGGAGCAATTTCCCTACGGGGACTATCACATACAAATTATTATCTCTTTACTTAGCTGATTGGTTCTTGCCATAATATGAATCCTAAGACTTGTCAAATAGGCCTGTTAGCTGTGTACCAACCTGACTTCTGTGCAATACAACTCATGGTTCCAACCCCATTAAGAAGGCAAGAAATTCCACAAATAAAGCCTGACAAGGCCCACCTGTGTAGGGAAAACCATTTCAGGTGACTACATCATGAAGGTCACTGAGACAAGGTGAAGGGGTTCAGGAATCTAAATATATATATATATAACATATAACATCGACTAACAGGTGTGATGAGATGAGTGAGTGCACTTCCTGTCAGGAGAATAATGGTAGTTCAAGCCAGAATGATACACAGGATAAAGCTCAGACCTTTGTTAACCGTGTAGATTAAGTTTTGGTTGGAGGTGGAGACAACGCTCAGCAGCAGCTAGCTTCAAAGTAAAACAGGAAACTCACAAACTGTTTTACAAACACAAACTCAGGGACACGAACAGAACATGAGGGGGGAGAATACAGGTTGGAGTAATAAACCACTGAACACCAGAATCAAACCCTGAGAACTAATACAAAATCAGAAGAAACTAGAAAATAATAACAATAAACTCAAAGCAATGGGTCACTGACCCAGGACCATGACACATAGTGGGCAACAGAGCATTTACTTTCAGCTTCTCTGACCTTCACATACTGACCTGTTCACTATGATCATAACACCTCTATTCATTTATATTTTGTAGTGCTCATTATTCATTTTTCATTGTTTTTACTGCTTTAAAGAGAGTGCAATGTTTTACAACTTTAATGTAACACCATCCACTCATTTTGACGCTATGTGGCACCTAAAAGATGAAGGTAGCTGATGTCCACAGCTGTGCAAACACATGAGTGAGAATGAAAGAGACATAGGAGAGTTCACCTATAACATGAGGAGACATGTTACAGCAGAATGTGAGCACAGAAATGGATGATTCTGTCTTCCAGCAAGAATCAGAGGACATGCATGAGTGGACGGAACAACTTTTCCTAATCTATGACTAATGATTTGACCATTTCTGTATTTGATTTGATTTGATTTGATATTTTGGAAGGGTTGGGTCGGGACTGCTATCACTCAATGCCTCTAGATCAAAAAGTGTATAATTCCCATTTAACATGTGTGTATGTGTGGCAACGCAAGGGAGTGATGATGAGAGGGTAAAAAGGGAAAGCAATCATGATGCACGCACACTAGGGTGGTGGTGTGGTGACTGCAAGCTCAAAAGCTTTACTGTTACAAGGAAAAACCTGAAAGCACCACCCATATTACTTACGGCTTGTATATTGTACATTTTATATATATATGTTTTTCTCTATGTTAATACTGTCCATATGTACATAGCGCTGCAGAAGTGTACCCCCCCAAGCATGTTTACACTGAGTAGGAGATGCTCTGTATCTCATTGTACAACTGTATAGTGACAATAAAGGCATTCTGTTCTATTCTATTCTATTATATTCAGTCACACCCACTTTAGGCTTTCAGCTTTGAATAAGGGAAACAAAAGTTTTGAATATATCCAAAACATGAAGACAGTCGTCCTCTTCACCCTCTGTAGTTACTGTAGAAACACACTGGTGATATACAACAAAAGAATAAACCGAATCTCCAGTTTAAAGCAAACAAACTATCCAGTAGTGTGGATTGTGCTATAGAATTAAAAATTCAGTGCCTTCAAAACACATTAACAAATTAACATTAACAACATTATTTTTCAAGGGACCTTAAAACCCGAGCAATAAACAAAGATTAATGCTAACTAGTACCCATCACGTTATAGAGCTGGGCACTCCCTTAACCACACGCAAAGCAGAATAAACAAAGTGGAAAAAAAGGGAAGGGCAAAGCAGTAGCTCTTCTGTAACACAGCCCAGAGTAGCAGTAGTGGCTCCGCTGAAAGAAAATATTAAGTGCAAACCAGGTATCTAGAATGTGCAATAAATTGTGCAAAGTCCTGTTAAAACATTTACACTGACCATTTCCAGTCAGATGATGGGGGTGTGATTAGGCCTCACTGAAAGTAGAAACCTATATTTAATAGTCTTTTGTGCATTACTGCACGCTTTGGATAGAACTGTTCCCCCTTTGGAAGGCCATGACAGAAACTGTATCCCATGTACTAAACCCATAAATACTCATCAACCTATATTATCTCAGACCAGGGCCAACAGTTTGTATTCTCTGTATTTAAAGGAGCCGTCAGACAATGGAATTTCTAGAAGATAAAGACTTCGAAACATCATCCCTAAAACTACCCAACTTGAAAGAAAGGATGAACCATTGAGGTAAAGATTCTTTCATATGTTGTTCGGCTCAGAGATTATTAAATCTCCGTCAGGGCCGGCGTACAATCGCAGATTATGTAATAGAATTTCGGACCGCAGCTGCAGAGGCAGGCTTGGCCGGGTCAAGCCCTTCAGGGAGTTTACCTCTGTTCACTGAATGAAGCTATGAAAGATCAAATGGCCTCACCTGACAAGCCAGCCACCTTTGAGGCGTTAGCCTCTCTCTCCCTTTGTATTGATAATTGTCTGAGGGAGAGAGAGGGAGAAAAGAGTTATAGTTACCAACGTTCGCATGTGATTCACAAGCCCTGTCTTCTTCTCTCTGTGTCACTAATCATAAACCAGGTCACTCACTTATTTCAGGCGCTTGTTGATTCAGGCTGTGAACATAACCCCTTGATTTGTATCTGGCTAGTCAGTTAAATATACCTCTCCTGCCCCTGGATTGCCCTTTTCTGGCCAGTGCTAATGGTAACCATAGAGAGACACTGCCTTTCTTCATCATCTGTTCATGGTTCAGGGTTCTGGGGTGGCCGCTATTTATCATGACCTCCATCCAAGAGGTTTTCAATAACAGTAAAGCCCTGTCACTTCCACCATTCCACGACTGCACCATAAAACTCCTTCTCAGTGCCAGTCTACCCACCAGTCACCAGTACAATCTGTCAAAACTAGAATGAGTTGCCATGGAAAACTTCAATGGGTGCAGGGTTTGTTTTTGTAGGGGAAAAGGATGACTTGCATTGCCCCTGACTTCCAGGGCCTCAAAGAAAAAAAATACATAAAAAAATACCCCCTTCCACTCATCAGCTCTACATTTCAGCTGCACAATATTCACCAAACTCCACCTCTGAAACGCATACCATTCTGTTCATGGTGTGCCAGAAATAAGGTACAGACTCTGCATCCTGCGTGACTTTTGTAGCCTTTATTCCACACCTCACAGGCCATGGTCAAATATAATATTAGACTTTGTCACTGGTCACCCATTTCCTCTGGGAAAACAACCATGCTTACCTTCATAATCCCAGAAAAGCTCCCCACTGCTCCCTAAACCGCAAAAACACTGGTTGAACAGGTATTCAGGTTACATGGGATACCTATGGAAATAGTGTCAGACAAGAGACTACAGTTTGTTCCACAGGTCTGGAAGAGGTTTTGTACGGCCCTAGGGGCCAAAGCCATATCTCAGTTTGGGATATCTCCCTCAGGCTAATGGTCAGACTGAGCGCTTCAATCAGGAGCTAGAAGCCACGCTCTGCCGCATCACTACCCATATCAGTGCGCTGAATCTTAGCTTTGAATGTCCAGTATATTCTAATCAGTGCAATTTAAGCATTCACTGAACCTACAGTATCTACACCTGTGTGGCAAATGTGTGGTAAAGACACAGATAATGAAATTTAATTATTAATACAATATACATCAAACAAAAGCTGAAAATGATTCAGTTCAGTACTTTTCTCTGTATGCTCTGTGATTATAAAGGCCTTAAATTCTGTGATATATACTGTAAATAATTTTTAAATCAAATCAAATCAATTTTATTGTCACATCACATGTGCAGGTACATTGGTACAGCACATGTGAGTGAAATTCTCGTGTGCGAGCTTCACAAGCAACAGAGTTGTGCAAAATACAAGAACGTAAACAAGCAAAATACAAGAATGGCTAATCTGAAACTAATAAATATATGTACAATATATAATAGTATATGCATTTCTGGATGTGTATACTAAATGTTTTTCTACGTGTGTGTGTGTGTGTGTGTGTGTGTGTGTATACACATTTTTTACAAATTAAATAGAGTAAAAATAAAATAAAATATATAAAAATATACAGAGTTGAGACATGTGCAAAACAGTGGCATTACTGTACAGTGTGTAGTGCATAATGTTGAAGTTCCAGTAGTGAAGCTGAGGTGTCTTTGAAGTGTTCAGCAGTCTGATGGCCTGATGGAAAAAGCTGTCTCTCAGTCTGCTGGTACGGGACCGGATGCTGCAGAACCTCCTTCCTGATGGAAGCAGTCTGAACAGTTTATGGCTGGGGTGACTGGAGTCTTTGATGATCCTCCCCGCTTTCCTCAGGCACCGCTTCCTGTAGATGTCTTGGAGGGAGGGAAGCTCACCTCCAATTATCCGTTCAGAGCACCGCACTACTCGCTGGAGAGCTTTGCGGTTGTAGGCGGTGCTGTTGCCATACCAGGTGGTGATGCATCCAGTGAGGATGCTCTCAATGGCACAGTGATAGAAGGTCCTGAGGATGCGGGGGCTCATGCCGAATCTTTTCAGTCTCCTGAGAAAGAAGAGGCGCTGCTGCGCCTTCTTCACTGTTTTGTTTGTGTGTACTGACCACGTAAGATCCTCAGCCAGATGTACACCAAGGAACCGGAAGCTGCTCACTCTCTCCACAGCAGCGCCGTTGATGGTGATGGGGGTGTGTACTTCTCTGCACCTCCGGAAGTCCACTATCAACTCCTTTGTCTTTGCGACGTTGAGGGTGAGATGGTTGTCTTGACACCAGTGGGTCAGGGCGCTGACCTCCTCCCTGTAAGCCGTCTCATCACCGTTGGTGATAAGACCCACCACTGTAGTGTCGTCCGCAAACTTCACAATGATGTTGGAGTTGTTAGTGGCTGTGCAGTCGTAGGTGTAGAGTGAGTACAGGAGAGGGCTCAGTACACACCCCTGTGGTGCACCAGTGTTCAGTGTGATGGGGGATGAGGTGATGCTGCCCAGTCTGACCACTTGGCGTCTGTCAGACAGGAAGCTAAGGATCCAGCTGCAGAGGGAGCTGCTCAGTCCTAGATCCTGCAGTTTCCTGTCCAGCTTCGAGAGAACGATGGTATTGAATCCTGAGCTGTAATCTACAAACAGCATTCTCACATACGTGTCTCTCTTCTCCAGGTGTGACCTCTGTCACACCTGGAGAAGAGAGACACACCTTTTACAGAGGTCTTAAAGTACTTAAATCACTGCTGATAGTCTGGTTGTTTATATTTTCACGTTTTTGTGTCTGTAGGGCTGTTTGATGACGATTTGGACTCCTCTGGGAGATGAGGACACACCCACATCTGTTCCATACTGCAGCCATGGATGGTGTTACAGGTCAGAGTCAGCTTTGGGCCATCAGATGCACACACTAGAAAACCAGCACCTGGACTTCATGCAGGAGAGAAAGCCTAATCCAGCAACTAATCCAGAAGTTAATCCCTGAGCAAACAGGAAAGGGAAATGGATTTTGAAATGCAGTTTATTTTTTTGCCTGTCCCATTTGGTTCTTTAGCCGTCAGAATTGTTGTCTGAAGACCAACAAGGATACCCAATGGATTTACTTTGCCAAATGGATCATCGTGGCATTGCCGTATTGGTCCATTTGATCGACCTTTGTTTTTATTATTTATTATATTTTATTTTCAGATGTTACAGACGGGACAGACATGAGTGAGGGATAGGAAAGGGAGAGAGAAAGAGGAAGGAAAAGAAAAACAGAAGGGGAGAGGGACCAAGGAGCCCAAGGAGGACCACCGGAGGGGCATCCGTGCTACCCTCATGGGAAGGGCTGAGGATCCCCAGACGAGGCGTCACCCAGTAGCCACCGAGCAGAAGCTAGAGGGGGCTGCACCGGCGTGCCCGCCGGCTCTGCCGGCAGCCAGCTGTGCCAGAGTGAACCGAGCCACAGGCCCAGAGGCCAGAGGCCCGAGGGCCCCCCGCACCCCGGAGGAGGCCTGACCGAGCAACAGGCGCCAGGCCCCGCCAGGTAGCCACCGGGAGTGAGCTGGTACATACCTGAGCGCCCAGCCCCGGACACCAAGAACCACCAATGCACCGACCCCTGAGGGCATCAGTCACCGGCAGGGAGTGTGGTGAGGGGAGATAGGCCTTGGAGGGCCTGGGAGTTCCCAGAGAGGTGGAGTCTAAGACCCGACCTGACATATAGACACAGACAAACAGACCAACGTAAGGACTGACATAAATGGACATGTACACACAATCACACTCCCCAAACATACTCTATACCCCGGGTCCAGGTACCCTCGCCCCCAGAGGGGGAAACAGAACCCAGAGATGTTACCCTTCCCCCCGGGGTGGAGGCAAGCAGACCGTCCCAGGCTCCGCAGCAGCAGGGAGGCCAATCGGACAGCTAACATCTCCTCCCAGCCCCCCCGCCCCGATGGCTAGCAGAGAACGGGGGTGTGTGAAGACCCCATACCTCCCTCCTCCCGCTCATGTGTAGTGTTGCTGCGTGTTGTTCTAAAGTGCATTTAAAACAAGGGAGAGCATGGTGCTGCTGCCAGAGAGCAGCAGGTGTTAGCACGGCCCCTCCCGAGAACCCTCAATGTCTACATGGATTTAAAATTGAGAGGTGGGCACCAGCGCCAGAGGTAGGTTTGAGTACACAGACCGTCCACTGGACACCATTAACGTGCCCACCCTCAAGGCCCTATATATATGTGTGTGTTATGAGAGTGTAAGTAATGTGGATGTCTAAGTTGTGAGATAAAATTGAGGCACAGGTGGCCAGAAGGGGACAGAGGGGGAGGGGGGGGGAATGTCTCCCCTGCACCCTTGTGACACACCCGCACCCCAAGGCCCTACCTCTGTGGGTGAGTGTGGTGGAGCGGGAAGAGGGAGGTAGCCGGGGATGGGGAGGAAAAGAAGGGAGGGGAGGATGCCCCTCCCTAGGGCCAGCTCCCCCGCTGACCCCAGTAGGCACCCCCGTCATCTGGTACCCACCAAGGCAAGGGAGCCCAGGTCCATCCAGAAATGCAGTTTATTTAAGTGCAATTCAAAAATGAATTTACAAATGCAGAATTTATTCTACAATTCATTATTTAAGCACAGAAATCTTTATTTCAATGCGTGTGGCTCTTGTGGTCCTCCATATGACTCAGCAGGTGGGGGTAAACGCAGTTTCTGAGTTTGACTTCGCCTAAGGAATGCAGAAATGGCTCCGCTATGCTCCGGATGGGGGGGCAGGATGCCCGATATCCAGCCCAATCCTGGAGTAAACTAAAAACAATGAGTTGTAAATAAGTCATTTAACAAAAAACGTCTTCATAGGATAATATTTTTTTCTTGATGCAAAAATGTCTATTGTTATTTTGTTAATTACATATGTAACGGATGTAAAGGAGGTATTTGTGATTTAGCACAGGTGTTATTCTAGAAGGGAAACCCTCCTCAAAAACGTACGGAGCAGTGGGGCCGCCAAGGGAATGCACTGAATTAAAAACTGTATAATTAAAATATAATTTATTATACAAACAGTTAAAAATGCAAAAGAAATTAAAACAACCCTGGCTAAGGGGTAACACAATAAAAATCCATAAAACGCAACATTAAAAGTCCAGTGGCATCCGCCACGATATAAAAGTCACAAAGAACTAAAAAATCCAGCGAAGTGGTGTAAAAGGGAAACCCAGCGGAGTCCTCCCTTTCTCCAGCGTTCCGCGTCCCGGTACGCTGGAGAAAGGGAGGAAGCGGCAGTCACTATTCTTTTCAGGCAGTATTCAGTCGTAAGAAGGGGATAAGTCGAAGACTTACCCCAGGTGGGCAGAGCTCTCAACTCCGCCCGCCGCTTCTTTAAAACTGCAAATCGGCACCAGCTGTCTCGTCGCCTCTGCTCTCCCGCAGTGCACAAGCTGGGCTCTTGCTGCTACTGCCGTCCGCCTGTTCGCTCCACGTCCCTAGTCGCTGGTGTTGTATCGTCCTCCTGAACGCCAAGCTCCAACCCTTGGGCTTGCAGGCGCCGCCGCCTGACACCACTCACTCCTGCCCGTCTCTCAAGCCTCCCCTCAAGCCTCTGTGGTCTTCCAGGCCCTCTTATTGGCCCCCGGGACCTCCCAGGTGTGATCAGGTTTATAATCAGGTAGGGGCGGAGTCTTTCCAGGACAAGTCACCAATAAATACCATAAAAACATGCAGTAAAACTCATACAAATAAACCATTGTACAATATTAAAATATTAAAAAGGTAAAACACAGCAAACATAGTAAAAAACCTAGATAACTTGTCCCTTTCTACCCCGTGACATATAATGACTTGATGCTTAATGTTATAGGGATATTATAATGAACATGGTAAGCTGAAAGACAATGTCTAACATATACGGTAATCCTGTTTTTAGATGATACACAAATGTCTTTTACGCAGTTTAAAGTATTGATTGATTAATTTGCAGTGGTTTAGTATTGAATGAAATACCTATTAAGTCCTCTTTATTTTTAATCATGATGTAATTATAATTTTAATCTTAACCATTGGTGCAAATGTTGTGGAAAATAAACACTAGAATTCAGGATTTTTTTCATTATTAAGTGAGGGTGCCAAAGTGATGTAAAATCGATGTCAAATTTGAAGATTATTCTGATATCCAACTCTAACATTGTTTCAATATTAATTGAGGATGTAGAAGTGATGTAAAATGAATGTCAGATTTCAATGTTAATTGAACGGAATTGCCTGATATTGATTTAACATCATGTCAATGTCTTTTTGCTATCTGCACTCTGCTTTCACACTCACATTTTTGGAGATAAAATATCTTTTAGGAGCAGGCCTACGCCTCCAAACACTATCTACACAAAGATATCTGTATATGATCCCCCAGTTATACAAGCTGTTTGTTCTCTTTTTCCTGCCCCACCCTTCTTCCGCTTTTGAATCCTTTCACTTCTTCACTTCTTATTAGTACATCGAGATCTACCAGGCCCCCCACCAGTCCCCTCCAAGGCTTTTCCCAAGTCGTAGCTCAGTTCATGTCTAAGAGATTCACCTTTGTCTGCTAAAATTGTTGTCAAACCTAAAATGAGGATGTGGGCCGAGCTAGGTGAAATAAGTGGAAATTTAATGAAGCTCCGCCTTCTCACGTCACTCACCTGAGAGAAATGAGAAAACAGGCTGTTCCTCTTTCTCAGTACAGAGAGACGCACAGACGATCAGACTGAGCTCAGACCAAACTAGCAGCTTCCTCTGAGTGAGTCCAGCTACAGGAGAGAAAAGGGGAAAACTCCAACACTGCTGCTTCAAGCTGCTGACGCTCCACACACTGAATGTGAGTTTGAGCAAAAACACGGCTCAAAGGAATTTTCAGTGAAGGTGGTAGAGGAGGGAGGGGAGCCAGGACTGACTGTACTGCCTCTCTCCTGTTTTCAGCTTCACTCACAGACTCAATGGCTTCAAGATCAGAGGAGGATCTCTGCTGTCCGGTCTGTCAGCAGGTCTTCAGAGATCCTGTTATTCTGTCATGTAGCCACAGCTTCTGTAAAGACTGTCTGAAGAGATGGTGGAGAAAAAAACAGATATGTGAGTGTCCAGTTTGTAAGAACATATCTTCAAAGGATGATCCACCTTTAAACCAAGCTTTAAAGAACCTGTGTGAGTCGTTCTTACAGGAGAGAGATCAGAGAGCTTCAGAGGCTCTCTGCAGTCTGCACTCTGAGAAACTCAAACTCTTCTGTCTGGACCATCAGCAGCCAGTGTGTGTCGTCTGCAGAGACTCAGAAAAACACACCAATCACAGATTCAGACCCATCGATGAAGTTGCACAACAACACAAGAAGAAACTTCAGGGAACTCTGGAGCCCTTAAATAAGAAGTTAAAGGTTTGTGAAGAAGATCAAGTAAAGTTTGATCAAACAGCAGAACACATTAAGGTCCAGGCCCGACACACAGAGAGGCAGATTAAGGAGCAGTTTAAGAAGCTTCACCAGTTTCTAGCAGATGAAGAGGAGGCCAGGCTGGCTGCACTAAGGGAGGAAGAGGAGCAGAAGAGTGGGATGATGAAGGAGAAGATGGAGGCTCTGAGCAGAGAGATAGCAGCTCTTTCAGACACAGTCAGAGCCACAGAGGAGGAGCTGAGAGCTGAAGATGTCTCATTCCTGCACAACTACAAGGCTGCAGTGGAAAGAGTCCAGCACTGCCCCCTGCTGGATGATCCACAGCTGCCCTCAGGAGCTCTGATAGACCAGGCCAAACACCTGGGCAACCTGACCTTCAACATCTGGAACAACATGAAGGACATGGTCTCCTACACTCCTCTCATTCTGGACCCAAACACTGCTCATCCACAACTCATCCTGTCTGAAGATCTGACCAGTGTGAGAGGAGGAGAGAGGCAGCAGCTTCCTGATAATCCAGATAGGTTTGATTTGTTCTGCTCTGTCCTGGGCTCTGAGGGCTTTAACTCAGGGACTCACAGCTGGTATGTTGAAGTTGGAGACAGTACACGGTGGTTACTGGGTGTGTTGGCAGAGTCTGTGGAGAGGAAAGGAAACATACAATCTGGATTATGGGAGATATTGTTTGATGGAAGTAAATACTACAAACACTCACCATCAGCTCCTCTCACTGCTCTCTCAGTTCAGAAGAAGTTCCAGAGGATCAGAGTGAATCTGGACTGGAACAGAGGAAAGCTGTCGTTCTCTGATCCTGATACTAACACACACATACACACCTTCACACACACTTTCACTCACAGGATGTTTCCATATATTGAAACTGATGGTAAAGTGAAGGTGTGTCCGTTGAAGGTGTCAGTGTCAGTGCAGCAGATGAGTTGAGGATGATGATGTTTCTAATGTTGTTTCCTGTCAGTGAGTTGACGCTGTTAAACTGCAGCTGTCCTCCTGCTGCCTCGTTGTTCCAAAGCTCTTTGTTTCTCTTTTAGTTTCACTGTTTCTTTCTGTTTCTGCTGTCCACCTTTTCACATGGAAAATCATTTCACTGTTTCTCACTGAATGACTCCCCAAACTAGATTTGAAATTCTATCAAGTTTCTAATCATTACAAGTGATTCATGTTTCTATTTGATGTGTAAATGGAGATGATTTAGTTTGCTGGGATATGGACTGACATGTGTTGAATGGGAGGAGCAGTTTGTTGTTGTCTTCTTGTCTGTTTATGACAACAATAAATATGTTGTTGAAACAATGATCCATGTTTAACTCCATATATGAAATGTTTCTGATCTTTGAATTCTGTTTGATTAAAGACTTTCTTCATGACACAAATGAGATTTCAGTGTATTAATAGAACTAAATAAGCTCAGAGTTGAAAGGCTGGAGTATTATGTAAAAATTATAAATTGTTCATCAAATTGCCCGGCGAGAGACTGGCGACCTGTCCAGGGTGTACCCCGCCTCTCGCCCTATGACAGCTGGGATAAGCTCCAGCGCCCCCCACAACCCTGAAAAGGATAAGCGAAAGCGAATGGATGGATGGATGTTTATAAAATAAATAAAGCTGTGTGTTATTGTTTTAATATATACACGATGCAAATTTGCTCATAAATGGGTTGGCGCTTCATGTTTTCAGAGTCAAGAGCTTCATTCAGTGTTAATGTTTGGATTTGAAATATTGCCGGTAGACATAGAGTGCAGAGGGTTTTTCAGCACGCTTACACATACACCAGTGATGGCTTTTTATAAGTCTCTGGGTCACAGAGTCCAAACAAGATGTCCTGAACTGGGCCTTAGAATCAACTGAAGGATAACATTCGATAGTCAAGGCTACACAGAGTGTGTTTTTGTGTCCATGTTTCTCTTATTTCAGGAAAAGGAACAGGAACTGCCAAAGCAAATTAAATCTTTCTAAACCACAAATATTTCTTCTTAAATATTTGAACACAACAACAGTCAAATAGTGAAAAATAGGAAGTAAGCATGGTGCGACTGGAGTCGTGTGTGTCAAGACTGATTTCAGCAGGAATGGAGAGAGGGGAGAGTAGAGTGAACAGGTATTGTTTAGAAGGGTTCAGCAAATCTGAGCTGGCAGCAATCGCTTCAGAGTGTCAGATCAGAACACTTGCAACTTTTCAGATGCAAGAGGAACAAACTGCCAGAGTCCAGGAATAAAGTTGTCATTCTTTATATTTCAAGAATGGCCCACACGTGGGCGAGAGTGTGGGGTGTGAGTGTGTGTGGTTTGGTCTTATGAACGCACACACTGTCGGTTGTGCGGCTGCCATTTGTCTCTGAACTGAAGCTGCATGTGTGCACATGAGCCAGCTTCAAACTTGGCAGTTTTGTGTCTGGATTAATGCAGGAAGATGTTAAATATTTGAAATACTGTATTTGTGTTTCTGATAATATCTGTGAATACTGGATTACTAAAGATCAGAAAGAACTGCGTTTTTCCACATTATTACTTCTGGGGTTTTTTTTCCACTTTCAGAAATTATTTTTCTGAATTTTCTGTATGAGGGAAATTCTATTTTTGTGATATTATTTTGAACATGCATTTCTGTTGTCCTGTCATCTTAGTGGGTTAATAGCTGATATGCAAATTAGTTGATCGTTCTTAGATTAATGAAAGGTGACTGAATTCTAGCACGAGTGAATGAGGTGTGTTGGAGTTTGTTGTGTGTTGAGTGGAGACTCTAAATCGATGAGTTTCCTGTTTTGATGTGCGAGTGAATCCTGTACCTAGATACACAACTCTGAATACGTCAGAACAAACTTCTTTTGTGAAGTGCATGACAACATGTCACACGTTTTATGATGAAGGGAAAAAGGAAAACTAAATAAATCTGTGGCCTAAATGACTGAAGAGCACAGACCTGGGGATTAAACTCATAGCTAATAAGACATTAGGCTTATGTTGTGTGTTGTGCAGCTGATGGTTGTTTTGGAGTTAATCTAGCTGATGATTTTTCTTTTGTTGTGAAGTTGAGCCTGCCAATTAGTATGATGGTATGATAAACCATGCTAATGGTATGATTTACCCTCCTGAGATGAGGAGCTTGTGTCATGACTTAACAAAGCTTTTTTTTTAATACTTTCACAGTGCACTGAAAGTTTTGTTTGATAATCTCTGTTGAGCAGATCTGCACGATTAGAACAGTGCACTGATTTTCTGTTTGTGAATTTCTTTTCATTAAGCAGATCTGCATGTCGGGAATTAAAAGTGCTACACGTCGTGGAGAAATTTGTTAGAAGGGAGTTTCTCCACATTAAAATGAGCTCAGGAGAAAGCCACTTATCTGGCACAATTAGAGAGTAAGTTCCTGTCCAAAAGGATTCAGCGAGGTAAAGTTCTTCTTTTTCTTTTTGAAATGACGTCATTTTGCTGAGAGTGGAAACTAAATGCGACGATATGTTCCACTATCAGCAAAGAAAGAATGAAAGAATGTATGAATGAGTGAGTGAAAGAGAAAAAAAAACTAACTGACTGGTAAAAGCTGACAAAAGCTGTCAAGACTTTCCTTATGTAACACGACTGTGCGAAGTTAACCCCCACCTGACAAAGGTGCAGATGAATCTATGTGTGTTTCCTTTTACAGGAGCAGAAAGATGACAGCAACATTCGAGGTTGCATGACGATTTAATCTTTTAAATGCCACTCTCTGTGTCTGTGCATCTACCAGGGGTGTTATTCACTACCTTGTGTTGCTTACAGAGGAAACTGTGAGAAAGTGTGTATGCACATGTGCAGCGCTAACATTTACATTTCTTTTCTACAGCATTACAGTTCTTCATGTGATTTGATGATGCGATTTATACCAGGACAACTAGTTAATGTTTTTCTACTACAGGATTTCTGGGTTCATGTGTGAAGAAACCGTCTTTATAGGTTAGGAGTGGTGATGCTGTTACACTGTGTTTTTGGGAAAATGTGAAGGTTACTTTGACAATGTGAATAACATGTGAGAAATTAGTGTCACTTCTTTCCACAGCTATGGATGACTAACTTTATGGTCTTTTTATGGCACCTCTGGAACCTGTCGACCTGTGCCTGGTCACCAGGATGATCTATATGTGTTGCTAATAATAATAATAATAATAATAATAATAATAATAATAATAATAATGGATACTTTATTGATCCCCATGGGGAAATTACTTGTTTTTCTCTGCATTTGACCCATTCACTCAGTGAAGCAGTGGGCAGCCCACTAAGCAGGCGCCCGGGGAGCAGTGTGTAGGGACGGTACCTTGCTCAGGGGTACCTCAGGGTAGCCGTTAAGTAATGTTTGTTTTTCTGAGAATGCATGTAGAGGATTCAGCAGAGACGGACAAGTAACATGAGAAAGCGAATAAGAGATGCAGTGTTTGTGGAATAATATAATATGGGCCTCATTAGCTGGCTACTATTGAGCTCCTAGTGATTGATGAGTTGAGTGACTTTGCTTAAGGGAAGTCACCGATTACATTAATGTTGACTGAGTACATGGGATGATCCATGTCTGAGGCAAATTATGGAAATAATTGTAGTTTACTGATTTGAGAAAACCTGCACATGCCACTTGTCTTGCTGATGTTGAATGCTTTATTACTCTTATGATACAATTGTTTACAAGTGTGAAGTTTGATTTCACTTCCAGATCTTGTTTTCCAGGCCATGATGGTGTGTATGCAGGCTCCTGGTGGAGCCGGGTGTTAAGCAAACTTAATATGCAAAACACACTAACATCTTTTATCGCAGGATTATAGGTCCGGGGTGGTGCTGCTCCAGAGGATGAGATGCCCTGATGTTGCCTGGGACATGATCTAGCTAACCTTTTTCTTTAAGACAGGAATCTGGTTTTGATGAGTTGACTCATGTGTGTGTCCATGTGTCAAGAGGAGGGGTCCAGGATTACATGAAACTATGTTTTCATGATGTTTTCTAAACAATGTTTTCATGATTGTTGCAGTGATTTTTGGGATTAACAGTTCGTTTACAGGTATTAAACCTATGCAAGTGGTGCATTCATGTTCAGATGAGGCTTTGATGGTCTATAAGTGAAGTTCACTGAACTAAAGAATGTTGTTTCATGATTGTTGACATGCTCTCCAAATAGAAGTTTTTCCTCCTAGCAAGGAAATACAGGTGCAGCAGTCAGAGTATTGCTGAAAGGGATCTCCTGAGAAATCTTCAGAGGCCCAGTGAGAAACAAGAACCATTCCAGGCACAGCTGACAGCCCAGGCAGTGGTTGAGGTCAAAGGTCGAGCTGTTTGGGGCCCATCATGAGATCAGATTCCGGAGCCACAGCAAGGACCACAAAACTGCGTTGGAATGAGATCTGTGCAAAGGGGGCTTTCCAGAGGCCAACAGAGGAGATTGTGGACAACAGACGGGCACCTGAAGGATGAGGGGAGCGTGCCAAGCTCCATCGACAGCACAGAGGGAGTCCAAGGATGGCATCATGATTCTATGAAAAGCACATGAACCAGAAGCTATGGTGGTGATGACAGCAGTTTCCTATGAACATCACCTAATGCTGTGCCACTGTACTGTGCATATGATGACACTCTGAAGACTGCTGGGATCATAACAGCAGTAAGATAACTGGACCCAGCACCCTTTCCACAGAGGGGTTTTTCTGCAGAGGATGGACAGTAGAAGAGTCATAAGTATCCCCCTCGCAGGACGAAGGCCTGAAGTGAGGTGATGGGGGTTGATAGACACCATAAAACTTGAGTGCTGACAAGGCCTGCAGCTTTCAAGATAACTGAGACCCATGTTGACAAACAAAGAAAACAAACTGATATGTTTGAATGTCTATTCTACATACATTTGGACTCTGGTCCTATGGACAGTGATGGAAACAACTGGAAGAGACATTCATGACGCCCTGCCGAACTAAAACCACTCTGCACAGATGATGGGTGATCACCGCAGAGCTGGGATGTTTTTGAAAATGTTACTTTCTTATTTTAACTATTAAATTAACAATTCATTTGTTTGCTCGTAGGATGCAGTTTGCCATTGGATGAGATCAATGAGGAATGGGATAACTGCTAATACATTTGTCAAACTGTGTACTTTTACAGTAATTTAGTGTGATTGACATATGCTGTGTATAAAAATGTTTGCATTTACACTGTCAGACATGAGGTGATCATAACTGGGAACTTTTCTAGCATAAAGGTCAAAAAGGGGGGAATGTTAGGTTTTGTATTGTTGATTGTCATTTACGCTTAGAAATATCTACTTATATATGCTTAGAGTTTTATAATTAGTTTTAGATTGGTAGAGGTTTGATCCTTGATAGTCTTGATAGATATTGTTTTATGGTAGGATAAACGTATCTCTATCTGTTTTAGTCTAAGAGCCTTTTGTTTAGATGAACTGCTGGACTTCCAGACCAGCAGGTTTAGGGAAGTCTTTATGGTGTCACACTTTGACCACACACACACACACACACACACAGGCAAGGTACTCTTTGTTTGTATGTAGACGTCATATGTTAATGAACCTATGCATATTCATGTAACCTCAATAAAAGAGCAGTGTTACGGAGGAGTGGACGAGAGCAACTGGAGTCAAGCGAAGGAATGGCGTTTGTCCGGTTCTCTCCCATGCATGAGAAACATGAAGAACTTTGCTTACTTCGTGTCTTGCTTGCTGTGTAATTATATTGTCTTCAACGTTCCAGTGAATAGGTTCAAGCTACAAACCTATCAATGTTTCTTTTTGAAATTCTACAAACTGAGCGCGAGAGCCCTTGGTGCGCCTGCTCGCTGCTGAAGTGAAAGTAAACTTATTGTCATCTCTACAAACTACACCACTACAAATGGGGGAGGGGGGAGGTGCTTCCAAATAGAGCACATTTCATTCATTTTGTTGTAAATCTAAGCCCATTATGTATTCATGAATCCTGGGTTGTGCAAAATCTCAAAGATAAACCGTAGACAAAGTATATCTGTGAACTAAGGTTTTGGTCTATTAGGTTATGTTGTGGTGATCCTCGGGTTGGGGGATGGGTGTATGCTGGAGTGCAAAATTAAAACCAATGGAAGATGGGCAAGAAATGTTCAAAGCCATCAGGTGTTCAGTTTAGAAAAAAGAGAAAAGAAGAGGAGGAGAAACGAGCAAAAGATATGTCATTGGATAATGGCCGTTCATGTATCCTGAAACCATCAGATTCAGAATCAGAATACCTTATTAATCCCTAAGGAAATTATGTGGGTTATAGTTGCTCCCAGAAGAAATTGTAAAAATAGTAACAGTAACAGACTAAACTCCAAACAATACAGTACATTATGTTACAGATTTTACACATTTAAGAAATGGCACTAATATATACAGATCACTCAATTATAAATATCAAGGATTAACAGAGGTGATTATAAGTAAATATCAAGAAAACTGACAAAAATATTAGTAGTAGAATATTTAGTAGAGTAGTAGAGTAGAAAAGAGTGTGTGTAAAAAGGGTGTAACTATTGCAGGGTTCACAGTGTGTTAGATGGAGGTTTTGCACTGGGAGATGGACACAGGCAGGAATGATTTCCTGTGTCATTCGGTGGTGCTTTTTGGTAATCTCAGTCTCTCACTGAACGTGGTCATGTGACTGGCCAGTACGTCATGGAGTGGGTGGGAGGTATTGTCCATGATTGTTCTTATCTTGCGTGGGGGTGTTCACACAGGGCACCAAACAGGCTAGGACCACCACTGTTTATATCTGACCCAGATAGACTGCAGGTCATAACTTCTTACCTGGGTTCAGTTCACCTGATACTCGGATCGGCGGCCGCCTCAGGTCTCTCCTCCTCCTGCGTCCCCTTTCCCTCATCCACCTGGTTGCCTCCACCACTTGCTAATGTTACTGAATTTGTGGAAGCTCCGAGATAGCCACCACACGAGGTAATAACGACCCTATCTAAATGCCAGTAACGACTAAAGCGTTCCTGATTTTGGCATAATAACTAGTTACCGTGCTCGTTACCACAATAATAACGTAGTTACTGTAACGTGTTACTTAATAACGCGTTAGTCCCAAGACTGGTCATTACAGAGTAATGGATTCTTTGCGTGTTCATGCAAACCAGTGTGGAACAAAGCACCCTGAACATCTCAGATCGACACAGCTCAGTAAACATGTTGCCACACTCTCACAAGTCCTTTATTAGAAAAACAATGAACTTGATCAGGCTGCAGATTTCCTGGGTTATGATATCCATGATTTAAGTCGTGCAACGTGCAACGCTGACAGCCCTAACATAAAAGCAAGGGGTATAAGTGTATTTAGTCATGTATTTATTGTTATGACAGATGAAAAAAATTCTTACATTTTTTGATACCTAAGCATTCTCAGTACCTGTCACGGTTCTGGGTCAGTTTCTACTCGTTCAGCCATCACCGTCGTCCACGCCTGCAGCAGCCTCCGTGTCTTCATCCACGCCTGGTCCAGCCTCCGTGTCTTCATCCACGCCTGGTCCAGCTTCAGCTTTGCCTTTGCCTTGTCCAGCTTCAGCATCTGGTCCTGCCTCGTCTGGTCCTGCGGTTGCCACACCATCATCAGCTCCAGCTCGCCCTGTTCCGCTTCGCCTCTGCTGGCCGCTTTCCTGGCCTCCGGTTGGGCGTCATGGCCGTCGAGGCCGGCCTCCTGAGAGAGCTTGTCGCCGCTGCTGGCATCGCGGCCCGCCTCCTGAGAGAGCTTGTCGCCGCTGCTGGCATCGCGGCCGACCTCCGGATCTGCTCTGTTGCCTTCCGTGTGGCCGGCCTCCTGATTTGTTTTGTCTGCACCGCCGCCGTTGCTGTGTGCACGGCCAGCCCCCTGAACTGTTTTGGCTCTTTTGCTGTCGACCTCTGGGTCGACCCCCTGAACTTTTCATGGACTCTTGTTGAGCTCTAGTTTGGTTTTGTTTTTGATCTGTTTTCCTGCATTTTTGGACTCTTGTGCTCCTTGTTCTTTGTTTCAGACCCTCCATCCTTGAGCTCTAATACGAGGTGCTGTTAACTTGTGATTTCTGAGGCTGGTGACTTCAATGAATTTATCTTCTTGGTCTTCCTTTCCTGGAGTGGTCCTAATGAGAGCCTGTTTTGTTGAAGTGGTTGATGGTTTTTGTGACTGCACTCGGGGACACATTCAAAATTTTAGCAATTTTACTGACTGACTGATCTTCAGTTCTTAACGTGATAATGGACTGTTTCTCTTTACTTAGCTGATTGGTTCTTGCCATAATATAAATCCTAACAGTTGTCAAAGCTGTCAGCTGTGTACCAAATGACTTCTACACAACACAACTGATGGGTCCAACACCACTAAGAAGCCAGGAAATTGGTGGCATGGTGGGAGTTTCTAAAATTGACGGAGTCTTCATTAATCCGTAAACGTACACCTATCTGGAACAACCCTGACATATTACAAAACAATCAACTTTCCAGATTGGAGTGGTAAAGGAATCAAATATTTAGAACATATATTAGAAGGAACAGAATTTATTTCATTTGACAGACTAGTTACACAATATGTTTTACCTCTCCAGACACCTTTGTTTGCAACGTTATGGGTTGTACGAACACTGTGCGCTATGTTTGTTAAGCTGCAGCCGTTCAACCGGGCTTATATGGTTGATGAAGAGAAGGTATATTAAAGAACACGCTGTGGAATTCCCAACGCTAGTGTGAGTGTGTATTCTTTTGGCTACCCTACCGCCTCCTCTCAACCACTAAACGCAACCCGACGTTACACTGGGATGGTCCATTTCGTAAAGTAAATCCGTTGGGCATCTTTCTTCGCCTTTAGACAATGAACCCAGAAAATGCACACAGGTGAAGTTAAAACTTCAGGCGACTACATCATGAAGCTCATTAAGAGAAGGCAGTTTGCAGAGCTGTCAGAAAAGCAATGAGCCAGGAATCTGAAATATAAAACATATATAACACTTATAACATCTGCTAATAGGTGTGATGGGATGAGCATGAGAATAATGGTAGTCCAAGCCAGAATGATACACAGGATAAAACTCAGATATTTGTTAACCATATAGATTAACTTTTGGTTGGAGTTGGAGAAAACCTTGAACAGTGTAGTTCTCATCATTAATTAGGGCCCGAGCACTGAGAGTGCGAAGGCCCTATTGTATCTGCTCCGTTTATTATTATTGTTATTATCATTATTAATTTTTTTTTCATTGAAATGAATTTCCTTTTTGAGGGCTTTCACATGCTCAAAAACCCATGAAATTTTGCACACATGCCAGGTCTCGTGAAAATTTTCGTATTTTAATGGTTTTACATATGAGCATTGGAAAATTGCTCTAGAGTGCCACCTATACCTTATAAAATGAAGCCCTACGAACACGTGGTTTGAGCTACATGCATGAAATTTGGCACACATATATATTACACCAAGTCGAACAAAAGAGTCAATTGGCCCATTGACGCAAACCCAACAGGAAGTCCGTAATTTAGAAGTGAATGTGACATTTTGGCTCTAATTTTGCCATTTCCATGCCTCAAACTTTTGCGAACTCCTCCTTGCGATTTGGTCGTATAAGCCTCATATTTGGTCAGTGTCAACTACACACCTGGGCCATCTTAAATTTCCGAGCTTTTGAGTTTTCACAATACGGTGAGGCCATGGCGCCATGGTGAATTTTGATGACACGCCATGAAAATCGTATTGCCTCTCATTCTGTCATACATTGTGCGATCTGGACCAAAGAGCAAACATATGATAAGGCTCCAGCCCTGAACATATTTCAACTGCCACATTTGACATAAGGGACAGTGCCACCTAGTGGGAACAGGAAATGTCATGTTTTACATTTTGGGGTACAGTATTGTGATGGGTGACATCTGCAGCCTCAAATTTCTCCAGGAAAGCCTTAAGGAGTTGGTCTTGGGTTACAGTGAAAACTGTGAGTTTTCGCAAAAGGGTGTGACCCCAGAGGCATGGCGAACTTTGATGTCACGCCATGAAGAAACAAATTAGTATAACTCAATGAAATCCAGTCTGATCAGTACCAGACTTTACAGGCATGATGTCAGACCCGCCCTGAACAGATTGATGTGCCATTTGTCGGGAATACGCACAGCGCCACCTAGTGGCAACAGGAAATGTCATGGCTTTAATTTTGTTGTACTGATTTTCACAGGTTCATCATGGCCACCTCAAAAGCGGTGAATATCACCATCAGTCCCTCGTGATGCTTCAGTGCAAAAATTGTGAATTTAAACTGAACGGCGCACCCTGGTGGCAACGCGGTCCACCATGAAAGATGAAGTGGCTTTTGAGGGGCTTGGAAAGTTTATAGAGGCTTTAAATTTACCACACACGTCCAAATGGATGAAGGCTTTGTTGTCATGTGATCATTTTCATTGAATAGCGCGAAATGGCTCCACAGTGCCCCCTAAAAAAATTTCAAAACCACAGCCCCTGCTCTGTGTTTTATGTATGAGTCTGAAACCTGGTAAGCTTATAGGAGATATCAAGATGTACAAAAAAGTCTCTTGGTGCAATATCCCAAATCCAACAGGAAGTCAGCCATTTTAAAATTAAGATGGATTTTGGCAACATTTTCCCTTCTTTTCAGGCACCGTTCTTTGACGAACTCCTCCAAGGGATTTCATCAGATTGATGCAATCTCCTGTGTGTGGAATCTAAAGACCTTTGTGATGTTAAATTGCAAAGCTTTTTACATTCAGGGAAACGGGGTGGTCATGGCAGCACGTAGAGTTTCAATTACTCGCCAAAAAGCAGTAATCTGCTGTCACTCAAAGACACAATGTCCAATCTCTCCCAAAGCTCATAGGCGTGATGAGACTCGAGCTCGGAAATGTTTGTTATGCCATTTGTACATAATGGTTAGAGCGCCACCTAGTGGAACAACTAACTAATCATGAATGAATGAGTTGAAATATTAGCTGGTGGTTAAATGCATGAATTCCATCAATGTGACATCAGATCGGTGTCACGGCGGGGTGCGCCGGTGTGTAATGGAAACAGGACCCAAAAGCAGATGAGGACGAGGAGTTGAAGTTTGAACAGAAAAAATGATCCTTTATTAGATGACGGCAGAAGTAAACCAGGAAACCAAAGTAAACTGACAAGACACTAAGAAACAAAATACTAAACGGTACTGCGACCAAAAACTATAACTATGACTGAGGTGGAAATAAACAGGCTAAGACTATGACTAACGTGGAAATAACAGACGAAAACTAGACCTATGACTGAGATGAGGTAAACAGGCAAAGACTATGACTAACGTAGGATAACAGACATGACTATGACTGCGGTAAACAGACGACCCGACAATGACATGCAGAAAACAGAAGGCTTAAATACACACATGAGGTGATCAGGGGAAATGGAGACACATGAGGAAACAGCTGACTGACATGAATCTAATGACAGGACCAGGAGGAGTGAAACTAAATACAATGACCAAAGAACACATGACACTGTCAGAATAAAACAGGAAACACTAAAACTAGACATGACAACACAAACTTAACATACCAAATACGTGATGAATAATGCAAGAACTCAAACATAGAAAACCCAGGAACAATAACTGCCTAAACTAAAGGCAAATAGGAAATAACACAAAAACTAACAACATCTCAAAAAATAAGAACAATACAAGGAAAACTCAAAGTGCTGGGTTGGAGACCCAGCCTGTGACAATCAGAGGTGCTGGTTTTAGGTGTTGGGCGTGGCTCGACGCGCCGGGGGTGCGAGGGCCCTCATAATGCTGCTTGCAGCTTTAATTATTATTATTATTATTATTATTATTATTTCAGCAAATGAATCGGCCTTTTGAGGGCCTAAACATGCTCAAAAACTCATTTTGCACACGCGTCAGGTCTGGTGAAAATTTACGTATTTTAATGTCCTCAGACATGGCCAGGGAAAATTGGCTCAGTAGCGCCACCTAGAAAAATGAAAAACGCGAGCCCCCCGTGTGGGTATGACCTACATGTATGAAATCTGGGACACAGGAACTGATGCTGAGGCTAGACCAGGCGAAGATGAAGACACGGAAGCCGGACCAGGCGAAGATGAAGACACGGAAGCCGGACCAGGCGAAGCACAGGCTGGAGCTGCAGCAGGCGAAGCACAGGCTGGAGCTGCAGCAGGCGAAGCACAGGCTGGAGCTGCAGCAGGCGAAGCACACAGCAGGCGAAGCACAGGCTGGAGCTGCAGCAGGCGAAGCACAGGCTGGAGCAGGCGAGGCGAAGCACAGGCCGGAGCTGCAGCAGACGAAGCACAGGCCGAAGCAGGACCAGGCGAAGCTGAAGACTCAGAGGCTGGACCAGGCGAGGCTGAAGACCCAGAGGCTGGACCAGGCGAGGCTGAAGACCCAGAGGCTGGACCAGGCGAGGCTGAAGACTCAGAGGCTGGACCAGGCGAGGCTGAAGACTCAGAGGCTGGACCAGGCGAGGCTGAAGACTCAGAGGCTGCGGCAGGCGGGGATGATGATGGAGCTGTGGCAGGCGAGGATGATGATGGAGCTGCGGCAGGCGAGGATGATGATGGAGCTGCGGCAGGTGGGGATGATGATGGAGCTGTGGCAGGCGAGGATGATGATGGAGCTGCGGCAGGCGAGGATGATGATGGAGCTGCGGCAGGCGAGGATGATGATGGAGCTGCGGCAGGCGGCTGAACGGGCCCATCGTACCCTCCAGCGGAGACGGGAGGCTGAACGGGCCCCTCGGACCCTCCAGCTGACGAGGCATGAGGCTGGTGTGGTTCTCCGGAACCACCAGCCGACGAGGAAGGCTGCCGGACGGGCTCCTCGGGCCCTCCAGCTGACGTGGCATGAGGCTGTGTAAGTTGCCGCAACACACAGTCTATATTGGGTGAAATGAGTTTATATGTGTTCTCAGACTGAGGTGTGGAAGAACCAGGCGAGGCGTCGTCCTCAGGCTGAGGCGTAGAAGCAGCAAGCAGTAGTGCAGCAGGTGGTGGTCCTGCAGGTGGCGGCACGGGAGCCGCAGGAGGTGGCGCTGCAGCCACAGGTGGTGAAGCAGAAGGTGGCTGAACGGGCTCCTCAGGCCCTCCAGCTGACGTGGCGTGTGGCTGAACGGGCTCCTCGGGCCCTCCAGCTGACATGGCGTGTGGCTGAACGGGCTCCTCGGGCCCTCCAGCTGACGTGGCGTGTGGCTGAACGGGCTCCTCGGGCCCTCCAGCTGACGTGGCGTGTGGCTGAACGGGCACCTCGGGCCCTCCAGCTGACATGGCGTGTGGCTGAATGGGTTCTCCCGAACCTCCAGCAGATGAGACATGAAGCTGGCTGGGTTCTCCCGAACCTCCAGCAGACGAAACATGAAGCTGGCTGGGTTCTTCCGAACCTCCAGCAGACGAGACATGAAGCTGGCTGGGTTCTCCTGAACCTCCAGCAGACGAGACATGAAGCTGGCTGGGTTCTCCCGAACCTCCAGCAGACGAAACATGAAGCTGGCTGGGTTCTTCCGAACCTCCAGCAGATGAAGCATGAAGCTGGCTGGGTTCTCCTGAACCTCCAGCAGACGAAGCATGAAGCTGGCTGGGTTCTCCTGAACCTCCAGCAGACGAAGCATGAGGCTGGACGGGCTCCCCGGGCCCTCCGGCTGACACTGAAAAAGGCTGCACAAGCTGCACCTCCGTCCCCGGCTCCAAAACGACCTGGATAGCAGTCCCACAACAGCTTAGCTTAGCCTGATGGCTAGCATTTCCTGTGCAAACAGTCTCTTTACAGCTGGGCTCATGAACCGGAAAAGCAGTGTCAGTTTCTCTAACCTCCGGAGAAAAAACATGAGGAGCCAAAACATAGTCACTCCCTTGCGTTTGTGGTGCGGAGCGTCGGTGGCGCGCACGCCGCTTTTTCTTGAGAGTGGGAGACGGCGGAGCAACGGGTGGAAGTCCCTGGACCCCCGAGAGCCAGTCGAGTTCCCCGGAAAGGGTGCTCATGCTCTGGAATGAGCCATGGCTTCCACCGGAGCTCCTCCTCCAATAGAGCGCTGAATATTGCCTGACGTTCGTCGTAGTCCAAATCTATGGCGTCCAGCGCTTCCTCGCACTGGACCATGGCAAGAGTGTGGCAAGACTGTGACGAGGGTGTGGAAACTGATGAGCTGAGAGGTGGTGCCGCTGCGGCGAGTCTCAGCGAACCGACACGAACCGTCTCAGGCTAAGGCAGCAGCAGTGATTCCTGTTCGTGGTTTTGATGCTGCGGCGGTGGCAAAACTGTGCGAACAAAATCCTGCACATCCTCCGACAATCCCGCCGCGTAAGCAGGATATGCAGACAAAATCCGTTTTAGCTGAACTCTGGTTGACTCCTTCTCATTCTCCTGTCTGCACGCGGAGTAGCAAATCCACTGTCCACGGAGATTGGTCACCTGAGTGTTGAACTCAAATCAAATACATTTCTGTATTTGATTTGATATTTTTGAAAGAGTTGGGTTGCGACTCCTCACACTCAAATGCCTCTAGATCAAAAAGTAAGGCTCTGTTCTCTTATATAATGCCTTTTTAAGATGCTTGATGAGGAGCTTCTTCCCGCAGGCGATATGGTCTCTCAATCACACCACCACACAGTACTGACCCACACATATAGTTCTTACACACACACTGGACATTCTGGACATTGTTTTCACTTCATCACTTAAATCACTTTAACCATATTTGCACTGCACAAGACACTAAATAATGTGGATTGCACAACACTGGTCATTATATTCTTCATTTCCAGTTAATACTTGTAAAGCTGCTGTTATTGTGTATATATATTTATATTTCTTCATACATTCTTATATAGTTCTATACTGTGTATTTTGTTGTACAGTTACTTTGTCTAAGCATTTCAGTGCATATCGTATTGTGTATGACTGTGTATGTGACAAATAATATTTGAATTTGAATTTGAAATTTGAATTTGCTGGTGTGCATGTGTGGCAACGCGTGGGAGCGATAATGAGGGGGTACAAAGGGAATGCACACATGCTAGTGTGGTGGTGTAGTGACTGCAAGATCAAAGGCTTTACTCTTACAAGAAAAAAAGCTGACAACGCCACCCTGGGAATTTCATCCAGTTTCACCTATATCTATTACCAAAGAGGTACTCAGGTCTTTTATACTTCAGACAAAGATGTGGTTTAGAGTGTAAAATAGTTTATTAATTCACATATACATCTCATCTTTACACACACTACGGTGCAGTCAAACCAGCCGTACATAGAAAACCAAGGCACACAAGATCCCCAACAAGGTTCTGCCCAGTCACACCCACTTTGGGCTTTCAGCTTTGAATAAGGAAACAAAAGTTTTGAATAAATCCAAAACATAAAAACAGCCATCCTCTGTAGTTACTGCAGAAACACACTGGTGATATGCAGCTTCAAAATTACCTCCTTCCAGTGCTGTGACACAAAAATAAGAATTTACAAATCATTTGGAAACAAAATGTCAAAAACACAAAATAAACTGAATCTCCAATTTAAAGCAAATGAGCACATTATATTCGGTCTATCAGTATTGTGGAATAAAACACATAAACTGATATAAAAGGAAAATCTAAATGCATTCAAAATGCATTACCAAATTAACATCAACAATATTACTTTTCAAGGGAACCTAAAACCCGAGCAATAAACAAAACTGAAACATTCTGGGCCACCACAGAGATCTAAATCAGCTGTGCCTGAGACAGTGACCTCATGTGGCCTTTCCCCTCAGTGAAAGTAGAAAATTATATTTAAAAGTCTCCGTGCATTGCTGCACAATTTAGATAGAACTGTTCCCCCTTTGGAAGGCCATGACAGAAACTGTATCCCATGTACTAAACCCATAAATACTCATCAACCTGTTTTCTCTCAGACCAGGGCCAACAGTTTGTATTCTCTGTGTTTGAAGAAGCCTGCAGATGATGAAATTTCTGGCAGAAATTCCAAAACCAGCGCAACCTGACAGAAAGGATAAACCATCAAGGTTATGATTGCTTCATGTGTTGTTCGGCTCAGAGATTATTAAGCCTTCAGCCCCATCCTTGAAACCTTCCTTTCAAAGAGAAAGTTATGACTTTATTTTTCACTTAGCTGTCATCTGAAAAATTTACATCCCGAATCCTCCCACCTCCCCCAGATGAGGACAAGGAGTCTCACATTCCCATGAACTTAGAATGCCCCACTGTGCGTATGTATTCGTGATGCTATCCTATATTTATATAAGTGACAAAAAAGTGATATTATTAAAACATGCGATCAATACATAAAATGAAGAAATTTCAATCAAAATCCCCAACAGTGTCACCAGCAACACCCCCCCACTGCATCACACCTCTTCCCCCATGCTTCACAGTGGGAATCCTGCATGTAGAGACCATTCTTGCACCTTTACTGCCCAAACAAATCTCTTATGCTTGTTGCTTTTCCTTAGTAGAGGTTTCTTAGCAGCGATTTGACCATAAAGCCCCAAATCATGCAGTCTCTTCTGAGCAGTTGATGTAGAACTGTGTCTGCTACTGGAACTCTGTGTGGCATTTATCTGAGCTCTAATCTGAGGTACTGTTAACATGTGATTTCTGAGGCTGGTGACTTAGATAAATTTATCCTCAACAGCAGAGGTGACTCTTGGTCTTCCTTTCCTGGAGTGGTCCTCATGTGAGCCAGTTTCATCATAGATTAACTGACCTTCAGTTCTTAAAGTGATGATGGACTGTCATTTCTCTTTACTTAGCTTATTGGTTCTTACCATATTATGAATTCTAGCAGTTGTCAAACAGGGCTTTCAGTGTGTACCAACCTGACTTCTGCACAAGACAACTGATGGTTTGAACACCATTAAGAAGTAAAGAAATTCCATTAATGAACCCTGACAAGGCACAGCTGTGAAGTGAAAACCATTTTAGCTGACTACAGCATGAAGGTCATTAAAAGAAGGCCAAGGGTTTGCAGGGTTTGCTTTGTTTGTCAACAAATCATTCATGCCTAAGGCTCTGCAAGAAAATGAGCCAATGAGAAACCCGGGGCACAAAATATTAAACCACAAAACACACAATCTTGACTTTTTTCACAGTCAAACACAGTTATGATATAAACATCATAACTGTGTTTATATTCATTGTAGAAATGGTGCTGTATGCGATGTAAGACAGTTAAAGGCTGTTGTAACACAGCAAATTTTGTTTAAAAAAAAGGTTTGTCACTCGACGGGAGTCGACTCTTATGATTCATTACCTTTGAGACAAATCAGTAATAGGGAAGTTGTCGTTTGTATTTTTATAATCAATTCAAAGTCATCATTGGGCTGTTGAGCAATGAGTGACATCTGTCGACAAGTCTGATGAGAAGAATGAGAGCACTTCCTGTCAGGAGAATAATGGTAGCCCAAGCCAGACTGATACACAGGATAAAGCTCAGACATTTGTTAACCATGTAGATTAACTTTTGGTTGGAGATGAAGACAACCCTCAGCAGCAGCTAGCTCTCCTTTAAGCAGGTAAACGCCTCCCGAGCTGCCCTATTCCACTGAATACACACTTTGGGAGAGATATATGAGCGGTAATACAATCGGGCTGAAATCTTTAATGAACTGGGAATGGATGTTTGTATATGTGTGTGCCTGTATTTCTGTGTCTATATGTCAGGTTGGGTATCAGGCGCCACCTCTCTGGGGACATCTTAGGCCCTCCAAGGTTTGGAGGCCTATCTCCCCCTACCACCACTTCCCCTGCCAGTGGCGGACTCCCTCAGACATCGGTGCGTTGGTGGTTCTTTGTGTCCGGGGATGGGCGTCCGGGTACACACCGGCTCACTCCTTGGCGGCCGCTTATTGGGGCCTGGAACCTGGGGCTCGCTCGGGCCACTTCGGAGGTGGGGTGCCCCCGGCCTCTCGGCCTGGGGCTCGGTCACTCAGGCACAGCTGGCTGCCGGCGGAGCTCACGGGCGCGTCACTGCAACCCCCTCTGGCTTCTGCTCCGCGGCTGCTGAGTGAGCCCTCATCTGGGACTCTCCTCAGCTCTTACTGGGACAGTGGCGCAGCTGCCCCTCTGTGGGTCTTCCTTGGTCTCTTGTGTTCTGGGGGCCTCTGGATGTCTGGAGTTTTGATCTCCTCCATACCTGCTTCATGCCCTGGAGGACGGGGCTGTGGCCCCCCCACACCCTCTAGCAGATTATTACATGAAGGAACCTTTTAAAAAAACAAGCGCGTCCATGCTCACAGGTGTACACACGGGTGATCACACCCACAAACTACACCCTTTTTGGCTCCTACCTCAAAGCACACTGTGTTCTGTTGATCTTATGTGCTGCACAATAATGTTTAATATTTAGTATTTACTGTCATATTCCCATATATCATTGTGATGTTGTTTATTCTATTACTCTTGTTCTCTTCTGCTTGTTTTCTTTTTTCTTTCTCAGCAGGTGATCCAGGTGATTGATATATGCATTTATTTCTTTTTTTTTTCTGCTCATTCTGTTGGTTTTTGTTTTTTGCCCTTCTCCCCCGTCCCTCTTCTCAGCTGTTTCTCTTTCCCTCTTTCTTTCTCCCCTTCTTTCCCCCAGTCAAGTCTGTCCCGTATTCAGTAAATGAAAATAAAATAAACAATAAAAGGTGAATCAAATGGACCATTACGGCAAGGCTGGGATGGTCAATTTGGTAAAGTAAATCCGTTGGGCATCTTTGTTTGCCTTTAGACAATAATTCTGATGGCAAAAGAGCCAATCGGGACAGGCAAAAAAAAAAAAAAAAAAAAAAAAAAGAAATCTTTAATGAACCATCTGTAAAAATTGGCAAAGCCCAGGAAACGCTGGCGTTGTCAACGGTTTGGAGGCTGGGGCCAGTCCAGAACTGCTGACCGCTGGGTCAGTTTTTAAGTTACCTTGTGTGATGAGGAATCCCAGGAACGCCACAGTGTCCACCTGAAACTCGCACTTCTCCGCCTTCACAAACAAGTCAAACAAGCTGCAGTAATCCTTCCAAAGTGACAGCAGCTAGCGCGGGGGAAGCAGAGTCTGCAGAGTCCATAGTTGTGGACTATTCTGTCACAAGGCAGGAAGGACTCAAGCGCAGACAGAAAAGCACAATACAGTTCCTTTTATTTACACACAACACCGGGTTCTTGTATACACAGGTGAGAGAGGGGAATCCAGAGGGGGGGCACAGGGGAGGTCAAGGAATAGGGGCTCTTCACACACGGGTGATTCTTTGCACAGCTCCAAATGCTACACACAAGCGACTTAGCTCGCACAGGGCTCCAAGGAACGGGGAAACCTGCACACAGGAACAAAAGGTCACACCAGTGAAACATGAAGAGGAATTTAGAACCAAGCGAACGAAGGCTTACTAACGAGATTATTCAATAGTCCAGCGTGGAGAGGTTCCCAGCCACAGCCTTATGTAGTGGATGCTGATAAGGTAATGCACTCCAGGTGCATGATGACTTAACGTAATGACTTAAAGGTTTGAGGGCCAGAGGCAGGAGCCCGCAATGAGATCCACCCAGGCAACGCATGGTGAGCCTGAGAGAGAAAGGAAAACAAGAAAACACATATAGACAACCTGGGCCAGCTGGGCAGACACGGGGACCATGACAGACCCCAAAAGATGAATCCTATTTACCCTGACAGGTTTCCTCAGTTCTTAATCTTTTAGTAAATTAAACTGAAGTCTGAATGTTTTGAAAACATTTTCTTAATATGAAAAAGTTTTGGATTTTTAACAACTGTTCAGTAAATGTTTATTGTTCTGGTGTTCTGTAAGAATATAATTTTTAAAAAGGATTCCTGACTTGAGAAACAAGTTCATGGGATTTATAATTAATGAGCTGATTACTTGTATTCTTGTCACTAAACACATGAAATCAAATGTTTCTATTCCTGCGTTACTCTCTAATGTAATGCAGTCAAATAAACAGAAAAACATACTTGAAGATCAAGTAACAGTTTAAAAAAAAACTCACAAACAGCTGCACCAGTGAAAGACACTTTATTTTCTAAAATTCAAAAATGTTTTTATGTCGTGGCCTGTTCAAGTGAAATCAAGCAAAACCTTTTTCTCAGCTACAACCAGGTAAAATGTCTAAGTAGAGGTCTGAAAAACTCGTTTGGGAGTGAAGAAACAGCCTACATAAAAGGAAGGCGAATGAAGCTCCACCCCTGACATGATTTATCTGCAACAAACCAGGAAATCTGCTGTTCCTCTTCCTAATTAAAGAGAGATGCACAGACTTTGTAAAAGGAAGGTGTATGAAGCTCTGCCCCTCACATGACTCAATTGAGAAAAACGAGGAAATAAGCTGTTTCTCTTCCTGATTAAAGAGAGACGCACAGACGATCAGACTGAGCTCAGACCAAACTAGCAGCTTCCTCTGAGTGAGTCCAGCTACAGGAGAGAAACGTGGAAAACTCCAACACTGCTGCTTCAAGCTGCTGACGCTCCACACACTGAATGTGAGTTTGAGCAAAAACACGACTCAAAGGAAGTTTCAGTGAAGGTGGTAGAGGAGGGAGGGGAGCCAGGACTGACTGTACTTCCTGTCTGCTGTTTTCAGCTTCACTCACAGACTCAATGGCTTCCAGATCAGAGGAGGATCTCTGCTGTCCGGTCTGTCAGGAGGTCTTCAGAGATCCTGTTATTCTGTCATGTAGCCACAGCTTCTGTAAAGACTGTCTGAAGAGATGGTGGAGAGAGAGACCAACACACGAGTGTCCAGTTTGTAAGGAAATATCAGTGAATGATCCACCTTTAAACCGAGCTTTAAAGAACCTCTGTGAGTCGTTCTTACAGGAGAGAGATCAGAGAGCTTCAGAGGCTCTCTGCAGTCTGCACTCTGAGAAACTCAAACTCTTCTGTCTGGACCATCAGCAGCCAGTGTGTGTCGTCTGCAGAGACTCAGAAAATCACACCAATCACAGATTCAGACCCATCGATGAAGCTGCACAACAACACAAGAAGGAACTTCAGGAAACTCTGGAGCCCTTAAAGAAGAAGTTAAAGGTTTGTGAAGAAGTTCAAGTGAAGTTTGATCAAACAGCAGAACACATTAAGGTCCAGGCCCGACACACAGAGAGGCAGATTAAGGAGCAGTTTAAGAAGCTTCACCAGTTTCTAGCAGAGGAAGAGGAGGCCAGGCTGGCTGCACTGAGGGAGGAAGAGGAGCAGAAGAGTGGGATGATGAAGGAGAAGATGGAGGCTCTGAGCAGAGAGATAGCAGCTCTTTCAGACACAGTCAGAGCCACAGAGGAGGAGCTGAGAGCTGAAGACGTCTCATTCCTGCACAACTACAAGGCTGCAGTGGAAAGAGTCCAGCGCTGCCCCCTGCTGGATGATCCACAGCTGCCCTCAGGAGCTCTGATAGACCAGGCCAAACACCTGGGCAACCTGACCTTCAACATCTGGAACAACATGAAGGACATGGTCTCCTGCACTCCTCTCATTCTGGACCCAAACACTGCTCATCCAGAACTCATCCTGTCTGAAGATCTGACCAGTGTGAGACGAGGAGGAGAGAAGCAGCAGCTTCCTGATAATCCAGAGAGGTTTGATTTTTTCCTCCCTGTTCTTGCCTCTGAGGGCTTTAACTCAGGGACTCACAGCTGGGATGTTGATGTTGGAGACAGTACATGGTGGAGACTGGGTGTGTTAGCAGATTCTGTGCAGAGGAAGGGAATCATAACATTTGGATTATGGGCAATATTGTTTAGTCTAAGTAAATACTACACACTCTCACAATCAGCTCTATACACTGCTCTCCCAATTGCGAAGAAGCTCCAGAGGATCAGAGTGAATCTGGACTGGAACAGAGGAAAGCTGTCGTTCTCTGATCCTGATACTAACACACACATACACACCTTCACACACACTTTCACTCACAGGATGTTTCCATTTATTGAAACTGATGGTAAAATGAAGGTGTTGCCAATGAAGGTGTCAATGGAGATGATTTAGTTTGCTGGGATATGGACTGACATGTGTTGAATGGGAGGAGCAGTTTGTTGTTGTCTTCTTGTCTGTTTATGACAACAATAAATATGTTGTTGAAACAATGATTCATGTTTAACTCCATATATGAAATGTTTCTGCTCTTTGAATTCTGTTTGATTAAAGACTTTCTTCATGACACAAATGAGATTTCAGTGTATTAATAGAACTAAATAAGCTCAGAGTTGAAAGGCTGGAGTATTATGTACGTGCTTCACTGTTAAGAGCCTCGGTGTTATTTTTGACAATGCTTTTAAACTTGATAAACAAATCAGCTCTGTAGTCAAGGGATCTTTTTATCATTTACGGATTTTAGCCAAAGTCAAGTCCTACCTTTGCAGGAACGATCTAGAAAGAGTGGTCCATGCCTTTATTACTTCACGGCTGGACTACTGTAATTCCCTCTATGCTGGCCTAGATCGTTCCTGTCTGCATCGCCTTCAACTGGTGCAGAACGCTGCTGCCCGCTTGTTGACCGGTTCTAAAAAAAGAGACCACATCACTCCGGTTCTCTGCTCTCTCCACTGGCTCCCAGTTGTTTTTAGGATTGATTTTAAAATTTTACTGCTGGCTTTTAAGGTTTTAAATGGCACTGCACCTTCTTACCTGTCAGAACTCCTTAGTATTTATCGCCCCAGGAGATCTTTGAGGTCAGCTGACCTGATGCTTTCAGATGTTCCCAGGTATAGATTAAAGACTAAGGGAGAGAGGGCGTTTGCTGTGGCTGCACCCAGACTGTGGAACAGTTTACCTCCTCACGTCAGATTCTCCACAAGCCTAGAAACTTTCAAAACTGCTCTTAAAACTCACCTCTTTTCATTGGCTTTTAGAAAGGTTTAATTTATTTGTTTATTTATTATTTTTATTAGCGAGGTGTTTTATGGAATTGTGTTTTATTGTATTTTATTTGTATTTATTGTACAGCACTTTGGTCAGCCTTGGTTGTTTTTAAATGTGCTCTATAAATAAACTTGACTTGACTTGACTTGACACTGTCAGGATCTTCAGGGGGATTCGAAGTCATGAGATAAATTAGTGTAGAGAAAGTCATCTGAGCTTTATTTTGTATCAAAGCAGTGTGTGTCGTCCAGCCAGAGGAATATCTCCGACTGCTTCACATGGAAACATCAGCAGGAAGTTTGTAATGACTGAGCTTGTTTAATCAGCTCGTTTTTCCTTCGTTTACAGTAGAAGAAGAACTGAAAGTGTGTGTGGATTCAGAGCGCTCGTTGTCAGTACAAATAAAGGAGGGGAAGAGATTTAAAGGGGCAAAGCGCAGTTTTTAGAGCCTTAAAGAGAAATCACATTTCCAGTCTGAATCCTGTAAACTTGACATGATTATCCAACATGAACCTGCATTCATAATCCCTTCATGTGTGCTCTAATTCAACATCTGAGGAGAAAATCAATCTTTTCACCCTGTTGACAGTGTCATACTCAACAATCAGCAAAAAAAGCAAGTCTTTACAAATAAAGTTGCTCCACCATTTTCCTTCATGCTTTCCAACCACTGTGAGATTTTCAGCTGTGAACACGTTATCACCAGTAGTGAATATATGGTTTCTCTGTAACCTTGGTTCTCTGAGTGAGAGATTATCTCCCCAATCATTTATATATGCCATGTCACGGTCCTGGGTCATTTTGATCTAACTTTCTTAGTTTTATGTTTTTAGTTCATACATTATTCTGTGGTTCCTAGGTGGTTATGTTTAGTTTATTGGGTTACCCCTTGTGTCTCTGGCCTTTGTGTCTCCTTATGTGTCTGAGTTTTTATTGTGGTGTGAGTTCTTGTGCCGTGGTTCCCTTAGTTTTTTTTATTCTGTTGTTTTCCATGTTTCTCTCCACTCACACATCATGTTTCCTGTTTTATTTTGAAAGTCCATGTCTTTTGTCAGTGTATGTAGCTTGGTGTTTCATCATACTCATTTGGTTCAGATGGGTCTTCCTCCTGTGTGTAGTTCCCTCATTTCCTGCTGTGTATTTATAGGCTGTGGCTGTATCCCAGTTCAGGGTCTGCAGCCTTAAAGTACGCAGGCTCAACAGTCCTCAATTGCCGTATACTCAAAGACCGCTAAGGCCAGTAGTGTGAGGCTTGTAGGCTTGTGAAATGGGACGGTCTAGCCTCCGTCGCGCTGCCTTTCATAGTGTGTAACTTGAAGGCCCTGAGTACTTTCTCCCACACTGAAAACACTGGAATGATAAAATTATTTGAACATCACCTAATAAGACTGATTCAGGACAGACAATTAGTTATTCTAAACTTTTCTAGCAGTCCTTCAAAAACAGGGAACAGTCTGTCTATTCTCTCCATCTGTCAGCTGCTGTTGGCTCTTCCTCCTCCTCTTCCTCACACACTGGTGAGTTTGTCCTGGTGGATCATCAGGGGTGCAAAGCCTCACAGATGATGTGCAGCAGTGGGTCCCTCAGTCTGTCCTCACTCTGGACACTTGCAGTCGTCACACATGGAAATCAAATGTGTGATAAGCTGCAGGATTCAAACACAAGTGTAACTTATAAATACATGTTCATACTTTTATTCCACAATCAGAGAGAAATAAACAGAGAGAGAGTGCAGGACAGACAGACAGGTGACAGTCTCAGGTGTGTACACTGCTACACAACAGCACAAGAGAAGGAGGATTTAGTGTTTGTGTTATTACGAGTGCTACACAAGAAGAGTTCCAGATGGTACAGTGGACACATGTGTGACTGCTGTGATTAAAGCATCTTTCTTTCAGCTTAACGAGTGAACCGTCAGCTCGTTCAAAACGAAAACCATACATGATTTCAAACATTTTTTACAAATAAATAACTGCAAAGTGGGGTGTGCGTAATTATTTAGCCCCCTTAGTCGTGATTTTCGTTCCACTTCTCACGTGTACACCACTTTGTGTTGGTCTTTCACGTGGAATTCCAATAAAATTGATTTATGTTTGTGGCTGTAATGTGACAAAATGTGGAAAAGTTCAAGGTGGCTTAAATACTTTTACAAGCCACTGTATTAAAAAACAATTAATTTCTCGAACCTTTTCAACACAGTCCTGTCTGGTGACATCTGGTGGCCAAAAATATGAAGAGCAGCTTGAATCTACAAAATAAAACAAACTGCTTCATTACGATTACCTGCTTTACAGAGTGGAGTTCACAATTCTGTGGGCCAACATTGTCTTGCTTTGAGCATGTTTTTTTTTTTGAGGTGAAAAAATTGTTGTTTATTTCTATAATAAATAATTTTGATCAACAAACTTTCCTTATTTAAACAATTTGCCATGGTGTGTTCTTTCTTTACTTGTGAATTTTTGATGTTTGCAAAACATTATATTAAAAAAATACATATAATATGCACATAATAATGTACAACACATTATGGTGTATGCTTCTGCTGTGATGTCCTGCCACCATGTACTTTTGCAATCAATCACTCGACAGCTGAACAGGTTGTAACAGTCACAGTGGTATAGTGTCTCTTTAAGACAACCCAAGTCGAGGGTTAATGTTGTCATCGGTATGCACCACTGCTCTCTATGTGATTGTGCGGTGTCGCTACCCAATCCGTACCAGAAACCCGATCGATACCCCGCATGCGCATGTGCAAATCTTACGTGACTTCCTCTCTTTGCCAACATTGCGACATTCAATATATTTGAATGACATGGTTAGCGCCCAGTTAGCTCCTAGCATTTCTCAACAGCTCTGCCTACTTTTCGATACCGGGACATTTAAACAATGGATAATCCATATACAAACAAATTCATGCTTTTCTCCTCAACAGAGAGCATTCCCCGATTGAACAACAACGCCGTAAAATAAGAAGAATGGCGCCTAATTACAGAGTTAATAATACAGACTTTGTAATATGTCACGTGAAGATTCATCAGCCAGATGAAGTGTTTACTGATAATTGACAGTGAAAGTGGACATCATCATCACTATTCCAATCAATCCTCTCCACACAGACAAGCATAAACACACTCGACTATCTCTAAATCAAATTTAACACACGTTTGTAATGACGCTAATTCAGTTTACAATAGGGTTCATTCGCTCAGTCAGCGGGTGGCAGTATCCTCTTACACTGGAGAATAAACTGCCATTAAACGAACAGAGGAAAGCATTTGCTGCTCTTGGGGACCAGTGCAGTAACTGGTTGGAGAAAATCATTGCTATGGGGGCTGATGATGCTGCTGTTAATTTGGCAGCAGGGGGTGTCATAGCCCTTCTGCAGCAGGAGGCAGGTGACCACATTTTGCCATTTCACTGTATGCCTCACAGGTAAGACTAGAAATGACTGACACTCTAAAGTCACTGTGGGTTAATTTCTTTTATAGAGCAGATATATCTACATTTAAAAGTTTACTATCTTTTCAGATTGGAATAGTTGTCAGAGGGACATTCCAATGATCAGGCAGTTGTATGACCTTCTCCATTTACTTTGGAAGACGTATCATTTCAGCCCAAAATCAATGAGAGAGCTCAGGGTCATTGGGGCTGACTTGGGAGTAAATGTGCTGGTGCCCAGTGGGGTGAAGGGAACAAGGTGGCTCCCACATGTTTCAATGGCTCTGGAGACCTTTCTGAAACCAGGGCAGTTCACTACTGTGTACCACCACATAGACTATTTGGCAGGTTCCTCTGCCAATGCAGACATTGCAGGCCAAGCTACAAAAATCAGTGCATTATTTCTAAATATTCTTTTTATTTCAGCAAATTACGCAATTGTTATTGACTTTATATTTTTTAAGAATGTAGTTCATCAATGTTCTAGGTGACTAATTTTATTGTTGTAACATACAGGTTAAGAAATCAATGGAAGATGCCACTTTTGTGGTCATCTTCAACTTTTTTAAAAATACAGCACTGTTATATGCAAACAGGTCGTTTGCAGCCTGGAACAACTGCTGGTGACCACAGAGGTAATGGTCGCAGGACCCAAGCCTCATGGACGACTGTCAGAGTTCCTGACTGAATGAGGCTGCAGAGGAGGCAGCAGGATAAAGAGGGTGAAATGGCAGTCTACAAATTCCAGGTAGGAATATTAGGGCTGGGCCATATTATACCGTTCACGGTAATACCTGTACAATGTTAGGCAACAATAAGAAAATGAAATATCGCAATAGCATATGGGTAAAATGCGCATGCGCAGTGCTTTTGTTTTCATATGCACATGGCCAAAAAAGCACGGCGGCAACGGAGCATGAGAAGGGGGAAAGCAGATTGTTGAGTGAAACGGATGAACCAGAATTGTTTTTTAAAAATGGAGGACTGTAATGGAGGACTCTCCATAAGATATCGAGTTCAGAGCCTTTGACACTTTGAGGAACTTTTTAATTTAGATTTTGTTTTAATTTAATATATCTTGAGATGTTTTAAATTTGTTTAATGTTGAAATTTTAGCTCAGTGAAGCACTTTAAGCACAAGCATGTTTAAGTAATCTTTCTTGTGTGTACACTGACTGCGGTCTGGAGTGTGGAGCCTTCCTGCTGCTGCGGAGTCGGGGCGGTCTGCCTCCCCCCACCGCAGGGAAAAGGGAAACACCACCTGGGTCTGGGTGCAGTTCCCCCCTCCAGGGGCGGGGGCACCTAGACCCGGTTTGTAGAGTACGCTTGGGGAGTGTGATCGTGTGTACAACGTCTCTTTATGTCTGTCTCCACGTTGGTTGAGTGTGGAGTAAGTGCATATGAGAGCATGAGGGTGGGAATGGATGTTTGTATCTGTGTGTGCCTGTATGTCTGTGTCTATATGTCAGGTTGGGTGTCAGGCGCCACCTCTCTGGGGACACCTCAGGCCCTCCAAGGTTTGGAGGCCTATCTCCCCCTACCACCACTTCCCCTGCCAGTGGCGGACCCCCTCAGACATCGGTGCGTTGGTGGTTCTTTGTGTCCGGGGATGGGCGTCCAGGTACACACCGGCTCACTCCTTGGCGGCCGCTTATCGGGGCCTGGAGCCTGGGGCTCGCTCGGGCCACTTCGGAGGTGGGGTGCCCCCGGCCTCTCGGCCTGGGGCTCGGTCACTCAGGCACAGCTGGCTGCCGGCGGAGCTCACGGGCGCGTCACTGCAACCCCCTCTGGCTTCTGCTCCGCGGCTGCTGAGTGAGCCCTCATCTGGGACTCTCCTCAGCTCTCACTGGGACAGTGGCGCGGCTGCCCCTCTGTGGGTCTTCCTTGGTCTCTTGTGTTCTGGGGGCCTCTGGATGTCTGGAGTTTTGATCTCCTCCATACCTGCTTCATGCCCTGGAGGACGGGGCTGTGGCCCCCCCACACCCTCTAGCAGATTATTACATGAAGGAACCTTTTAAAAAAACAAGCGCGTCCATGCTCACAGGTGTACACACGGGTGATCACACCCACAAACTACACCCTTTTTGGCTCCTACCTCAAAGCACACTGTGTTCTGTTGATCTTATGTGCTGCACAATAATGTTTAACATTTAGTATTTACTGTCATATTCCCATATATCATTGTGATGTTGTTTATTCTATTACTCTTGTTCTCTTCTGCTTGCTTTCTTTTTTCTTTCTCAGCAGGTGATCCAGGTGATTGATATATGCATTTTTTTTCTCTGCCCGTTCTGTTGGTTTTTGTCTTTTGCCCTTCTCCCCCGTCCCTCTTCTCAGCTGTTTCTCTTTCCCTCTTTCTTTCTCCCCTTCCTTCCCCCAGTCAAGTCTGTCCCGTATTCAGTAAGTGAAAATAAAATAAACAATAAAAGGTGAATCAAATGGACCATTACGGCAAGGCTGGGATGGTCAGTTTGGTAAAGTAAATCCGTTGGGCATCTTTCTTTGCCTTTAGACAACAATTCTGATGGCAAAAGAGCCAAACGGGACAGGCCAAAAAGAAAAAAAAAAAAAAAAAAAAGAAAAAGTAATCTTTCTTGTAGAACTTTAGAACAAATAAAGAGCTTTGTGTTGAAAGGTTGTTAGTTAATCATTTACAAATCAATATTTACAAATCAAAAAAAACGTGAACATGTAAAACTGCGGTGTTAAGCAATGCAGTCAAAAAATTTGGGTACGCCTAACTTTTGTGCTGGTGCGCCTAAAAATAAAGTATAGGCGCACCAGTGCAACCATGGCAAAAAGTTAGTCTAGAGCCCTGAATCAGCTGGAAAGTGATCATCGAACTGGGGAGGATAACGAACTGGAAAAGTTGTACATTATGGTCTCCTCTATTTCCTCGACCCAAAAACGAAATGTGGTCTCCGCCCACTCAAGCAGCTTAAACTGGTTGTCTGCTCAAGTATTACCATGATCGTCCTACAGCCGGACATCTGGGCATTGCAAAATCGCTGGCATGCTTGCGTCTCAGATTCTTCGGGCCACACATGAACTCTGATGTGCAAAAGTATGTGGTCTCGTGTTGTTCATGTCAAACCACTAAGCCAACTCAAAGAAAAACAGCAGGCCTTATGGTCGCTATCCAGCCACAAAGACTATGGGAGTATGCAAGGGTGGACTATGTTGGCCCACTGTCCCGCACACAAAGAGGGAATGCTTATATCCTTGCTTTTGTGGACTATTTCTCAAAATGGATCAAGGTTAGTGCTGTGAGAGAAGCCACTGCTCAAGTTGCTGCAAATAAGTTCATTACTGACATTTTTTCTCGACATGGTTCTTCCTCCTAACTTATTTCTGATAGGGGAACACCTTTTGTCAGTGAACTCTTTGAGCATGTTTTGTTGACTCTTGGGACTGAACACAGACTAACGACTGCATACCATCCTCAAACTAATGCAACTGAGCATGTAAATCGCACTTTGAAAACAGCTATTCGAGCATATGTTGGGGATAAGCACACTTCCTGGGACAAGTATCTTCCCCAGATCTGTTTTGCACTGCGCACTGCGCCTCACGAGAGCACAGGCCTGAGCCTGTCTATGATGCTGTATGGGCGAGAGTTGGAAACGCCCTTAGACCTTGTTACTCAACCCTCCTGGGAAGGACTGTGTGACCCTGAAATGTCTTACGCAGATAACCTGAGAGCTTCACTTCGGGATACTCATGAACATGCTCGCTTGGTGCTCAAAGAGTGCGTCTGAGACGTCGCACAGTCCAGTCTCTTATGAAGTTGGAGACCTCCTCAGAGTAAAGTCGCACCCAAAATCAGATGCATCGTCCAACTTTTCTGCAAAGTTGGCCCCCCTTTACACTGGTCCCTACCGCATCTCCAAGAGGATGTCTGATGTGAATTACTGTCTCACCACAGTGGACACTGGGGAGAAAGTTGGAGTTTTTCATGTTGCAAACCTGTAACCATTCTACACCTTTATCTGGCAAGCATGCAAAGCTAACGGCTGCAGCAGCTTTGGATCTCAGTCCCCAAGTTTTTGAGATATTAGGATGGTTTTCTTTCATACTTCATTTTTAAATTAGACTCTTCAACATTGTGAAATATTACTACTGTCACAGCTGCGGGGGCTAGCTGTGAGGTGTTGAGAAAATGAGGGCCCAAAATGCAGGCAATGACTGATAATTCGAGTGATGTTTATTTACAAGGTGGACGGAACAAAAAACAGGAGCACAAAACAGTCCAAAAACAAAACATGCAAAAAAAAAAAAACTGGCACACAGAGAACAGTTCACTAATAATTCAGGGGGGCGACCGTGTGGACGGCAATGGCGGCAACAGGGCAACAGTTCAGGGGTCAACCGTGCAAATGGCGATGGGGCAACAGTTCAGGGGGCCGACTGTGCGGACGGCAACGACTGCGGCATGGAAACAGTTCCAGAGGCCGGCCGCGTGGAAGGCAGCAGCGGTGTTTGGGAGGTCGTCCATAGTGGTGATGATCCCCAACAAGCAGCCTGGCAGACGACCGACGATGTCGAGGCAGCAGTATGGGACCCAAAGGCTGCGTGGCCCCCACAGCACCAGGCGAGGCAGAGGCTGGACCAGACGAGGCTGAGGCTGAAGCGGAAGCTGGACCAGGCGAGGCTGAGGCTGAAGTGGAAGCTGGACCAGGCGAGGCTGAAGCGGAGGCTGGATCAGGCGAGGCTGAGGCTGAAGCGGAGGCTGGACCAGGCGAGGCTGAGGCTGAAGCGGAAGCTGGACCAGGTGAGGCTGAGGCTGAAGTGGAAGCTGGACCAGGCGAGGCTGAAGCGGAGGCTGGATCAGGCGAGGCTGAGGCTGAAGCGGAGATTGGACCAGGTGAGGCTGAGGCTGAAGTGGAAGCTGGACCAGGCGAGGCTGAAGCGGAGGCTGGATCAGGCGAGGCTGAGGCTGAAGCGGAGGCTGGACCAGGCGAGGCTGAGGCTGAAGCGGAGATTGGACCAGGTGAAGCTGCTGCTGCAGGCGTGGGTGAAGCTGCGGCTGTAGGCATGGGTGAAGCTGCGGCTGCAGGCGTGGGTGAAGACGCGGTAGGCAACGGCTCCTCGGACCCTTCTGCAGGGGCAGTCACACAACCAGTGGGCACAGGGGCCTCTGGAAAACACAGAGCAGAACCAGTAGGCGTGCGTACCTCTACAAGGGACAAAACAGAATCAGCAGGCACCCGCTGTGTTCTTAGCCTCCAGGGGTCCAGAGTGGGCTGAGGGCTGAAATTCAGCCTCTGGGGAGGCCCTGGAGAAAGTAACTGTCTCTAAACGGGCCAGCTTTTGAGGAATGAAAACAGTCTTAATGGGTTTGTCTCTCTGCTTAAAATTAGAGGTTGTAGAACAGATCTTTATGGGCTGAATAGACATAGCTTGCTGTACAGGAGGAGTACGTAAAGGTGGTGGTTGAATAGGTGGCTGAGCTGAGGGCAACTGAAGGAATGGTTGAACTGATAATGGTGGTGAAGTTGGAGTAGGTGGTGGAGTAGATGACTGAGCTTGTGGCTGGGCAGCTATCAGAGCCTTGGGCTGGGCAGTTAGCTGAGCTTGTGGCTGGGCAGCTAACTGAGCTTGTGGCTGGGCTGCTACGGTCTCAGGAAACACATTCTTATAAACGACAGTTTATAAGAAAATACTGCTCTACTAATAATACTTGTTGGTTTATTTCTGTACTTCTTATATTATTACCTGTCCTTAAATGATTTTTTAAAATAACAAAATATTAATAATGATGAGTGTTGAAATATGATTCCCGCAGATTGATGAGAGTCTTGTGGTTTGATGGCTTAACAAAAAATACCATGCCATTAAAAATGATCTGACATATTTTTTCATGACTTAAAATCACACCACTCACTCACTCTCTCTATCTCACACGCAAACACACACACACACACACACACACACACACACACACACACACACACACACACACACACAAATATAAGCATATCGGTTCCTTATTCAGTTATAGTGTTATTATATATTTTATCATGCACAGAATTCTTTGTTCAGTAAATATAATGAATACAAAATTAAAAAAAAACTACAAAATAACGATGTAGCACATCAAAGCTAAACACTTTGGTAAACTCAGCTGGCTATAGCCGGGGCTTTTCTGTGGGGAGTTCTCCCCGTTTTTGTGTGTATTCTCTCTGGGAACTCCTAAAACCTAAAACCTGTATCTTTAATCTCTGCCAAACTGATTTGCTCAGATACAAATAAAACACTGTAAAAAAAATTAACATTTTGAAGTTATCTAAGTGACTTACAGTATATATCATGTTTAACCTGAATAGCGAAAGACAGTGTCTGAAAACAGTATTAGAATGCTGTTCTCACCAGCTCTAGTGAGCCTTGACCACCCGGTCAGGTAATTAGCTACTGGGCAACAGAAACTGAAAACGTCGGAGCACTTTTGCAAATATGTGATCTCTTGATAAATTGAGCAGATATTTAAAGTTTACAGTTACATTCTTGCCTGAAAATATGTTAAAAGTTTTTTGTTTTTTGTGAGCCAGAAAGTGAAATGAGAGTAAGTTTTCAAACTCTGTAGCCGTGCTCCTTCACCATTGCGGCATTAGAAAAGTATTTTTATATATATATATATATATTTTTTTTTTTTTTTAAATAAAAATGTAATTAATAAAGTATTGGAAAGAGTAATAAGAGTAATATTGAAACTAAGTAGCTGTTGCCATTCTTGGAAACTGGAATCGGCTGACCTGTGTAATGAATTCTGGGATAGCCACGAAGGATCCATCTTCCATCTAATCCATCCCTCAAATTTGAGGAAATGAAGGACGCATTCGTCACGCCGCTGTCACATAATTAGCCTTCAAATGCGGCCTTTGCAGCATGTGGATTGGGACATAGCATTTTTGAGACCTGCAACAGACTGGTGACCTGTCCAGAGTGTACCCTGCCTCTTGGACTATTATTATATTATTATACTATTATTATATTATTATAGTTATTGACAGATGCAAACTTAACCCACTTAACCCACCTGAGTATTTAGGAGGGGTTTAAGAGACAAAGACTGAGCAGTGGAGCCTCAGCATTGTTAGGATGCCTGGGTCGTTGACCCAGGGTTTTGGAGTTTATTATATTATTTATTATTTCCAGTCTTTGGGTTCTTGGTTCTGCCTTATGGTTTATGTCTCTGTCTTCTCTAGCTGCTCTGTCTCCCCTGTCACCTGTATCCCCTTGTCTAGTTCGCGTCTCTGTGTATCCTTAGTTGCTATGTTCCCGTGTCCAGTCAGTGTCTGTGTCTGCCCTGGTCCCACGTCTCTGTTCCCTCTGTTGTAGTGCATGTGAGTCTGTGTCTTTTGTTCAGTCTGTGTTATGTGTTTCCTGTTTTACTTTGAAGGTCTCTGTCTTATCTCAGTGTGTTCAGTTTACGCTTCTTTGGTCTCGTCAGTTCTGATTTGTCCCAGCTGTGTCTCCCTCCTGTTACTCATTCACTGATTGCTCCCTCTGTGTATTTAAGCCCTGTGTTTCTCTGTGTCTGTGTCGCGATCTACTCTCATTTATGCTGTGTGTTCTGTCTGCCTGGTCATGTTAGTTTATTTGGATTTTTGGATTTTTGTTACATTTTGCCACTTTTTGCCATCCAGCAATAAAAGCTGAGTTTTGAGCTACTTTCCGCCTCCGAGTGTCTGCACTTTGGGTCCTTCTACTTCCACTCCTACCTGCACACAGCCTTAACTTGACAAGCATAGCCCAATAATAATAATGATAATAATAATAATAAATACTACATCAAATAAACAACAATGTTTAATGACCATAATAAAAATTAAATTCTGAACTCTCAAAATATTGCTACAACACTATATTTGATTCAGAAGTTCTTGCACATCATTTGACCTTTTTATACTCCTCATGGCTTTAAAAAAATATTTTTCATAGGGTCATCGTTTTAAATGTAGTAGTAGTGCAGTAGTCATAGCAGTCATACCACATGTTATTTTTGATATAATTAGCACTTACAAAAGCAGCCCCTGTTGCTGTACACTAATGCAGGAATGAGGTAACTAAACCTAAAAAAAATAAAAAAAATAAAAAAACAGAAGTAAACCACATGATCTAAACGTTTAAAACAACTAGAGCAACAGAGATGTGATGTGAAATCAAATTCACCTTTCAGCCAACAAAACTAAAGATAAATCAACAAACAGCATGGCTGAACTAACTCACCAAGTAACAGTTGCAGCAGAAGGTTTTTGTGTTTCATCAGATTAGGTGTATATTTGAGATGTGAACTGATTTAAATCTAAACTTCTAAAAATCTCAGAAAACATTTCATCTTGACATACTTTTTCACTCAGAGGATGTTTCCCAACACTGCAGACGAGGATGACGTAGAGATAAGATTGACCCTTGTAAAAACAGGGTGGGACATGTTCAGGAGCAGAAACTCCTAAACCCTTCATCCAGTTTAAATGTGGATACCCTCAAATGCAGCTGTGAGTCTAGAGGTCTATGTCCATTATATAACTATAATTGAAATGTGTTTCAGTAAGCAGGTAAAAAAAACGAAACCTCACAGTGTCAAAATAAATATGAACCCAACTTTACATTATTGAGCCAATGGCGCCATAAAAGCACGTCAATAATTAATGTGGACTTCTGTATGTCACGCACTCCCATCGGTTTATCTGTATGTGAGAAAGAGAGTGGGTGTGAGGGGATGAGCCGAAGGAGAGCTGTTCAGACTTTGTCCTTTTTGAAAGGAAATGGTCAACATTAGCCACCACGCCAGCGACGCCACAAACAGCTGAGGATCTTCACACCAGCCAGTGAGTGCAAACTGGGAGACCTGGTGGGTGGGAAGACAGTCCTCACATTTAGTGCCAGTTTCTCTTTATTGACCTGGCTCTGTTCACTCTGAGCAGATATCTGTCTCCGGCCTCACCTGTGACATCATAACAGGGCCATTGTTTATATACAAGGTAAGAAGTGGTTGTTCACATATATATGAGGCTGGCACTAACACACCACTGCCTAAGGCAACAAGAATTTTATGATTTATCAATGTTAATGGAAATGTTTCATCGTTAGTGTGATCTGCTCCAGCTGTGCTTACTCTGCTGGACTGTTAAAATCACTCCAGGAAGTATTCAGAACTGCTGGTATGATGTTACAACCTGTATCCCAATTCAGGGTCTGTATCCTTCAAGGCCCCATTTAAAGGCCTTTCAGAAACAAGTTTAATATTCAGAAACCTAAAGTATGTATCAGCAGCAGAATTCTATGAAGCTTTGAGTATTTTGGATCAGTAGCTGCTGTGTTTGTTGCATCATATTGCTGTAATTGTTTATATGTTTTATATATTCCGAGGTAAGTTGATCTATAGTGTTACATCATATTCTATAAGGATGTTATGTGTTTGTAGACTTTCTGCCCAGTTTGACCCATTTAGCAGAAGTCAGCCTGTTTAAGGCTCTGATATCTATTCTGTATGACTTAAAGCAGTTATGATTTTCACACCCATTAAATGGATATTTAAGATATCCGTCTACTCTTCATTTTATCAGAAACAATTATCACAGCTCGCACATTTTCTTTTTACACATATATGTAAGCATTCAGACAGATTTAGTAATGCCAACATTACGTAGACCGCAAAGGCTGGGTCCTCTGAAGGAAGCAGACCCTGAATTGGGATACAGCCACAGTCCTCACTGAGGTTTTTATGTAGGTCATTTGTGGGATAGGCCGCCCAGCATTTCCTGATTTTGTTTACTGATGATGTCATGTCTGACATCAGCAGGTAAAACCAAAAGGAGTTTTTCTCCCCCACAGGAAGGATTCCAGCGTTGCTGCCTCTTTCTGTTGTTACTGTTTATATAATTATTGGGTTAATTGATTATAATAAAGATTTATTTTGTGTTAAACACATGTGCCTGGCATCCGTTTCATTCCAATCCGGATCCAGTTGTTACTGTCCCCCACCCTCTTCGCCTAGCCTTCATGTGGGGACGTGGTGGCGACCTGCAGCAGGCGTTTATTGGTGTTTTTCTTTTTTTTTCTTTTGTTTTTAACTCTGTTCTGAACCACGTTAACTTTCAAGTGAATGGTTTCCTTGATTCATTTCTTATGTTGTTTTTGCTGAGATGGAGATCTTTTACACCTTATTTTTATTGTTGGTGGCAATGCTCACCTGGAGTCATTCACTCTCAATTACTTACATGCGCGAGGAACTACGTGGATTACGGTGATCCTGTTTTTCTTACGTACGATTCTTCTAATGTGTTAAAGATGGTGAGTTAGCGAACCCAGACGTGGACCTCTCATAAAAGTTTAACAGTGTCTTTATTTACAGTGAAGAAAAACCAGTCCACAGTTATCCACGGTGCAAGTCCTTTCCATCATCATCTCCCGTTATCCCCTTGTGATACGTGCTAGTGCATTGGTGTCCATAAAACTCCCAAAAATCAGCAAAGTCGCTCCTTCCATCTCTCCATCTCATTCGCTCCTGGGAACAGGCAAAAACAAACACAATTAGCCTCCCTCCACTATCTACACTGTTTTTACCACTCTCTGCGCTAGAGTCACTACCCAGCTTGGTGCAATACTCCAGCGCTGTTTTCCACTCAGCCACACCATTAAATAGTCCTGCCAACGATGGTGGATAATTGACAGCAGCTGGCGAGGAATCGGTCACAGGTGAGGCAGCTGAGAGCGGCAGCGCTTCCGGGTCGGAGGTCTCTCGTTGCTACACGACCGCGTAACAATTGCAGCGGAGCCGGAGAAAAAACAGAGTGAGAGAGAGGAGAACACACACAGGCAGGTCGACCGGTCAGGGCACCGTCCGACCCTGACATAATACTTGGATGGATATTACTCTTGGAGGATTTATTTGCCCAGTTAAAGACTAACTTTGAAAAGCCCCTGGGCTTGAGAAAATGCGGAAAGAAAGACAGCGTGCATCAGTGTGTAAGGAAAATTTTGAGGAAGATTTGTGCTCCTCTGCAGTCTAAGATCCTAGCTAATGCCCAATTTTTTAGGAACAAGATTGATGCACTAAAAGGGAATGTGCTTTATCTATGGGAATACAGTGATGCTCATCTGATGGTGACACTTCACTGCAAATCAGTGGCTTTTGGACCCCTGTCAGATTGGATTGGAACTGTGGAGTAATACATGTAGATAACCAGCTGTTAGTTTGGTATTTTGTCCTAATCCGTGTAGGTCTGTGTATGTTTTGAGTGGTATAGGCGGCAATCCGTTATTGAATCCAAGCATGTAAATTCTCTGCTGGTTAATAAAACCACGTTAACTGAGTTTACTGCTTCATCATTATCATACTGGTGAACATACAACATGGTGTCAGAAACGACGGAACACGTACTTCGTAGTTGACGATGTTTTTAATTTTTTTTTTCTGTCTCAAGTCTGTTTTCTGGGTGCATTTATTTGTATCCGGACTGCAGCCGACATGGCGGAAGGATTCAGGAGGCCTGACCCGCTTGTTTTCAATGGTAATGTTGCTGAAAATCAGCGCATTTTTGAGCAAGAGTATGACATTTTTATAGCGGTGGCACACTCTGACAAGCCAGCGTGCACACAAGCCTACATATTGCTCAACTTAGCAGGTCCCGAAGCCATAGAACGGGAGCGGTCTTTTGTTTACGCACCAGAAGCGAGAGAGCCCGGCGATGGAGGACGAGTCCTCATTCCTGCAGAATCGAAGGAGGATCCTGAGTGCCTCAAGAGAAAATTCAGAGAAATGTGCAGCCCACAAACCAATGTCAGGATGGAAAGACACAAGTTCAACACACGGAATCAGAGGACTGGCGAGACTGTTGAATCCAATGTAAGTGATTTACGGATTGAAGCAAATCCATGCGACTGATGTGCATGTGGAACACAAAGAGGAAGTTTTTGTCACCGTGCAGATTAATGGGATTCCTGTTGAGATGAAAGTAGACACAGATGCTAAATGTAATGTGCTTCCCAAGAAAATGGTTAACATTATAAGAGCAGATTAACAAATGAAAGCACACCCCAAGTCCATTAACCTAGTAGCATTTGGAGGCAGCAAGATTCAAACCTCAAGTGTAATTAGGCTGCAGTGTTTTCTGCATGGACAGTCACGTGTGCTATCATTCTTTGTTATTAATGAAGATGTTCAGCCAATATTTGGACTATGTGCATGCAGAGAAATGGGACTTGCATCATTCAGCAATGAATGAATGAAAACCAAAAGGAATGCCTTTTGGTTTTAATGCAAGGTGTTTCAGCGAGCCATGGAGCAGATATTCGCTGGGTATCCATGTGCCATCATTGTTGATGATGTACTCATCGGCGGAAGAACCATGACAGAACATGATGACAACCTGAGAAAAGTCCTTGATCGTGCCAGAGAAGTAAACCTGCGACTAAACCCATTAAAGTGCAAATTCAGGTCAGTTATGTCGGACACATTTTCACAAGCGAGGGACTTAAAGCAGACCCTTCTAAAACAGCCGCAATCAAAGAGATGCCAGTTCCAACGGATGTCCAAGCCCTGCAGAGGTTCCTGGGGATGATCAATTATCTTGGAAAATTCATTCCAAACTTCAGCCATCTGACAGCTCCTCTGCGACAGCTCACACACAAGGACACCGAGTGGATGTGGGACACACAGCATCAGACTGCATTTGAAGCACTTAAAGAGCACATGTCTAATCCACCTGTTCTGTCATATTATGATGTCAGCAAACCTGTGACACTAACATGCGATGCATCACAGTATAGTCTTGGTGCAGCTTGCTTACAGAAAGGGCAACCTGTGGCATATGCTTCACGTACTCTGACAGGCACTGAAACCAGATATGCTCAGATGGAAAAAGAGCTGCTGGCTGTTGTTTTCTCATGTACAAAGTTTCATGGCTACATTTATGGCAAGCTTGTGGTCGTAAAAAACAGACCATCTGCCACTGGTCACCATACTAAAGAAACCTATTCACCCCTCACCAGCCAGATTACAGAGGATGTTGTTAAGGCTCCAAAAATAAAACATCACCCTCACATATAAATGTGGAAAACACATGTATCTGGCTGACATGCTGGAGCTCCCAGCAGATCCACTTTCCAGCAGTCTGAAGAAGAGGACAACTTTGATGTCATGACGGTGAGCTGCATCTCTTCTTCACGCCTGGAGGAACTTAAAGGACACACAGCTGAGGATGAGACACTGCAAGTGCTCAGCTCGTTCATCAAACATGGTTGGCCACAACAACTCCACAACCTTCCCACGGCAGTTCATCCATATTTTCCTTTCAGGGATGAGCTGACTGTGGATAATGGCATCATTCGTAAAGGTTCCAAAGCCGTGATCTCAAAATCCCTGCAAGGAGACTACACCACCATCATGCACAGAGGACATTCCAGCGTAGAAGCTACCAAGCGGAGAGCACGGGGGATCGTCTTCTGGCCGTTCATGTCAAGAGATATTGAAAAAACAGTTACTTCCTGCTCGGTGTGTAACAGCACTAAATCTCATCAACAAAAAGAGCCCCTTCATCTGCATGAAGTTCCTTGGTCAACTGTGGCTACAGATATCTTTGAGTGGCACTGCTATTTAGAAGTAGTCGACTTATACTCAGGCTGGTTTGAGATTGACCTGCTAAAGGATTTGACATTAGCGACAGTCATCAAGAAGCTAAAAAGACACTTCTCAGTTTATGGTGCTCCACACACTCTGATCTCAGACAATGGAAGGAAGTTTACAAGCCAGTGTTTCAAAGACTTCGCTTCACAGTGGGACTTTAAACATGTCACCAGCTGTCCAGAGTATCCTCAATCCAATGGGCTTGCTGAGAGAGCAGTGTGCAGTGCTAAACAGCTGATGGAGAAATCTCACAGAGATGGCACTGATGTATTTCTCAACCTGCTGAATATCAGTAATGTTCCACCTGATGTGAACCTGGGTTCTCCTGCAGAACGACTTCTATCCAGACAGACTCGAACTACGCTCCCAATCACAACCAAACTGCTTGAACCACAACACCGTGAATCTGAGAGAATGAAAGCCCAACTAGACTGACTCAGAAGGTCTGTTATGACAGATCCAGCCGACCACTTCCACCTCTTGACGAAGGACACGTAGTGAGGTTACAGACCCCACAGGGTTATGACCGCACAGGTATGGTGAAGGAACTTCGAAAAGAACCTAGATCCTACCTGGTACAGTCAGATGGAAACACTTACAGGAGAAATCGCAGACACATATTGCCTGAGCCTGTTACTGTTCAGAAAGACACTAATCATGATCATGTATGTACTGGAGAACATACAACAACACACAAATCTCATGGAGGACGGGTATGTTTGTATATCAACCAGGGCTGGTGTAATAATTTTACTCTGCGGGAAGGGTTGTCTTCCTCACATTGAGCTCTTGTCAGTATCTTTCAGGGCATTTTTCTTACCGAGAGAATTCCCTAAAATTTTTGTCACTGTTGTTTACACTCATCTCAAAGCTAATGTTAGAATTGCTGCTGATGCCGTATTTAAAGTGGTACACAATCTGCAGTCCCTCTCTCCGGATGCTCCTAATTTTGTTCTTGGTGATTTTAACAACTGTAATCTTAAGAAATCACTGAACAATTTCTTTCAATGTGTCCCCTGTCCTACAAGGCGTAATGGAACTCTGGATTTGTGTTATGGACCAATTAAGGGGGCAAAAAAGTCTTGTGGCTGGACCTGCACTAGGTTCTTCAGATCACAATGATGTTCATCTCCTCCCTGCTTATGTACCTGTGACGGGAGGGAGAAGACCTGTGTGAAGCGGGCTAATGTCTAGACAAAAGACAGTTGTGTTGCCCTTCAGGGGTGTTTTGATTGCACTGAGTGGTCCCCATTTCAAGAGAGCACTTCCGATGTGGATGAACGTAGCGATGTGGTGTGTAGCTACATCTCTAAAGAGTTAAAGCTAAAGTGATTCCATCTAGAGAATTTAAGACTTTCCCCAATAACAAACTGTGGCTCTCTAAAGACATCAACGATTTCATTCTTTAAAGGCCAATTGCTTTTAACGAGGAAGCCGTTTCCACTGTTAGAACATTGAGGAAGGAGGTGAGGGCTGCAATAAAGAACGTTAAGATGAGGTATAAAAATAAGATTGAGGTAGAACTCAGTAGAAACAACCTCAAGAGAGCTTGGCATTGCATGAAAATTTACTCAGTTAACGTATTAAAATATAAAAGTGGAATCTAGAATACATAATAGTAGAGCTATGTAATTACACAATGTGATTACAATGACAAAAATCTAATTTTCCTTTACACTAGAGTACAGTTAAGTTGTGACTTAAATGAATAATGTTATGGTAAAATATGGAAGTATAAGTTGTGTCCTCTTTCTTTCAATATTTCTTATTCCTTTCTTTTACTTTTCTCTAATTTCAGGTGTATCTGATAAACAACACAACAGTCTGCTTTGAACATCAATCTTCACTCACAGACTCAATGGCTTCCAGATCAGAGGAGGATCTCTGTTGTCCGGTCTGTAAGGAGGTCTTCAGAGATCCTGTTATTCTGTCATGTAGCCACAGCTTCTGTAAAGACTGTATGAAGAGATGGTGGAGAGAGAGACCAACATGCGAGTGTCCACTTTGTAAGAAAATATCAGAGTATGATCCACCTTTAAACCTGGACTTACAGAACCTGTGTGAGTCGTTCTTACAGGAGAGAGATCAGAGAGCTTCAGAGGCTCTCTGCAGTCTGCACTCTGAGAAACTCAAACTCTTCTGTCTGGACCATCAGCAGCCAGTGTGTGTCATCTGCAGAGACTCAGAAAAACATGCCAACCACAGAGTCAGACCCATCGATGAAGCTGCACAACAACACAAGAAGGAACTTCAGGAAACTCTGGAGCCCTTAAAGAAGAAGTTAAAGGTTTGTGAAAAGGATGAACTGAAGTTTTATCAAACAGTAAAACACATTAAGGTCCAGGCCCGACACACAGAGAGGCAGATTAAGGAGCAGTTTAAGAAGCTTCACCAGTTTCTAGCAGAGGAAGAGGAGGCCAGGCTTGCTGCACTGAGGGAGGAAGAGGAGCAGAAGAGTGTGATGATGAAGGAGAAGATGGAGGCTCTGAGCAGAGAGATAGCAGCTCTTTCAGACACAGTCAGAGCCACAGAGGAGGAGCTGAGAGCTGAACACGTCTCATTCCTGCACAACTACAAAGCTGCAGTGGAAAGAGTCCAGCGCTGCCCCCTGCTGGATGATCCACAGCTGCCCTCAGGAGCTCTGATAGACCAGGCCAAACACCTGGGCAACCTGACCTTCAACATCTGGAACAACATGAAGGACATGGTCTCCTACACTCCTCTCATCCTGGACCCAAACACTGCTGGTCCAAACCTCATCCTGTCTGAAGATCTGACCAGTGTGAGATATGGAGGAGAGAGGCAGCAGCTTCCTGATAATCCAGAGAGGATTGATAATTACTACTCTGTCCTGGGCTCTGAGGGCTTTAACTCAGGGACTCACAGCTGGGATGTCGAAGTTGGTGATAATACAGGGTGGGGACTGGGGGTGTTGGCAGAGTCTGTGCAGAGAAAGGGAAGTGTACGGTCTGGATTATGGGGAATAGGGTTCTATGAAGGTAAATACTCATCATTTTCACCATCAGCTCCACCCACTGTTCTCTCAGTAGAGAAGAATCTCCAGAGGATCAGAGTGAATCTGGACTGGAACAGAGAAAAGCTGTCGTTCTCTGATCCTGATACTAACACACACATACACACCTTCATACACACATTCACTCACAGGATGTTTCCATATATTTGGTCATGTAAATTGAACGTGTGTCCGTTGAAGGTGTCAGTGTCAGTGGAGCAGATCAGTTGAGGATGATTATATTTCTAATGTTGTTTCCTGTCAGTGAATTAAAGTTTTTAAACTGAAACTTGGTTTCTTTCTGTTCCCAAAGCTTCACAGACAAGTGTAATAATCACACAAAAAAGTGTCATAATTCAGCCACATGATGTGTCAGATGACATGGAGTAGAGAGTTTGAAGTTCTCTTTGGTCACCCTTGTTATTACACCTGAGACGGAGTAATAGCCTCAACATCCAGTGTTATAAGAGATTTATAGTGCTAAAGCTAAAGCACTCTTTTCTTTGTATACTTTGGCTAATAGTAGCCTTACTTAAAAATTTATAAATACAATATGAGAATATAATGGTAAATTATATAATGGTAAGTCTAATAATAACCCTTTCACTATAATGCCTGGGTAGTGTTAAATCCTCCCAATTCTTTCGATCTTTGGGCTGAAGGAAGGACAATACTCGGTGTATAAATGTCATGGTCCTGGGTCGTGTGACCCAGTGTGTTATGTTTAGCCTATTTTGATGTTTATTGTTTGTTTAGGTTCTTTAAGGTAGTCCAGTCCTTTTGTAATTATGTTACCCTTGTATCAAGCCTCCCTTGCCCTTCGTGTGTTTATGTCTGTGTGTCTTGTATTGTCAAGTTCATGCTGTCGCGTCTGTCACCTCCCCCTGTACTACGTCTCCCCGGTTCATGTCTTGTTTCCTGTTTTACTCTGAAGGCTCATGTTCCCGTCTTATGTCTGTGTTTCTAGCTTTGTTCCTCCTGTCTCATCAGGTCTTATTCCTCCCAGCTGTGTTCCCCTTCTGTCTCTAATTTCTTGATGACTGCCTCAGTGTATTTAAGCCCAGTGTGTCTTTGTGTCAGTGTCAGATCGTCTGTTATCCTCACCTCATATTTTCTCTTATTGTGACACTGTGTTTCATAGCCTGCTGAGTTACTCTGTGTTTATAGTTTTTTCCATAGTTCCTTCACAGAGTGCCTTAGCCTTTTAGTTTACACAGTGTTCTCTGTCTTCTTAGTTTTCCCAGTTTCAGTGTCCCCTAGTGTTTTTGTTATGCCTGCAGCCACAATAAAGGCTTGCCTTATTTTTGAAACCTAGTTCTGTCTGCTCTTGGGTCTACCTCATTCTTCACGCCGGCGCGCCCCGCCGTGACAATAAACGCTCAATCAACAATTACTTTATTACATACAATTCAACACTTTTGAGCATGAACCATCTGGATGGGGAGACATGCATGAAGAGGGTCACAGCAAATCTCAAAATGGTGGAGGGTTACTCAAACTCTTATAGCCTCTGATGGCCCCCACCTAGTCGTAAAAACCTAAACATTCACATTATTTCTAACTCCTAGCGAGCCTGACTTATGGCCTTGGCTCCTTTTGTCTACCTTCAACAACGGTGGGAGTGAAGCTCCCGTGGAATGTGCTCTGTGTCCTCTACTATCAGAAAAAGCAAAGTCCTGACTCTCTGAAAACAGTATTTCTTATGACTCAGCAGTATAATGCAGCATAAACAATATCATTCATTCACACTGCATCAGCAGTCTAATGTAATACAAATCAGTTTAATAACTGTAATAGTTATCACCTTCTTCTAATTCAAGAGAATACTGCAAACTAAAACTACATAATAATTTCACAATCATTAATCAGGGGTATAACATGGTATAAGATAATATTATAATCCCACAATTCCCCCTTTGATCTCTTTCTTAAAGAGATCACTAACACCTTGCAATTTAACATTACAATCCAGTTTTACAAGGTCCATCTCTTGTTGCCCTTGAGGCCCTCTGTCCCCCTTTAACGGGTGGACCATATGTGGGATGACCTCTGTGTTTGCACAGTTCAGATGCAAGAAAAACTATGATTACAACAACAACAGTAGTTACAGATGACACTCCCATCACTCTCCAGTTCGACTATAGCAGAGTTGTCAGAGAACTTCTGTAGGTGGCAGTGTGGGGAGTTGATGGAGAAGTCTGCAGTGTAGAGGGTGAAGAGGAACGGTGTCCGCACAGTTCCCTGTGGCTGCAGACCAGCCCATCAGCCCTGTGTCCTCATACAAAGTGGGCATCCTATGAGGTAGTCCAGTATCCACTGGGACATGGGACACTGGGCGCAGATGAAGAACCAACCTCTCGAGGGTCTTTATCAGATGTGATGTCAGGGCTATTGGCCTGTAGCTGCTGAAGTCCTTGGGATGGGAGGTCTTTAGTACTGGTACCAGTAGCAGTAGCCCAGATCAGCTAAAACTAAGAAAATCGACTTGAACCTTAAGTTATGATTCTTTTCCCCATGCCTAGCCATCATAGCCACCTACCACCTACCAAATCCCACTTTAACCCCTAACTGTAGTAATTTTTACTGTGTAGATGTGAAGGTAAACCCACATTCTACAATATAGGCAACAGAAAATAGAGCTAATTTTAAAATATGTCTTCTTCTGATCATGTTCTATGAAACTGAAGCTGTGTACATTCATTGGAGTGTAAATTTAGACTGAAACAAAGTTTATATTCCCATGAACTCACTGTATTATATTAACATACCATGAGGGTCATTTGGCTTTGTACAAGAATTGCTGGTAGAATTGTCCTGCAAGCTACTTTCTTATTTTAAGTAAATTTTGGAGTCTGGACTTTTTGATATTTGCTTGATCAAAGAATTTCAATATGTAAAAGATTTTTTTTAATATCTGCAATTCTACTTAAGCACAGAATGTCTGTACTTTTACCACCTTTGCCTATAAGAGATGTGTGCTCACAAGGTGGAGCTTGTTCCTATTTAAACAGCAAAACCCTTTATCCCTTCATCTTACATTAATAATAAATTTAAAAAACAGAAACAGCTGTGTGATCTGCAGTGTTGGGTAAGTTACTTTAAAATAGTAACTTAGTTACATTACTAGTTACTTCTCTCAAAAGTAACTCAGTTACTTCAAGTTACTCGTTACTTTCAAAGTAACTAGTTACTAGGGAAAGTAACTTTGGTTTTACTCAGAATTCTCTTGTTAATGTGTTGCTTCCATAACTTTGCCAGTCTTCTAGCTTGCTTACTTGCCACAAGTGCACTGTGCCACCTACCAATAGAAAGGAAAAGATAATGTGCATATTTCCACGAGAGAAATCCCACGCCTGGACCGTCATTGACTACTGCCATGATTCTAGCCTACGTCACAGTGTCATGTGCGCCTTTTACATCCAACACAAAAACTGCAGTCGTGGTGCTTTCGATTGTACTCAGAACTCGGAAATTCTGCCTTCTAAATAGGAAGATGTAGGCAACACCAGACTGCAGACGAGCTGCATACAGGGCTGGACTGGGACAAATAAATCGTCCCGGGCATTTTGACTAGAGACCGGCCCACCATTATAGGAAAAATCATCTTTGAATGAAAACAAACGCTGTTGTGACAGTGATGTACACTGTTTTGATGGTATATATGCATCAATCTATCAATCGTTTGTTGTAAGATTCAGATAATAATTTATTAAAAGCTAGACATTTTAAATGAGAATAAGAAAGAAAAGTATTTCTTTGTGCCCCCCTTTCCCTGTTAATGCCCTACATGGCCCCCTGGCAACACTTTGCTAGATCCGCCCCTGCACAGTTACCAGCTGTCAGCTACATAAAAAAGGATCCTGGTGTTATTTGTCTCTCAGAAACAGTTCATAACTTCCCTTCAACTCATTCATGTCACCTAAAAGGTAAACCTGTTTCTCCATCACAGCTCTGATGATTCAGTAAGGACATCTCCTGGTTTCATCTTCATGTTTCCCTCTCACCAGATAACCAAACCATATCATGACCAGCAGCTTTTTTGCAGCTGTGGCTCCAGCAAACATCAGCTGATACTAGAAATTAATATTAAATAAATTCTAACAACAGCTGATCAAGCTTAAACGTGCTGCTGTTATTTAGCGCGACATCCGCTGGTTTCCTCTTTCGGCGCAAAGTGAGCGATAAACAAACAAGAGAGCCGATCAGCTGATCACTGATCAGTTTTCATGATTGAAGTAGAAACGGGAAAGGGAGGGGGGAGAGGATGAGAGAAGAAGAGGCAGCTGTGCAGCAAAGACACAGAATAAATCCAGCTTTGTGCCTTTTTCATTGTAGCTGAATTACGGGACAAACTGTTCCTTTTCACCTCAATAAGAAACGCGTAATATTTTCTCTGAATACCAGACGGGACGGTTGGCAACTCTAATAACTTATGAACAAAATAAAGTTCAACATCATTAACTTCATAGCACCCACCCAGCTGTATAGAAACTCCGTCATGCTAGCTAGTACGCAGTACGGAAAAAGTCAGAATAAAGAAAATAAACTCCACCTAAACTTGGTTCATATCTGACCCAGATAGACTGCAGGTCATAACTTCTTACCTGAAGTTCAGTTCACACTTGGACCGGCGGCCGCCTCGGGTCTCTTTTCCTTCTGCGTCCCCTTTCTCCAGCCCGAGAACGTGTTGCTTTCTCTCATCCACCTGCTGGCCTCCACCACTTGATAATGTTACTGAATCTGTGGAAGCTCTGCGATAGCCACCACACGAAGTAACGAGTAACGACTAGGGATGGGTATCGTTTAGGTTTTATCCGATACCGGTGCCAAACCGGTACTTTTGAAACGGTGCCGGTGCTTAAACGGTGCTCAAACCGGTGCTTAAAGAATGGAGAACACAAAATTGGTCCAAAAACCTCCCATGTTCAGCTGTTTTTTTGTAAAAAGATAACAATGTTAGCCTTTTCTGCAGCTATGGGGCATATATGGTATCACTCTTGGCTGGAAGCAGTGCTTAAACAATGGAAAAAACACCAACTTTGTCCAAAAACCTCTCATGTTTAGTGGTCTTCCACTTTTTCTTTGGTCATTTTAGCCTTTTTGGCCAGGGTGAAGGGAGTATCTGCCATCAAACAAGAAGACAGCCGTATGTAGCTATGATGATGTTTGCTAGTTCACCTTACATGCATTAATGTAATAACGTGGTTAGCCTACTCAACGTAAATTACACACGAACAACATTAAGCTGCTCACGCAGAGAAGAACGGCTGCTGCTGCTGCCATCATCATCCGTCATCATTTCTGCTACACTGGCAGGGCTAGAGGCCAGGACTCTCCTCTTCGGGTTTTTGGGGGATATTGCTCCGGGTGCGATAACAGGCAACCCACCCGCAGTAAATGTGCTCGGTGCCAAGCTATCAAATACGGCACATTTCTCGGCTTTTTTAAAAAAAAAAAAAAACTCTATGAGTCGCCAGGTGTTTCATCGGATTTGAGGTGTTACCTCCTTTGACAGTATCACAGTATCAGCTTAAAGCACTTGTTGCAGGCTGCTGAGTTTGCATATTTTGCTGTGACGTACAGCCAGACTTTCGACTGCTTCGCCTTGGGCATTTTTAATCTGTAGCTCTGCTCTAAAAGAACGTACGTACCTGGACCCGCCTACTATCCTCGGAAACATAAAATGATTGGCTAGAATCTAAAGTGTATCACAGCTCAGGAAAAAAAATCACCGAAATAAAGCACCGAAATGTGCGCTGCTTTTCGGTCTGGTTACTACCGTTTATGTCAGAACCGGTGCCATCAGGGCACCGGACACCGGTACCCATCCCTAGTAACGACCCTATCTAAATCCCAGTAACGACTAACGCGTTCCTGATTTTGGCATAATAACTAGTTACCGTGCTCGTTACCACAATAATAACGTAGTTACTGTAACGCGTTACTTAATAATGCATTAGTCCCAACACTGGTGATCTGTACATTACAGCTGTCTTTCAAACTGCTCCCAGACTATCTATAAATTAGTTTTCGTAACCTCTTTGAATTATCATGTTTATACCTCTGCATGATTTAGAGTCACCAGTTAATCTAACAAAAATGTCTTTTCAAACTGAACAAAGAAATCCTTCCTTTGAAAAGGAAGTCCCCAAATCTTCTTCCAGTAAGGCAACAGCGCAAACCACCAAACCACCCTGATCTCAGCCCAAATACTTTTTTTTCTGGTGTCCTACAACAAGGGAGGCTACACTAGTACTGCCAGCTAGGGCTGAAATATATCAAATGGAGCACATTTGAATTAAAAAAGCTACTCTGTACTAGTTTTAGGTCTTGGCCGTTGGCTGAACACTGAGCCCCTTCGCCTACAGGAAGTTGATGCAGTAGATGAGTGGACCAAGTAAATAACTGACTGAACTTGAAGACCAACACAAAGACTGTACAACAACAAAGGAGATGAGCGGACTTTCCCAAGGAATCTGAGGTTCTTCAATATGTCCAGCTTAAAGATTGAGAGTTAATATCAATTAATGTACTGTGCTTTGGTCTGCTGGCTGAGCAGCATCACAGCTGGAGACAGCAACAGACTGAATAAAGCATTCAGGAAAGCTGGCTTTGTGACTGGCTGCTAACTGGACACTCGAAGCAGCACTCCACCCTTAAGAGACATGCTCCATCTGATCTGATCTTTGTGGTGAAGGATTCATACAGCAGCAGGAGGATGAGACCAAAAAACACCTCAAAGCTCTGAAGAACTATCTGAAGACTAAGGTGTCAGGGTACGCTGAGAAGACCCAAATGCAGGACTCATAAACCCAAAGGGATAAACTAAAAGAGGCAGCTGTATTGTGCTGTACAATTCAAACACCAAATACAAGGGGAAAAAACTAGAAACAAGGAAATAAATCTGGGAAACAGTGAAGCTAAGACTTGAACCGAGAACTAGGAGTAACATGCAGCACAGAGGAAACACATAGTAATATGGGACAACATGACAGAGGTTTTAAATACACAAAGGATAACGAGGGGATGGGAAACAGGAGGGAACACAGCTCGAATTAATAAAGTACAATGAGACAGGAAGGAAGCAAAACTGAACACACTGAACACAGGACTTGGAACTGTCACAATAAAACAGGAAACATGAGACAAACACTAATATGTGGACTTGACGACACGGAGACATGACTGACTGGGGGAGACAGAGGGAACATGGATCAAAGAAACAGAAGTAACTAAACAAGAAATGTAAAGCACAGGAAAGGCACAGAGACAGAAACCTAGAGACTTGTAACAAGAAAAATAAAATAAGCAAAAACCAATAAAGAGAACCAAAACCACGAAAAACAAAAAAATCTAATAATATAAAATTAAACTACAATTTACACACACTGGGTCACAGACCCACTACCATGATATAAGGAGTGCTGACTGCCCTCCATGGTCACCTGACCTCAACCCCACTGAAAATTTGTGAAGAACTCTGTGGCACTTGTGGGTATTTTCACTGATTCAAGTTTTCATTCAAACTAGAGATCCAGTGAGCCACCTAGTGAGGAACTGGGTATAAAAATTTTGTAATTCACAAACAATGAATACCACACTTTTGCTAATGCCCTTGAATTAAAGGCAAAGGTAAGGCAAGGCAAATTTATTTGTATAGCACAATTCAACAACAAGGTGATTCAAAGTGCTTTACAGAGACATTAGAAACAAAAACAAATAAAAAGCATGATTTAAAATTGATTAAAACAAGCAAAAAAACAAACTAACTAATTAACAAACAAACAAACAAAACAGTATATAAAATCAAAACAGATAAAATCAGAACAGTAGATAAAATCAGTAGTTAATGTAAGTTTTGAAATTTAAGCTTAAAAGTGTGTGATAGGTTTGTAGCTTGAACCCATCCGCTGGAACGTTGAAGACAATATAATTACACAGCAAAGCAAGACACGAGTAGGCAAAGTTCTTCATGTTTCTCGTGCACGGGAGAGAACAGGACAAACGCCGTTCCTTCACTTGACCGCAGTTGCTCTCTCTGTTCTCCCGTACCACTGTTCTTTTATTGAGGTTACATGAATATGCATAGGTTCATTAACATATGACGTCCACATACAAACAAAGAATACCTTGCCTGTGTGTGTGTATGTGTGTGTGTGTATGTGTATGTGTTTGTGTGTATGTGTGTATGTGTGTGTGTGTGTGTATTTGTATGTGTGTGTGTGTGTGTGTGTGTGTGTGTGTGTGTGTGTGTGTGTGTGTGTGTGGTGTGATTTGTGTGAGGTCAAGATGTGACCCTGTGAAGACTCCCCAAAGCTGGTGCCAGGAGTCTAGCGGGTCCATCTAAACAAAAGGCTCTTATACTTAAAGAGATATACGTGTGTTTGCTATACCATATATATCAATAAGGAGAAGAAAGGATCTCTCCCATGTTCCCAGGCTGTGGGTGTGCATTCTAGTATGGAATACACACCAAGCCTTTGTAGCCTGTTAAAGTTCACACAGCCTACCACTACACAATTGATTATATACCTCTAAGCATGTGTGGTTAAATATTTCTAAGCATAAATGACAATCAACAATACAAAATCTAACAGTGTGGATTTGGTGCTTTATTCAAATGCAGCTGAGAACAGGTGAGTCTTCAACCTGGATTTAAATAAACTGAGTGTTTCAGCTGATCTGAGGCTTTCTGGGAGTTTGTTCCAGATATAAGGAGCATAAAAGCTGAATGCAGCTTCTCCGTGTCTGGTTCTGACTCTGGGAACTGATAAAAGACCGGATCCAGATGACCTGAGGGATCTGGAAGGTTCATACTGGGTCAGGAGGTCACAGATGTATTTTGGTCCTAAACCATTCAGAGCTTTATAGACCAGCATCAGAACTTTAAAGTCTATCCTCTGACGGAAGGGCAGCCAGTGTAAAGACCTCAGAGCTGGACTGATGTGGTCCACTTTTTTGGTCTTAGTGAGGACTCGAGCAGCAGAGTTCTGAATGAGCTGTAGTTGTCTGACTGATTTTTTTAGGTAGACCTGTAAAGATGCTGTTACAGTAATCAAGCCTGCTAAAGATGAATGCATGGACTAGTTTTTCCAGGTCCTGTTGAGACATCAGATCTTTTATCCTTGAAATATTCTTGAGGTGATAGTAAGCTGACTTTGTTATTGTCTTAATGTGTTTTTCTAAGTTTAGGTCTGCATCCACCACTACACCCAAATTTCTCGCCTGGTTTGTGGTTTTTAGATGTATAGATTGAAGTTCTCTGGTGACCTGTAATCGTTTTTCTTTGGCGCCAAAGACTATTACCTCAGTTTTGTTTTTGTTTAGCTGGAGAAAATTGTGGCACAACCAGTCATTAATTTCCTCAATGCATTTACCAAGAGCCTGTACAGGGCCTCGGTCTCCTGGTGACATTGTGATATATATTTGTGTGTCATCTGCATAGCTATGATAGTTTATTTTGTTGTTGTTGGGGGAAAACTCTGTAAAAGACCCAGGAGAAATAAAGACACAATGAGACAAGGTTACTTTCTGTATCAAACGTGTACACGGGTGAGCTGCGAAGAACAACTCACCCCATGCACAGTGGCTTGGTAATTTTTATAGGCACAGAGCACAGAGACAGTGAGATCAGGATAACAAATAATAAACAGATAAAATAAAACAACTCCATATACGGTGCTAGTCTCGTCAGCAGAGAGCTAGGGAAGATAAAACAATCTAAAACAATATGTCCCAGAAACAAGATGTCTTTGCTGGGAAAGTCAAAAGGATAATTCTAAACTAATCTAAACACAGACAAAGGGTATCTTTACACATTTAAAAGAAGGTAAAGAAACATAGAAACATTTTTCCTCTAACAGTTGTTCTTTATAATCTGTGCCAGTGGGAGCATGTAAATGTTAAACAGAAGGGGTCCCAAGATGGAACCTTGGGGAACTCCACATGTGATACTTGTCTGCTCAGATGTGAAGTTACCTATTGATACAAAGTATTTCCTGTTTTCTAAGTATGTCTTGAACCAGTTTAGTACAGTTCCTGAAAGACCTGTCCAGTTCTCCAGTCGTTTGAGTAATATGTTGTGGTCAACTGTATCAAATGCTGCACTGAGATCCAGTAAAACTAAGACTGACATTTTTCCACTGTCTGTATTCAGACATATGTCATTAAACACTTTGGTCAGAGCGGTTTCAGTGCTGTGGTTCTGTCTAAAACCTGACTGGAAGGCATCGTAGCAGTTATTCTGTTTTAAGAAGTAACTGAGCTGTTGAGAAACTGCTTTTTCAATGATCTTACTTAAAAATGGGAGATTTGAGATCGGCCTGTAGTTGTTCATTTGTGTCTTGTCAAGATTGTCCTTTTTCAGTATAGGTTTTATTACAGCAGTTTTTAGTGATTCTGGAAACACACCTGATAATAAAGAAAAGTTGACGATCTGTAACAGGTCTGACTCTAAAGTCTTTGAGACCTTTTTGAAAAAAACTTGTTGGCAGGACATCTAAAAAGCAGGAGGAGGAGTTCAGTTGACCTAAGATGTCCTCCAGGTCTTTGCTGTTAATCGGGTGAAACTGTTTCATGGTGTTTAAACAGTTTTTTGGTGGACACAGTACATATCCTGGATCTGCTGTTGATGTACCAATTGCTTGTCTAATTTTTTGGATTTTTTCTGTGAAGAATTTGGCAAAGTCATTGCAGGCCATGGTCGAATGAAGTTCAGCTGCCACTGACACAGGAGGGTTTGTTAGCCTGTCAACTCTAGAAAATAAGACCCAAGCATTATGGCAGTTTTTAGTGAGCATGATGCGGTAAGCTGAGCACAGCTTCAACCTGCTGTTTGTTGAAAAATAGTAACGCAACCACACCACATTTTTTTGTGATTAACGGTAATGGAGTTGTAATAATAGGAATAGTAATTAGTTAGATTACTCGTCACTGAAAAAAGTAACACCGTTACTTGTAAAGCCATTATTCCCATTACTTAGTACAAGGCAACGAAATGTAGTGTGCAAGATATAAATATGAAAACTACAGAAATATCAGGTGGTTCTTCCTCAGAGTCCTCAGGAAGAGGTGCACTTTCTTGACCAGCTTGGAGCAGTTGGTCGTCCAGATGAGATCCTCGGTGATGTGGACTCTCAGGAACTTGAAGCTGCTCACACGATCCACAGCCGTCCCTTTGATGTAGATGGGTGGATGTGGGTCAGCATTCTTCCTGTAGTCCACGATGAGCTCCTGGGTCTTCTCTGTGTTGAGTAGCAGGTTGTTTGTGTCGCACCACTCAGCCAGACGATCCACCTCTTCCCTGTAGGCGGCCTCATTGTTGTCATTGATGAGGCCAATTACCATGGTGTCATCTGCAAACTTAATGATGGTGTTGGAACCATCGGCAGGTCTGGGCTCATCACACAGTTTTGTGGTACACAGGTGTTCATTGTGATGTATATATACATACACATGTGTATTAGGGGTGGAGCTGAGCCCGAATACGGTATTTGGAAAGGCATGAATATCGCGTTTTTTTACCAATACTTATTTTGAACAAATACTTGTTCCCAAATACAAAAATATTTGTATTCGGGGACAAGAAAAACTTTTAAATCAAAATGCTGGGTTTCCTTATGAGACCATAGTGCATGCCGGGAGAGTGAGTAAGTGATGTGTAAAAAGTGAGTGACACAGGCTGCTCCACACAGTAACAGAGAAGGCTCGGCTGAGCTATAAAAAACTGAACTGCATTACTATTTTTGTTGAATAGACAACACCCGGCCATGGACCGGTACCGGTCTGTGAGTCGTTTGGTACTGGGCCACGAGTGTTGAGGTTCGGATGTGAAATTTGCGGTTTTCAGGGGTTTTATTTCTTTTTATTGTTAATATTTATTGTTTTTATCGTTATCATATATTCAATGATGTTCCTTGTTACATGTTCATTGCTGGATTTATGCAAAAACATCAACTAATATTGCATATTCATAATTATTATAATGGGTATAATTGAAGAATACTTACACTATAACATTAATTAGAAGTGTAATGCAAAAAACTTAATTTTGAATTTTACTCGAATACAAATACAAATAATTTTCCCCCTCAACAAATACAAATACAGATACAAATACCAGCTGCTTTGCACTCTAATGCATCTCTAATATATATTCTATCCCTTTGAAGAGGTGAGGCTTCATAAATGCTAAAGGGGTAAGTGTTATTTCTCAGTTGCAGTGAATAGATAGGAGAAAATAAACTGTAGGAAAGTAAACAGAAGAAAGAAGAAGATAAATAACAATTTAACATAAACCAGTGACACACTCCAGGGCCTGATCACATCTGGCAAGGCCTCCTTGGATGAGGGTGTCTAGTGATAATGGCCGAAACACCCTATAGAGCCAAGATCCACTACTGATGATGCGTCCCAAATCTTAATATGATAATCTAGATCAGATCTTTAATCCCCCCAAAAAAGGCAGATTAGCTTGTGTTACAGGAAAAATGATTCTATGTTTCTTTACCTTCTTTTAAATGTACAAAGATGCCTTTTGTCTGCCCTTTGCCTATGGTTAGATTAGTTTAGAATTATCTTTTTAGACTTTCTCAGCAAAGACATACTGTTTTGGGACATATTGTTTTAGATTGTTTTATCTCTCACAGCCTTCTCCCAGCTCTCTGCTGACGAGACTAGCGCCACATATGGAGTTGTTTATTTTATTTGTTTTGTATTTTCTTATCCTGTTCTCACTGTCTTTCCTATAAAAATTACCAAGCCACTGTGCATGGTGTGAGTTGTTCTTAGCAGCTCACCCGTGTACACGTTTGATAAAGAAAGTAACTTTGTCTCATTGTGTCTTTATTTCTCCTGGGTCTTTTACAGAGTTTTCCCCCAACATTTCTTGGTCCTTCGAGCCGGATCACCTCCATCGTGTCCCATCTCCGTGACCAGTCCACGTTGTTCGCCTGTCGACAGCCCACACACCAGGTGTGTGGAAAAAGACCAAGAGCGTTAAATTCGGGTCTTGGCCAACGTCTTAGAAAGCGACCCACGGTGGTGGGACCCGATCGAGGTGGACCAGACCCGGCGACACCGACCAGGTAGATACAGACACACTGACACAATCTTGCGTAAAAGCGCATTTTGAATTCAGGGAATTTAAAATAGCGGAAGTAGCTCGTCGACTGGTAGCTCTGGGAGCTCGTCGACTGGTAGCGTAGCTCGTCGACTGGAAGCTTTGGAAGCTCGTCGACTGGTAGCTTTGGAGCTCTGGGTAGCTCCCCCAGCTGGGTCTAGACTGGGTCTAGGGAGTAAGTAGCTCTGGGAGCTCCCCTTATTATAAGGGTTCCGGTCGCGCGCGTCGAAGCTGTGAATGTGAATGTGTGTGTGTGTGTGTATTGTTTTAATTAACGGAGCAAGCTGAATTTTCACGGTCCAATAAGAGACTGAGCTGCTCCTACTGTGTTTTTCTTTTACTGCTATTCACTGACGTGCTGGTGAGTTGAGAGAACGGTCGAGTTCCGTCTCGTAAAGTTCACACCGCTTTTGGAAATAGTCCGAAAGTAGAAGGGCGTGTGAGCAACCACTCTCGTCTCTAATACCAGCGAAGGTGATAGCAGCTGTATTGTGTATATATTACTTAAACAAAAATAAGTAAATACATAAATAAGATGGGTAATCACGCAAGTGAAATTAAAACTCACTCCTGCTGACGAGCAGTGGTGAGAAAAGAAAAGTCCAGACGCCGGACAAAAACAGTGTCTGTAAACTGAGAGATTTAAGAAAACAAAATATAAACAGTCAGAAGAACAGAACTCAACTGCCAGTTTAGTAAAACCAGAAGACGAGACACTGTGCAGTTCCCACAATCCTTTTAGTAAACCATCACTCACTCCTGCAGCCGCATCTGCAGCACCACCCAGATCAGGAAGAACTTAATAATCCCTTATTAAGTGAAAACTAGAGATCAAAGTAGTTTGAAGTAGTTTAAAAGGGTTGAAAACAGACCCCACTGAGTAGATATAAATATAAAAAGTACGAAATAAAGATGAACAAAGGGAAAATTACAGTAGAAATTATCTTTAGAGTATTTGAAATTAATAATAGCAAGGATAACAACCTGTAAAGTGATATTAACAATGAAACACAGTTGGCATGATGACCATGCCCAGCATGTATAAAATGAATATAAAGCAAATAATTCACACAAAAATATTTTAATAAAATAAATAAGGTATATTAAGGCTGTGTCATTGTTCAGCCAAGGACAGTGTGTGAAAAGGTAACTGTCTCCACCCTGGGAAAAGGATGATTCTGCAGGTCATCTGAAGCCCTTGATGGATACAAAATAAAATATAAATAATATATTATAATAGAACTGCCTGGTCCACCATGCAACAGAGAGAACAAATGTGACCGCAGATTGGATGAATTCTAAATTATCTGTTTGCTGAATAAGATGATCCTAACTATCAAATTGGCTCAGTAGTAGTATAATGGTACACACTGATAAAATATTATAATATGCTATTGCTGTTATATAAGACAAAACAAAACAGCAGTGGTTGTAGTGTGGGCTATAAGTAGACCAGTGTATCAGTGCAATCAAGTACACCTGCCTCTAATTAGTCCAACCTCATTCCAGCCATTGGCTCACCAAAAATGTGACACACACAAAACCACTCCCAACCCAGTGCAACTTCACACAATAATATGGAGCTGGATTAACACAGGCACATTAGTCTACCATGTTACAAGCTGCATGCTATTACAAGCCAACATATGCAGACTTCTGCCTTGTTCGGGTGGCAGCATTTTTCTTTTTTCTTTTGTGTCCTGACACGTTTATGTTTTTTGTTTTTGTTTGATTATTTTGTTGGCTTTGGAAACGAATTTAAACGAACTTGTGACAATACTTGAGAATCACAGTGACACATAGTGATTAGGCATATGATTGAAAAATGCCTAGGTTTAGAGCTGTGAGCTATGAGCTGTGAGCAATGAAAAGTTAAATATATATATGTATAAATGGGAAACAACCCTAACTTGAAAGTTTGAAATGTGTGAGATCCATGAATTGTTTGAAAAACTAGAAATTATTCAAAACTGCCTTAAGTGAAAATGTAGTGTTGCATCTATTCTCCCAAACCAAGACGAACAAAAAAGAAGAAGCTTTCTGTAACTTCAAAATAAGGCTGACTGTTGACAATAGACTAAAACACTAATTCGCAGGTGGCTATCAGGAACAGAGAGGCGAGCAAAGTCACAAACACTAAGGCTGCAGACAGCCACGCAGAAACAGCAGATAACATAGAGACAACGCCTGCTAGTACCGTGGAGAGGAAGGTCACTTCCCACGAGATTGTAGGAGTAGAGGACAAATTAGTTGTAAAGTCAGCTTCAGGCCACACAACTGTACAACAATTAACTGCCCTTTTAGAACTAGTACACACAGCAAGTGGCCGCAGGTGCTTTATTAAATGCATATATGACCCGTTGTGTCCAGTAAATTTGCTAGGTAGAGACGCTCTGACAAAACTTAAGATAGCAGTCATGCCATTCTTTTCTGGTATTACACCTGAGTGCCAGAAACCGACCGAGTATCACAACATTCTGAGATTTAAACAAACTCCAGGCCCAGATCCACCTTATGATCAGCAAGTGTGGAAGCTAGGAGAACAGCATTTGACCTTACAGCACAGGCCGAAATTGTGTAGGTTACGCAGTAACCACAGATAGTAAAATAATAGAAGCAAAACCATTTTCTTCTTCATGTTCTGCACAGAGCGCTGAGCTGATAGCTGTGATACGCGAAAGCTAAATACACAAAGACAAACTAATAAACATACATACAGACAGCCAGTATGTTTTCTCTGCTGTGCATCATTTCGCAAAGCTCTGGCAAAACAGAGGAATGATTACATCAACCGGTAAACCAGTCCAGCATGCAAGCCTCTTACAACGCCTGCTGACTGTAATAAATTTACCACAACAACTCGCATTGTGTAAATGTGCAGCACACAAAACTGATGGCTCTTTTATTACTACAGGCAACAATTTTGCTGACAGAGCCGCAAAACAGGCGGCACAAAAGACAAACATGACATTGATGGCAGTAAACACACATCAGATTCCACTGGATGTGTTGCAAAGTGAACAAAAAGCAGCGAGCACAGCAGAGCAGGCAAAATGGCTAAAACACGGTGCAGTTCTGACAAACGATTTAATGATGTGTTATGGCAAGCCAGTGTTGCCAAAATCGCTCCACAAGATGGCGGCATTAGTGACTCATGGCTGTACGCATTTGTCATCGGGGGGAATGACCTGTATTGTCAACTCTCATTTTTACACTGTAAATTTTGAAACTTCAGCAAAACAATTTGTCAGAACGTGCATGACGTGTCAAAAATATAATGCTCAGGGTAACCTGCGACCACAAAGAGGCCGTTTTCCAACTCCGCCTCATCCTTTTCACACAATTCATATGGATTTTATTGAACTAAGCGAATGTCAAGGGTCAAAATACGCCCTAGTGGTTATAGACGTGTTCTCAAAGTGGCCGGAAATCTATCCAGTGAAAAAGGCAGATGCAATTTCAGTAGCAAAGTGCCTGTGCAATCACTTCATACCCACATATGGCATCCCAGCTTTGATACGGTCAGACAACGGCACTCATTTTGTAAATGATGTCATCACTAAGGTCTCTGAAGCACTCGGTTTCAGCATAAAACACCACTGTGCTTATCACCCTCAGAGCGCAGGCCTTGTAGAGAGAACTAACGGCACTATAAAACAAAGGCTCAGGAAATGCATGGCAGAAACAGGAAGGCCGTGGCCTGAATGTTTGGGTTTAGTGAAAATGTGGATGCGCTTAACGCAAGGCTCCCATAAACTAACTCCATTTGAAATCATTCATGGCAGGCCGTTTCCACTGCCTATTACCAGTCAACCAATAGACAAAGCAATCAGAGAAAACACATTAGCAGAATGGATGTCTAAGCTGTTAGAAAACAAAGAGATCATTGTACATAATCAACAACCTGATGATGTTTCTCCAGTGTCTTGCAGACTAAAGCCCGGTGACTGGGTTCTGATCAAGGTGCTCCAAAGGAAAAACTGGAGCACACCCAGGTGGGAGGGGCCATACCAAGTCCTCCTCACTACACCGACCGCTTGCAAAATTGCGGAACGACCATCCTGGATCCATCAGAGTCACTGCAGGCGAGTCAGTGAAGCCATCTAAACACAGCTGACGGCAGGCTTGCCCGCTTGTTGTGATCTCGCCCGGTGGAGGGGTCAGCTTTCCTGGCCGGGGGGTCTACTCGCGACAGGAGGGTGTGTTCCGTCGTCATGAGGTGGTGGCTCTTATCAACTGCAGCGGCCCTGACCATGGCCGGGCTCCTCACCTTTGCTTCCGTGAGGGACAACAAGTCACGCTATGTGGAGAAAAGGCAGACACTGTATGACAAAGGAAAGTACACCAAGTTTCCCCATGGCTACGCCACTAACTTCTGGTGGCAGTTTATGAACACTACAGCTCACTTGAATAACAAAACTGACTGCTATGCATGTACCCATATGCCCCTATCCTCGCAGACGTCTGGCCTGTGGCCGTACAGCATACCTGAAGATCGCAGTTGGTGCCTGTTGGGCCTGGCAACACATCCAGGCTACGGTACTCTTTGGTCCAAAGCCAACTACAGCATCCCAGCGAAAGCAACCTGGAGGTCATCATCACTCACAAATGTGAACTGTTCCGGACAGACATACCTACTGACCTGGCCCCAAGTCTCAGACCCGCTGCCTGATGTAATTCTACTGAACAAACTGAACGCATCACAACTGCCAGTATGTGTGATGAACAATGGATCGCGGGCAGTGGGGGAGCTGCCTACTCACCTATGTAAGCACATATACACTTTCTGCCCACCAAGGAACGAGAGGAAGTGTATGACCTGTTCAATCAACGCCACCTGTGCCAGTAACACGACGCTGATGGGCCTAAACTGTCGCTCCGACTACAGCTACCGAATGCCACTACAAACAAAGACTCAGTACCAGACAGGATGTGCACGGACGGCACCCAGCAGCAGAGGAACCAGAGTTTTGGCTGACTGGTACTTCCTATGTGGCAACAAGGCTTATCTGTCACTCCCTGAAGGTTGGGGAGGTCTGTGCGCCCTGGTGGAATTATCAGATCACGTTTTCTTCATGCAAAGTGTTGCACATCATCCAAGCAGCCGGCAGAGACGTGAAGTGGACATCGCCTCCCCCAATTCTTTCGGCATTACTGTGGACACTGGAGTGCCGGGAGAGTTTCGCATCTGGGGAGGTGGAGTGAAATTCTTACAGAGCTTGATCCCCGGCATTGGAGTTGCCGAGGTGCGGGATCATGTGGAAATCAACCGATATGCTCTGCTACGACACATCAACTTGACTAAGACCCTGGGAACTGCCTTAGCAGGAGAACAGCAGGCCATCAGAACGATGGTGCTGCAGAACAGACTGACACTAGACCTGCTAACAGCATCACAAGGAGGAGTTTGCAAGCTGATCGGGGAAACATGTTGCACTTTTATCCCTGATGGATACGAAACTGGAGGAGACATTTATGAAGCTTTGCAGAATTTGACCGCTCTGCAAAAATATGTCACTGAACACACACCTGGAGCAGCTACAGCACAAAGCTGGCTGGACTGGCTGTTCGGCGGTTCATGGCTGGCTGCTGTAGCAAAGCCATTTTTCCTTCTAGGTCTCATCATGATAGCACTGCTCATATTAGTGTTGTGTGTGTTGCCATGCCTAAGAGTAATGATTTCACAGATGATAACAACTACAATGACTGCTTATGTTGCCGTGCCTGAAGAAGAACAACATCCCGTTGCAATTCTGTTAGAGGAGAACTTGTACTAGCTGCTAATAAATGACGTGGTGATTAAAAATGACTTGTCAAGTGATCACGCACTGATTAACACATTAGTAGGTTATGCAAGTTTTCATGCTTTTATTTTTTTGAAGTCTTGACTTTTAAACATAAAGTTTTTCATTTTTATAACGTTTTCATACTCTTATTTTTTTTTTGAAGTCTTCAGTTTTAAACATAAAGTTTTCATTTTAAATATGAAGTTTTCATTATTTTACATATAAAGTTTTCAATTTAAGGTTTGCATCATTTTAAAATATAAGGTTTTCATCCTTGTATTTTTTGAAGTTTTCATTTTACATATTAGGTTTTCATCATTTTTAAATATAAAGTTTTCATTTTACTTTTCATCCTTTTATTTTTTGTAAGTTTTCGTTTTAAAATATAAGGTTTTTATCCTTTATTTTTTGTAGTTTTATTATTTTTTCTTGTTTATTCCACTTGTTATTTCATTTACTATGATTTTCATTTACTATGTTTTTCTTTTTATTATTTTCTTTTGTTTTATTCTTTAGACCAAATGACTGCCATTTCTGCTATGCTGACATTTTGAAGATTTTGGAAATTAAAAATTGCCTAAGATACTTAATAAATAACCTTCATAGACAATTGTTGTATACATTTAAAATAAGTTAAAACAGGAGGGAATGTTACAGGAAAAATGATTCTATGTTTCTTTACCTTCTTTTAAATGTACAAAGATGCCTTTTGTCTGCCCTTTGCCTATGGTTAGATTAGTTTAGAATTATCTTTTTAGACTTTCTCAGCAAAGACATACTGTTTTGGGACATATTGTTTTAGATTGTTTTATCTCTCACAGCCTTCTCCCAGCTCTCTGCTGACGAGACTAGCGCCACATATGGAGTTGTTTATTTTATTTGTTTTGTATTTTCTTATCCTGTTCTCACTGTCTTTCCTATAAAAATTACCAAGCCACTGTGCATGGTGTGAGTTGTTCTTAGCAGCTCACCCGTGTACACGTTTGATAAAGAAAGTAACTTTGTCTCATTGTGTCTTTATTTCTCCTGGGTCTTTTACAGAGTTTTCCCCCAACAGCTTGGGTGAAAGACCGAAAGTTGTGGCCCACTACAATCTGTGCTGATGGTAAGGTTTCTGGGCTGCCTTTGCTCATAACAGCCAAGATTCTCACCATTAAAAGCAATGCATTGTCAAGGAAAGCCTGGAAAGACTGCTAGCAGGAGGGAATAGACCCTAATGGGGCTGGTGTGGTTTAGCGCCTGATACCAGCAGGACATAGCGCTTTTTAGAGTACTTGGGTACACCCAATATTGCTACAGAAATCTCAAAAGAGAAGATACCCCTAGGGTCTGTGAGAGCAGGGGTGGAAGAAGAACCTTTCCGGACGGATTTAATGGCAACGAACCACGGAACAGCACCAACGATGAATAGATCAACCACCACTGCAAATAATGGACCATCAATGACGGTAGGAAAGAAGCTGCAGAACTGCATTTGTGGCTGGTCAAAACTAACAACTGACATGGGTCTTAAAATCCACGAAGGAAGGAAGAAGTGCCTCAGCGAGAAAGGGGCCTCGCATTGACACGTACTTTTTGAGAAGTAAGTCAAATCAGTCGATTGAAGATCAGAGGCAGGTGAATCCCCACAGTCCTCAGGGTATCAGCACCCCAATCAAAGTGTCAAACAGACTCCCCCATAGTCTCCAGACTAGAACTCAGTCAAACCCAGCCATAGCAGTTCCCAGTCTAGAGCTTAGCCAGCCACACCCAATATTAGATTCTAGCCCAGGGCCCAGCCATTTAAAATTAGCCCCTAGCTTGGAGTTTAACCACCAACAGCTAGCAACACATTTATGTACAGATTTATTTGTTTTGTGGACTTGGAGAAGGCATCCTACGGAGTGTCCTCTGGCGCCACCGGGCCCTCTGACCACCACCAGTAGAACCAGTAGTACAACACGCCCTCATGCCTGAATGACTACCGGCGAGTTGCACTGACCTCAGTGGTTATGAAGGTGTTCAAGAGGCTGTTGAAGAATATCATCTTCTCCACCATTGCAAACACAACAGATTGGCTCCAGTTTGCTTACCATCCCAACAGAACCACAGAGGATGCCATTGCCCATGTCCTGCACACCACCTTAAGTCACATGGACAAGAAATAGGGTAACTATGTGAGATTGGTGTTTGTTGATTACACTTCAGCGTTCAACACAATAGTGCCCGGCAGACTGTTCACAAAGCTGAAGTATCTAGGACTCAACAGTCACCTGTGTGCATGGGTGTTGGACTTCCTCACTGGCAGAACTCAGGTGATGCAACAGCTTTGTAAAAGGAAGGTGAATGAAACTCCGCCCCTTATGTCACTCACCTAAGAGAAACGAGAAAACAGGTTGTTCAACTTCCTGGGTAAGGAAGGAAGGAAGGTAAAATGAAGGTGAATGAAGCTCCGCCCCTTATGTCACTCACCTAAGAGAAATGAGAAAACAGGTTGTTCAACTTCCTGGGTAAGGAAGGAAGGAAGGTAAAATGAAGGTGAATGAAGCCCCGCCCCTTATGTCACTCACCTTACGAGAAATGAGAAAACAGGTTGTTCAACTTCCTGGGTAAAGAGAAACACACACACAATCAGACTGAGTTCAGAGCAAACTAGCAGCTTCCACTGAGTGAGACCAGCTACAGGAGAGAAAAGTGGAAAACTCCAACACTGCTGCTTCAAGCTGCTGACGCTCCACACACTGAATGTGAGTTTGAGCAAAAACACAATTTAAAGGAAGTTTCAGTGAAGGTAGTAGAGGAGCGAGGGGATCCAGGACTGACTGTACTTCCTGTCTGCTGTTTTCAGCTTCACTCACAGACTCAATGGCTTCCAGATCAGAGGAGGATCTCTGCTGTCCGGTCTGTCAGCAGGTCTTCAGAGATCCTGTTCTTCTGTCATGTAGCCACAGCTTCTGTAAAGACTGTCTGAATAGATGGTGGAGAGAGAGACCAACACAACACTGTCCAATTTGTAAGAGAAGATCTTCAAGGGAAGAACCACCTTTAAACCGAGCTTTAAAGAACTTGTGTGAGTCGTTCTTACAGGAGAGAGATCAGAGAGCTTCAGAGGCTCTCTGCAGTCTGCACTCTGAGAAACTCAGACTCTTCTGTCTGGACCATCAGCAGCCAGTGTGTCTCGTCTGCAGAGACTCAGAAAAACACACCAAGCACAGATTCAGACCCATTGCTGAAGCTGCACAACAACACAAAAAGGAATTTCAGGAAACTCTGGAGCCCTTAAAGAAGAAGTTAAAGGTTTGTGAAGAAGTTCAAGTGAAGTTTGATCAAACAGCAGAACACATTAAGGTCCAGGCCCGACACACAGAGAGGCAGATTAAGGAGCAGTTTAAGAAGCTTCACCAGTTTCTAGCAGAGGAAGAGGAGGCCAGGCTGGCTGCACTGAGGGAGGAAGAGGAGCAGAAGAGTGGGATGATGAAGGAGAAGATGGAGGCTCTGAGCAGAGAGATAGCAGCTCTTTCAGACATAGTCAGAACCACAGAGGAGGAGCTGAGAGCTGAAGACGTCTCATTCCTGCACAACTACAAGGCTGCAGTGGAAAGAGTCCAGCGCTGCCCCCTGCTGGATGATCCACAGCTGCCCTCAGGAGCTCTGATAGACCAGGCCAAACACCTGGGCAACCTGACCTTCAACATCTGGAACAACATGAAGGACATGGTCTCCTACACTTCTCTCATTCTGGACCCAAACACTGCTCATCCAGAACTCATCCTGTCTGAAGATCTGACCAGTGTGAGAGGAGGAGAAAAGCAGCAGCTTCCTGATAATCCAGAGAGGTTTGATGGATTTATCTGCTCTGTCCTGGGCTCTGAGGGCTTTAACTCAGGGACTCACAGCTGGGATGTCAAAGTTGGAGATGGTACATGGTGGGCACTGGGTGTGTTGGCAGAGTCTGTGCAGAGAATGGGAAGCATACGGTCTGCATTATGGAGAATACGGTTCTATGAAAGTAAATACTCAGCATGCTCACCATCAGCTCCTCTCACTGCTCTCTCAGTCCAGAAGAAGCTCCAGAGGATCAGAGTGAATCTGGACTGGAACAGAGGAAAGCTGTCGTTCTCTGATCCTGATACTAACACACACATACACACCTTCACACACACTTTCACTCACAGGATGTTTCCATATATCAGCACTGATGGTAAACTGAAGGTGTTGCCATTGAAGGTGTCAGTGTCAGTGCAGCAGATGAGTTGAGGATGATGATGTTTCTAATGTTGTTTCCTGTCAGTGAGTTGAAGCTGTTAAACTGCAGCTGTCCTCCTGCTGCCTCGTTGTTCCAAAGCTCTTTGTTTCTCTTTTAGTTTCACTGTTTCTTTCTGTTTCTGCTGTCCACCTTTTCACATGGAAAATCATTTCACTGTTTCTCACTGAATGACTCCCCAAACTAGATTTGAAATTCTATCAAGTTTCTAATCATTCCAAGTGATTCATGTTTCTATTTGATGTGTAAATGGAGATGATTTAGTTTGCTGGGATATGGACTGACATGTATTGAATGGGAGGAGCAGTTTGTTGTTTTTTTCTTGTCTGTTTATGACAAAAAATATATATATTGTCAAAAGATTTATACCACAATAGAGTTTCTTAAATCTCACAGCCTGAAAAATACCACACATGCCACAATGAAAAAGCTCAAAATGTCTGAACAGTAAATACTAAAGTAAAACCATTAAACCCACTCTGGAACTTAATTTAAAGGTTATTTAACAGAAATTAAAATAAATATATAAAAATTTAAGTTTCTAATCCTGACAGAATTTTCTCATAACGATCAGATAATGTAGAGCAGATGGAGCAGAGATGGGATGAATCTATAAGATTGATTTTTATTGTTTTTTATTTATATTCTTCAATTTGTATTAAAAAGGCACAGACTGCTGAGTTTTTGATGACATAAAAAAAACACACAGCTAAATACTGAATCAATGACTTCGAAGCTTAATATGGAGTTAGAGGTTGTAGATAACTGTGTGATGAATAATAAACACATGTTAAACATTTCTAAAACAAATGTCTCATTCAGACAGATTCCAAAGACAGTAACCAAATTTGGCCACAAGATGGTAGCAGCTGATGTGAGATCCTTTCTGGTAGGGGTGCCTAATCCCAGTCCTCGACAGCTAACGTCCTGCAGCTTTTAGATGCATCCTTGTTCTGACACACCTGAATCAAATGAATGGCTTGTTATCTGGCCTTTGCCAAATATGATTGCATGCTGAAGAGGTAATTAAACCATTTAATTTCAGCTGTGTTGGAGTAGGGATGCATCTAAAAAATGCAGGATAGTAGCTCTCGAGAACTGGGATTGGACACCCCTGCTTTATGGGATGAAAAACTTCTGCTCTGAGACGTCTTCACAGAGACTGGCTCATTTGTCCTGATTTCTGGGTGAATATAGATGAACATCAAAGTGTCAGATGGAGTTATGCCACATGTCGCTATAAAACAGATGACTTATACTCACAGGGACGTGTGATCATGATGTTCTCTCATCTGCAGCTGAGCACTATCTTTTCCCAGCAGAATAACATCTAGTATTATTAAAACCATATATATTAATTCGCAGACTACTGTATATTCTTGAGAAAAAGATTAAAGTCCTCCCGGCTTTCCTCATTAAATCTGAGGCTACGTCCACACGTACACGGGTATTTTTGAAAATGGAGATTTTGAAAACGGACGTTTTAAAAAATAATCCCGTCCACACGTAAAGGCAGAAATGAAGGAAAACGCTGCTAGGAACATGCCAAAGCAACAGGTGGCGATATATTCCTAACCGTGCAGAAATGTTGGCCAATCAGAAGTCTAGAAGCCTCGTTGGGAAAAAGTAAACAAAGCTGGGGCATAGAAGCAGAACCGAGTCGTATGTGTGGAGGGACAGTAACTGTGTGTGTATATGTAAGCATTTAAACACTGCAGAGAGTACAATTAACAGTAATAGTATTGTAGAAATTCATTTCACCGAAACAATAACGTGGCGCACAGAGTGACGTCAAAAAATGCGCACATCTTTGACTCTGCATTTTCTCAGTTTTTCTCGTCCACACGTAAATGCAAGAACGGAGTTTTCAAAAATATCCACCCTGGCCGGAGTTTTTAAAAATCTCAGTTTTTAGTGACCGAAAACGCCGTTAACGTGTGGACAAAAGGTGCAAACGCATAGAAAAAGCTACGTTTTCAAAAATACCCGGGTACGTGTGGACGTAGCCTGAGAAGGTAAAAGGACGTTACATCCAGACCTTATTGTGACAGGTGAGACCTGAGACTGGGAACCGCCCCTAGTAGGTGGGGCTGGGTTTTTCCCTTTTATAAGCACAGGTGCAGGCAATTAGTGATGGTAAATTTGATTCTTTTTCTTAATCGAGTTTTAATGAGTCACTCACCAAAGTAAATCGTGTTTTTTGAGTCATTTGATTCACTGAGTCAGTTGCCCAGAGAGTGCAAAAAATGTACATTTTCACTCAAACTTAATTTGTTTCTCTTTTCATGTAAATCCTACTGCTAAGATGAATGATTCTAAAAGAAAACAACTATTTTATAGAGCAAAAAAGAGCAAAAACATTTCTAAAAGTAAGCAATTTCCTATCAAAATTACTTAATAAACATTTATTTTGTTTATTTTTATTTTATTAGCATTTTCCTTAAATGTGTCAAATATATATTTTCTCATCTAAATTTCCACTGAGCTGTGAGCCAGTAATGCGCCTTAACATTGGTTGCCAACCAAGAAGAAGAAGAAGCTGTGAGCCAGGAGGGAGGGGGTGAGTGAGTGAGTGAGTGAGTGAGTGATTCGTTCGCTCTATGGCTGTGTCCCAATTCAGGGTCTGCACCCTTGAAGTACGCGCATTACGTGCACTACGCGTACTACGTACGGTGCATACTATAAGTACGAGAAGTGTGGAAGTGAGAGGCTTGTGAAATGGGACGGTATACGCTTGGTCGCGCTGTTCAGGTTGTCTAGCAACCATGTTACTAACCGCGAGACACGTTACATACAGCTTTGTTTGACAGAAATGAAGGAGAAAAAATGTTTTGTTGGTCATTCATTTTTGTCATGACATCACTTTGATTAGTTGAGTATCTGAGGCTGAGACCACGGGACTGTAAAACATGATTGTTGGGCTTCATTTCTGTGCTGAACAGTCATTTAAGATTAGTTAGTAAATAACAATTAGCTAATGTTGTTCATGAGACTAAAATCATCTCACTGTGGTAATGTAAATATAATATAGCCAATATTATAGTATTGTCAGATTATTATGATATATATATATATATATATATATATATATATATATATATATATATACACACACATATACATATATCACTGACTTTCAGCTTGTTGTGTTTGTGGATATATGACTGACTTTAATTATTAAACATTCGCACATAAATAAGTGACGTCGTATTCAGTACTTTTGACAGTTCACTCTTCGGCCGCTCCATCTTATTAGGGAAATTCCAAATACATAAATGTAAATTTCAAAACTCAACCCCATCATTTAATTTGTTTTTGATTGAAATTGAATATTACTTAAACTCTCTTAAATTAACTTCCAATAAAAAAGGTTTATCATTGATTGAAATACATTCAGAAATGTTTAACGAATGAGCTGTCACAACTTTCAAGTACAAAGTTGTTATGAAGTTTGTCACATGTCCTGGGGCGCACTGACAGAGGAGAGGCTGCTGGACACTGGCGCCCCCGGGCCCTCTGACCACCACCAGTAGGCAAACACGGGGTTAGTATCTTGCCCAAGTATATATGGCATGCAGCCAGGAGGCAGCCTGGGATCGAACCACCGACCTTCTGATTAGTGGCTGACCTGCTCTGCCACCTGAGCTACAAACACCCCTTTTCTTTTTTTATCCTTTGTTTATTTATCCTTCTTATTTCATTGTACTGTTTATTGTTACTCTTATTTGCCTTGTATGTCTACTGTACAAACTGAACTGGAATGACTGACTGTTCGCTTTATAATTTCAATAAAGTTTGGGGGAAAAAAAACAAAAACCTCTTCGGCTGCTCCCTTCTGCCGTATTTTGCGGCAAAATTATCCACACCCACCACCGCGCTATGAATTGTGGGATATATGGGACCACGAAGCGTGCACCGGACCACGCTTGATATTTGGGGAAATCAACGGCGCATTTGGAGTATGCATTTGAAGCACACTTCGAATTGGGAAAGCCATCGTCGCGTGGCGGTGACCTAACCGGCCGCACTTGAAATGCGTACTTCAAGCGTGCAGACCCTGAATTGGGACACAGCCTATGATTCAGCACAGGAGGAAGGGGGTGAGTAGCTCAAATGTGTTGTTAGCATAGCGATGCTACTGTGAACCAAGGAGCTATTTTCTTGATGTGAGCTTCTACTCAGGGTTTTTTCTTCCAGTTCAGAGCAGAAATGTTTTTGTTAAGATACTGGATGATGTGTTTTTCTCCACAATTTTAATTATAAGCTAGATATATTGCTGCTAACAGCAACAGGGATGAGTCAGTGAGTCAGTTGGGCTTGTGAATCATGATTCATGAGTCAGTAAAGTGATTCTCGAGTATTGAACGATTCGTTCATGATTCGCGCATCACTACAGGCAGTTACTCATTCTCTTGAGTGAACCTGGAGCTCTGTGAGTGCCTGGTCCAAGCCGCAGTATTTGGCACTTTGAACTTTGATGTGGGTCCCTTAGCCTTTTATTGAAGCTTTAGGTCACCGAAAATGGTCCGCTTGTGTTTTGGTGATTTGGCGGAGGTTTAAAGTGTGCTGTATCTTTACCCCCTGTAGGAAGAAACCATTGTTTTGTTCCTGTGACAAAACATGTAAGGGACTCAACCAGCGTTTGTCGATATTTGTTAGTCCCCATCTTTTAAACAGGTAGCTGAACAATACATATGAAGCAAGGTGGGAGGGCTATTCCTGCTGCGGTCAATTGTTCAGTCAAAGTGATGTCCTGTTTTGATTTACAGATTGTCAAGCTGCTTCTTTTCCAGGGTGGATCTCTGGCTTCGTGGCCGAGGTCCAGATACACCAGTGGTTTTTTTAATTTATTTCACTCTTGCTTAATTCAACAGCTAGGTTGTTGTTTTTGTTTATTTGTTTTTGTTGTTTCACTGTATCAGTAGGCACCAATGCATGTATCGATTGTATTTTAGAGTGGTTTAATATATTCACAGTGGCTTGCAAAAGTTTTCGGCCCCCTTGAACTTTTCCACATTTTGTCACAATACAGCCACAAACATGAATCAATTTTATTGGAATTCCACGTGAAAGACCAACACAAAGTGGTGCACACGTGAGAAGTGGAACGAAAAACATACACGATTCTAGGGGTGGGCGATATAAACGATATAAGATACAAACGATATAAATTTGACCAACGATAGATATTTTGACTATACCGCTCTACCGCGATAGCGCATGTTGATGATGTCATCAAGCTGCGCCTGTTTTTGTCGAAAGCATCGCAGCGGCTACAACCATTATCATCTGCAAATTATGCCGGGCAACAATCATAGCAAATGACTGGATGAATAATCTCAGTTGCTTTCCTAACTGAAGTTTGCCCCGTGTATAGCATCCTGCTATGCGATTGCATTTGTCCCTGACCACAAGAATCCCTCACGTTAACTTTTATCGAGTGGATAAAAAAGTTGGCGTTCATCCTCCAGCTTCACTGTGCTAATGTTATGCTAACATAGCTGTGTCACTAGCAATCACGTAGTACAACATTATTTTACATTAAATTACATTAATAACATTAAATTAACGGTTTTAGTAACGCAGTAAAGCAGTAACTATCAGTTTTGTTTTTTCTTTTCATGGTGGAGATTTGGGGTGTACCAATTTAATCTAATGACCTTTTTTGCAATAGTAATCCCTTACTTTACTCGTTGCTTGAAAAAAGTAATTGCATTACAGTAACGCGTTACTTGTAACACGTTACTGCCCATCTCTGGTGACTAGTTAATGGATTTCATGCATACAAAAGAACATGGAACAACCTTTTTATTATTTGTACTGATAGGCAAAAGCACCGTTGTCTCCAATGAACAGGTTGTTCCATGATGACAAAAGATATAAACAGAAAAAAAGGCTGAACACACAGAGACATTCTGCAACATACTCACTACTGAGAAAAAATATGCTTATTACAAATCAAATTGTAGGACAAAGTATTAACTTCGAGTTATGTTTCTTTTAATAGTCTCAAATAAAAAAATAAAATAAGGCACTCTGACTGGTACTGACAATGGGCAAACAGCTTAAGAATGAAAGTACATTGTGCGCTGTCTGTCCTGCGTGCTGCACAACAACATTGAATATTTAGTATTTACTGCTGTTTACACTTAGCTAGATTAATGTGATGGTGTTGTGTCTAGTATGTTGGTTTAGTTTTTTTTTTTTTTTTGCTTGTTTTCTATTCTTCTTCTCTCAACAGGTGATCCAGGAGATTTTTTTTCTCCCCCCCTTTCTCACTGTCCCTCTCCCCTTCTGTTTTTCTTTTCCTTCCTCTTTCTCTCTCCCTTTCCTATCCCTCACTCATGTCTGTCCCGTCTGTAACATCTGAAAATAAAATATAATAAATAATAAAAACAAAGGTCGATCAAATGGACCAATACGGCAATGCCACAATGATCCATTTGGCAAAGTAAATCCATTGGGTATCCTTGTTGGTCTTCAGACAACAATTCTGACGGCTAAAGAACCAAATGGGACAGGCAAAAAAAAAGAAAAAAAAAAAGAATGAAAGTTCAGGTACTATGGAACTTTAGTTCTTGAGAAAGTTACAGAGTGGGTGACACATGGTTAACATTGCATTAACAGTTTGCTCTCAGTCCACTTACCAGCAAATGTTCCAGGTGGCTCCGCTGTGAGTTTGTGTCCATTAACCGCAGAAATGTGCAGAAATGAAAGATTTCCTGTGAGGCTGTACGCTCTTCACGCACACTAATAGTAAATTACTACTATCATGTTTTACTTAAACTTTGAAGTTGTAGTTGCTGGATATAAATAATATGAGCAATTAACAATTTTACTCCAAGATACTGATAAGTATACATATGTAAGGACAAGAGAGGCATTAAGGACAAAAACAAGACACCCCCACCCCCACAATCTTTTAGTTACAATATAATATTTGGTTGAAATGTTCATATTGTTCAAATATGTTATTTTCTTTGGTTGTTGTAAAATAATGTGTGCCCCAGTCTCCAATAAGACAAAGTGCTGGAAAGGTAGTTATCCCTCCTTTACACCACAAGAAGGAGTCTCTCAATAAAAGAGCAGCTCTAGCAGGAGTAAACAAGCTCGGCCCCTAACCATAATGCAGTGCGCCTATCAAGAGCTGTGTGAGACTGTACAAATGTGTAACAATATACTATGTCTATACATTTGCAGACCCAGTAAAGGGAAACTGGGTCTGTGAGAGTTAAAGGTTGTTACGGATTCAAATATTGGGGATGGATACAGGAGGAAACACCACAATAACAACACTGGTCCGGCCGGGTTGAGTCAAACAATGATTTTAATGATCACACGCGTGGGAGATGGACACCGTACGCAGACAGCATCAGATCTCAAAATGGTGGAGCATTGATCAAACTCTTATAGCCTCTAGTGGCCCCCACCTTATCATAAAAGACTAAACATTCACATGCTTTCTCTCACACGGCGCCTAAGCTACGACCTTGGCTCCCTGTTTATCTGCTCCTGCTGAGATGGGGCAGAAAACTCCAGTATATTCTGTTCTCTTCTAATCAGACAAATAAGGCGATGACTTTCTGCAAACAGTATTTCTTATAACTCAGCAGTATAATGCATCATAAAACAATATCATTCATTCACAATAAATCAGCAATTTAATATAATGCACATCAGTTTAACTAATGCAATAGTTATCAGCTTCTTCTAATTCAGGAGAATAATGCAAACTAAAACTACATAATAATTCACAATCTTTAATTAGGGGTATAACATGGCATAAAATAATATTATAATCCCACAAGGCAGAAGAAGAATTTGCATCCCAGTAAACACATGAAATCCCCTGTGTTTGTATTACACACCAGCAGCTAGAGAATCTGCCAAATATTGAGGCAGGATAAAGCACTTTCAAAATAAAGCCTCCCAAACAACTACATGAAGTGACACATTATTTTCTGAGCTTAATGCTTTGAACTGTTTTACAGCTGCTGTTAGGTAAACAAGTGAACTCTGTGATGAAACACACCTTTATTTATGGCTGAAGCAAAACTCTTGACAGCCAAGGGAGGTGAAAAGAGCTCCGCCCCTGACATCAGTAAACTGCGACAAACCAGGAAACAAGCTGTTCTTTTTCATCGGTAAAGAGAGACGCACAGACGATCAGACTGAGCTCAGACCAAACTAGCAGCTTCCTCTGAGTGAGTCCAGCTACAGGAGAGAAAAGTGGAAAACTCCAACACTGCTGCTTCAAGCTGCTGACGCTCCACACACTGAATGTGAGTTTGAGCAAAAACACGACTCAAAGGAAGTTTCAGTGAAGGTGGTAGAGGAGGGAGGGGAGCCAGGACTGACTGTACTTCCTGTCTGCTGTTTTCAGCTTCACTCACAGACTCAATGGCTTCCAGATCAGAGGAGGATCTCTGCTGTCCGGTCTGTCAGGAGGTCTTCAGAGATCCTGTTCTTCTGTCATGTAGCCACAGCTTCTGTAAAGACTGTCTGAAGAGATGGTGGAGAGAGAGACCAACACACGAGTGTCCAGTTTGTAAGGAAATATCAGTGAATGATCCACCTTTAAACCTGGCTTTAAAGAACCTGTGTGAGTCGTTCTTACAGGAGAGAGATCAGAGAGCTTCAGAGGATCTCTGCAGTCTGCACTCTGAGAAACTCAAACTCTTCTGTCTGGACCATCAGCAGCCAGTGTGTGTCGTCTGCTGTGCCTCAGAAAAACACACCAATCACAGATTCAGACCCATCGATGAAGCTGCACAACAACACAAGAAGGAACTTCAGGAAACTCTGGAGCCCTTAAAGAAGAAGTTAAAGGTTTGTGAAGAAGTTCAAGTGAAGTTTGATCAAACAGCAGAACACATTAAGGTCCAGGCCCGACACACAGAGAGGCAGATTAAGGAGCAGTTTAAGAAGCTTCACCAGTTTCTAGCAGAGGAAGAGGAGGCCAGGCTGGCTGCACTGAGGGAGGAAGAGGAGCAGAAGAGTGGGATGATGAAGGAGAAGATGGAGGCTCTGAGCAGAGAGATAGCAGCTCTTTCAGACACAGTCAGAGCCACAGAGGAGGAGCTGAGAGCTGAAGACGTCTCATTCCTGCACAACTACAAGGCTGCAGTGGAAAGAGTCCAGCGCTGCCCCCTGCTGGATGATCCACAGCTGCCCTCAGGAGCTCTGATAGACCAGGCCAAACACCTGGGCAACCTGACCTTCAACATCTGGAATAATAAGAAGGACATGGTCTCCTACACTCCTCTCATTCTGGACCCAAACACTGCTCATCCACAACTCATCCTGTCTGAAGATCTGACCAGTGTGAGACGAGGAGGAGAGAGGCAGCAGCTTCCTGATAATCCAGAGAGGATTGATTCATACAGCTCTATCCTGGGCTCTGAGGGCTTTAACTCAGGGACTCACAGCTGGGATGTTGAAGTTGGAGACAGTACAGGGTGGGAACTGGGTGTGTTAGCAGAGTCTGTGCAGAGGAAGGGACTGATAAGATCTGGAATATGGAAAATCGGTTTCAGTTTAGGCAAATACTCAGCACGCTCACCATCAGCTCCTGTTACTGCTCTCTCTGTTCTGAAGAAGCTCCAGAGGATCAGAGTGAATCTGGACTGGAACAGAGGAAAGCTGTCGTTCTCTGATCCTGATACTAACACACACATACACACATTCACACACACTTTCACTCACAGGATGTTTCCATACATTTATACATGGGATAAAGTGAAGGTGTGTCCGTTGAAGGTGTCAGTGTCAGTGCAGCAGATGAGTTGAGGATGATGATGTTTCTAATGTTGTTTCCTGTCAGTGAGTTGAAGCTGTTAAACTGCAGCTGTCCTCCTGCTGCCTCGTTGTTCATCATGAAATGTTGACAGTTTTAACTTATTAATATAAGGACAACAACGATTTGTTCCTCCCACCATCCAAAGACATGCAGTCTGTGGAGATAGGTTAATTGGTTAATCCAAATTGCCCATAGGTGTGAATGCAGGAGTGAATATGAGCGAGAATGGTTGTCTGTCCCTGTGTGTTAGCCCTGTGACAGACTGGCGACCTGTCCAGGGTGTACCCTGCCTCTCACCCTATGACAGCTGGGATAGGCTCCAGCGCCCCCGCGACCCTGAAAAGGATAAGCAGAAGCAAATGGATGGATTGATTCCACATACAATCCTGTAAATTTTAATCAACATGAACACTGAAAAAGTTGCACTGAGTAAAACATTAGTTTTATTTTGTTCACTAACATCATAATACTACTGTAATGCAGGATTGCTCCATGTCAATATGCTATCTTTGTTGTTAAAAATATTTAAAAATAAAAATTTTAACTAATCTTGCTGTAAGGCAGTTGTTGCAGGGCATGTATCAAAATTAAAGGTGTGAATGTTAAAGGCAACGCATGTATTTACTAATAAAGGCAATGATTCCATCCTGTATCTGCGGCTCACATTATAGTCAGCTATCCATGGTCATTGTTACACATATCTTTTCTGGTATTTGTAAATGTTGATCTACCTAAAAATAAGCTTAAATACTGTAATCATTATTCATTATGGAGTAATTATGGTCAAATCTATCAAATAAAACATTTTGCACTTTAATAATGAATTGGGCAATAATGGACGCATTAGTAAATTGAATTTATTTTTAATTGTTTTAGTCATTTAGACATTACTAAAGTATTTCATTATTTGAATGCAAATATATATATATATATATATTAGTATATTAGTATATAAAAAGTATAATAAATTATATTGATTGTATTTTAATCACTGGGACATAGAGAGATTGAAATTTCATTACGTCCAAAATAGGGTAAAAAGGCACAACCTCCAGTCTTATATGTTAGTGGTCTCCAACCTTTTTTGCGCCACGGACCGGTTTATGCCCGACAATATTTTCACGGACCGGCTTTTAATGTGTCGCGGATAAATACAACAAAATAAAACTAGTACCGGTACCTAAAAAAAGAAGATTTATTCATAACACACGTGAAAAGTCCCGGGAAAACCGAGTTAACAACCAAAACAATAACAAAATAACGCGGAAAACTGATAAAAACCCTGAAAACTATACATTTCACACCTGAGCCTCAACTCTCACGGCCCGGTACCAAACGACTCACGGACCGGTACCGGTCCGAGGCCCGGGGGTTGGGGACCACTGTTATATGTGATTATAGTGTGCTATAATAGAGTTTCTTTGTGTGCTTTTAATAACAGTAACTTTATTCTTTGTTCTTGAACAAAAGAGATAAGGTAAGGTAGAGATAAGATAAAGGTGTTTGTGTGTGCATGTAAGGAAGTGCATGAGAGAGAGCAGACACACACACTGATTTCTGAGTCTCTGACTTTTAAGGTGTACAATTTAGTAAAAAGAAATTGTTTTGAGTAAATTGTGATTGACAAACACAGAGTTTTAAAGATATGAAAGTATTTGGTTTAAAAGGGATACTGTTGAACTGAATGAGTACACAAGAATGTACTAATGAAATTGAAGTAAAATAGCATAAAATGGATGACACATGAAGTGAAGCCTACCCATATGTGACTGAATGTTCATATGTAATGGAATTTTCTATATTAAGAATGAGACTGAAAAGAAGAAAATGCAATGGCATGATTTTTAAGTTTAAACTATTTTAAAATCACTACTCAGGCCCCCAGCTCTTATCAGAGAAGGCAAGGAAAAAACCCAGACTTTGATGGAGCCAGAACTGGGCAAGTCCCCTCACCCACATCAGCGCCATTTAAACTCTGCACTGCTTGCTGAGTAATACACATAGAATCAGAGATAAGACTTTTTTAAACAGAGTGTCATTTGGTGGTGTGAAGCAGGCAGGATTGAGGGCCCAAAATGCAGACTCATACACAGGACTTAACTCGAAAACAGCTTTTTTGGTGTTTTGCCTAAACTAGAATGCGTAGGAAAACTATATAAACAGGTGGAACACACAGCCAGGGAATGAGGGAGACTGTGATTGAAGACAGAGGTAGATGCAGACATAAATACACACAAGGGCAAACGAGGGAATCATGGCTAAGAGGAGACACCTGGGAAGCACAGCTGGACACAATCTCACAAACAAGACAGGGGACATAAAAACTGAATATGATGCACACCAGGCAAGAGACTATTAAAGGGATAAAGGAAATACAGGAACACACAAACTGAGAAAGGATCTGACATAACCCGGGGAACATAGAGAGCGAGGGATGTCAGAGAGGGCAAGAGAGCAGGACGAAAGAGCATGATGAGAGAGGGTGAGAGAGCAAGGGAGGAGGGAGGGCAAGGGGTGAGAGAGACAAACAGAGACATGACCGGGGAAACATTCAACAACACCAAGGCTACGTCCACACGTACATGGGTATTTTTGAAAACGGAGATTTGAAAAATGAAATAAATGTGTCTGTAACATTGGACCCGTTAATCATAGGCAGGACACGAACGTACTGACAGCACTACTTTATTTTCAACTGTGATTATAATGTGGTTTTCGTTATACTGGGACACAGACACTCCCGCTCTGCTGTCACGTCTGCTCTCTCCCTCCGACTGTCACTGTGAACATATAAAGAGACATCATCACACTCACATCCCAGCACACCTGTTCAACCCCACCCCTGCGCCGCCTTGGGAGCTCATTGCATCACCCCTCATCTGCAGCCGGCCAGAGACCACACCAACGCCACACATCCCCACCGCCCGACTGGGGCCGCGGCCATCTGGCCAAACCTTATTGCCCCCCCCCGCTCGAGCGGGAGAGGAAATTGACCACGACCATCTGCGTGCCCGGCCTATGGATCACGTTGTACTTAAAGGGCTGCAGAGTCAGATACCACCAAGTGATCCGGGCATTGACATCCTTTATATGGTGGAGCCACTGCAGCGGGACATGGTCTGAGCAGGGGGTGAGTGGGCATCCCAGGAGGTAGTAGCGAAGGGAGTCGACCGCCCACCGGATCGCCAGGCACTCCTTCTCCATGGTAATATACCTTGACTTGCGCTAGCTTCCGGCTGATGTAGACGACCGGCCGGTCAGCTCCCCCTACCTGCTGGGACAAAACGGCCCCCAGCCCTCTGTTTGATGCGTCAGTCTGCAGACAAAAAGGGAGGGAGAAGTTAGGCGTGAACAGCAGCAGCTCTCCACAGAGAGCCCATTTCACCTGCACAAACGCCGCCTGGCACAACTGGACCAGATCCAGGGCACCCTTGTGGGTGAGATCAGTTAAATGGCTGGTCAGGTCCGCGAACCCTGGTACGAACCGCCGGCCAGCCCCAGAAACTGACTCACCTCCTTTTTTGTCTTGGGGCGCGGGCATGATGCAATCACCGCCGTCTTCTCCACTTGAGGCTGCACCTGCCTGCCCCCGAAGTGGTACCCCAAATACTGTACCTCCCTCCGCCCAACCGCACACTTCTTCAGGTTGGCCGTGAGCCTGCCTCAGAGACTCCAATACCGCAGCCCCACGCCACACATGCTCCGCCCACGTGTCACTGTAGATGATGACATCATCTAGATAGGCAGCAGCATAGGCAGCGTGGGGCCGCACCACCCGGTCCATGAGGCGCTGAAAGGTGGCAGGGGCCCCGAACAAGCCGAATGGAAGCGTAACGAATTGGTATAAACCGTACGGGGTGGAGAAGGCTGTCTTTTCCTTGGACTCTGCTGACAAGGGAATCTGCCAGTAGCCCTTGGTTAATCCAGTGTTGTGAAAAAGCGAGCGGTACCCAACCGGTCCAGGAGCTTGTTGACCTGGGGCATGGGATAAGCATCGAAATGTGACACCTAATTCACCCTGTGATAATCAACACAGAACCGTATAGACCCATCTTTCTTCACCACAAGAACAATGGGGCTACACCAAGCACTGTGTGACTCTTCTGTTACTCCCAACCTCAGCATTTCCTTCAGTTCCCGGAGCACAATTTGTCTTTTATGTTCCGGCAGCCTGTAGGGCCGTGAACGCACCGTCACGCCAGGCTGCATCTCAAAATGGTGCTCTATGAGAGAAGTACGGCTGAGTAAGGGGGAGAACACGTCGTCAAAGCGCTGTTGCAATGCAGCAACATCCGCCCTCTGGGCCTGTGAAAGATGGTCACTACAATGGAGGGAAGTGGGGATGTTAGATTTTGGCACTTCCGGCCTCAACTCAGCTCTCTCCCTTACCAGGCTCTCCAGAGAAGCAGTCTCCGCCTCCCTCCAGGCTTTGAAGAGGTTGAGGTGGTAAATCTGCGTGGCTCCGTCCCTGTCCCATCGTACTACCTCATAATCAACGTCCCCCACTCGTTGTGTGACCACAAAGGGCTCTTGCCACTTGGGGAGTAATTTAGAGCTGGAATAAGGAAGTAACGCAAGCACTTTATCTCCCGGTGAAAATTGCCTGAGTTCTGTTGTACAGGTGTTGCTGCCGCTACTGGGCCTGGAGCAAATTCTCCTGTGAGAGTGTGTGTAGCTTTGCTCTCAGGTCCAGCACGTACTGAACTTCACTTTTCGCAGGGCTTGGACCCTCCTCCCAGTTTTCCTTAATCAGGTCGAGCACCCCCCGCAGCTTTCTGCCGTACAACAGTTCAAAGGGAGAAAATCCCGTGGAGGCCTGGGGCACCTCCCGCACTGCGAACAACAGAGGGTCTAACCAGCGATCCCAATTGCGTTCATCCTCGTGAATGAACTTACAGATCATGGACTTCAGGGTTTTATTCAGCCGCTCCACCAACCCGTCGGTCTGAGAGTGGTAGATGCTGGTCCGAACAGCTTTAATACCCGTACAGTTCCCTCAGTGTGCGAGACATGAACGATGTGCCCTGGTCGATCAGTATTTCTTTCGGAATACCAACCCGGGAGACAACCTGAAACAGTGCCTGTGCCACACTTCTCGCGGAAATGATGCTCAGTGGCATTGCTTCCGGGTATCGTGTTGCATAATCCACCAGGACTAATACGAAGCGATACCCGCGTGCACTCCAGTGAAATGGCCCAATGAGGTCCATACCGATACGGTCAAACAGGACCTCAATGAGGGGTAACAGGTGCAAAGGCGCCTTCAGGATGGCCGGCTGGCTAACCAGCTGACACTCCAGACGCAACGAGCATCGGCGGCGCACGTCCAGATGCCAGGCCAATAGAATCGGGCCATTATCCGCTCCAGAGTTTTTTCGCATCACCATGTGTCTGCCCATGGGCTTTGAATGAGTTGCCTGAAAAATCATTTCCCGGCCATAGCTTACACCTACACATGATATACCATGTTTTGACTGAGAGATTTCTGAAAAAAATTAAAACGTACGGCTTTGCTATCACTTCCAACATAAATAAATACAGAAAACTAAATAGCATTGATGTTTGTAGGGTTACTGAAGTTGGGCTAGCTGATATATAATGATGTGCTACGTGATTGCTAGCTACACAGCCATAACACAGTGAAGCTGGAGGATGAATGCTAACTTTTTTCCACTTGATAAAAGTTAATGGGAGGTTTTCCGATGGTTAGGGACAAATGCAATCGCATGGCAGGATGCTGTAAACGGACCAAACTTCAGTCAGGAGAACAATAGGAAGTTAGTCATTAATGAAGCAATGGTAGAAGAAGCAAGAAGAATGAGTAAAGTTTGACTTATTGTATCTGACTCTTTTGTTTCGCTTAATGCGCCTTATAATCCAGTGCGCCTTATGTATAAATACAGACCCATTCATCCACAGTGTGCCTTATAGTCTGGTAGCCCTTTAAAAATACTTTAATCTTCATAATTAATAGAAAATTATCAGGTCAGCACATTCACAAACTTAGGTTTCCCCATTTCCCAATACCCCATTAGCCTTTTATGGCTGAGGGGAAAAAACTTTTCGCATTTCAAATCAAAATTTATTTCTATAGCACATTTTGAAAACAACAGTGTTGATCAAAGTGCTTCACAATCAGCTAAACAGAGAATAAAAAGTTACATTCAAAACATTAGTAAACAAACAGACCAACAAACAGCACAGGTGACGAATATAAATTTATTTGATTCAAAAGCCAAAGTAGAAAGGGGAGTTTTAAGACATGATTTAAAAAACTGAATAGACTCGGAAGTACGAATATCAACAGGAAGGTTATTCCAGAGTCTAGGTGCTGCAGTTGCAAAGGCATGATCACCTCTGAACTTCAGCCGAGACCTTGGATGAACTAAGAACATCTGACTAGAAGATTTTAGTGCTCATTTAAACATTGTGAAAAACACATTTAACTTGTCCAATTACATCTCCAAATTGCATATAAAACTGTGTTGAAATCTTCTGTTTTTTGTGTCAAACACCATATAAATCTGAAGAATAATCCATGGTGACATGAACAAACATGAAAAATAAAGTGACCACTTGAGTGGCTGATCAACAGTAATGAGTCTCTGAAAGGGACCAGTCTCACATGGACATTATGTTCAAGAAACTAGATCTTAAACCCTGCATTGTCATCAGTTCTGCTTGAGAACCCCCCGTGTTAGCCATCAGATTTTTTACTGTGGATTAGAATGATGATGATGATGATGATGACGATGATGATGAACCTCTCTGCAGCTAGAAAACAAAAACAAAAAAACCCCCCAAAAGTTAGATTTACCCAGTGCCTAAACATGATGTCTAAAAAGATACTCTTTCAGTTTTAAAGTTTTATATATCAGGACATAATAAAAAACAAAACAAAAGAACACAACATATTATACTGTGTCATTATTTATTCAACAAAAAATAAGGTAAAATGCAGTTTGAAAAATGAAGTACATAGTTATTTTTTCCATGGTAATTCGATCCCACAAGGGAAATTTTTGTGTTACAGCAGAACGATCAAGACTAAGAATAGCAGTCTACAATACATAACAAATAAACGACACAGTTAAAACAAAAAAGCACTAAAGGTCATGGGTAATGCCTTACAGAGAGTGCAGGAATTTATATATTTACAATAGTAATAATAAAAAAGTGAAGATAGCCACAAACACACTCCCACCACATACTCCCATTGCCCGACTTAGGCCAGGAGCCATCCGGCCTAGCCTACTCAGCCCCCTCCCTCACTCACGAGTTTGAGAGGAAATTAGAAAGTGCTTGGGCAATAATATAGATATATTACAAAAATTGGTCTATTAAAGGTATAAGGGTACAAAATATGGGTCTATTATGGATATGTTATAATGTACACAATATGAAGGTATGTTATGAATATGCTACAACTATAAGTATGCACAGGCTGTAGTGTGCATACTTGTATTTTATGCTCAGCTAAACAATTGGGACATAAATACACTGTCATGCCAGGTCTTGCTTCAAAGCAGAGGGGGATGGGTGTGCAATTTGGACACATAAGTTAGTGAATGCGATAACTTCAGATAAGGCAATGCGATACCATAGATCGTTCTACTAAAAACCTTGGACAAGGTTTAATGCCAGTGATGTCAACCTCAAGGTCAACGGGAAATGTAACAATGCTGTAACCTTGTGTGGGGTGGTACTGTTTCTTATTAGGTACTTCAGGCTAATATCAACCACGACTCCGCAACAAGCGAGTCCAGGGTGTTAAAAGTTTTTAACATGAAATTTAAATTTTGCTCCTTTGATCATGTCAGACAACATGACCAAACTATCAGTGGGATCAGTGGTGGAGGGATTATAGTAAAGTCAAAAAGCTATTCCTAACAATTCTCTCAGTTTTTCACATATGTTAAAGCACTTTTTAAGGCTTAATGAAAATTCAGACTATACTAGTTCCTCTTCCTTTTCAAGAGGAATTATCATCATAAACAGAAAACAGACAGAAGGAGCCAGCAGGAACTGTTCGCTTTGTGAGAATCTTTACATTTATTTAATAATTTATCAGTTTCGCAATGATTTAATTAAAGTGTTCATTACATGCAAAAAAAGACACTTCACTTTCCAATGCTCTGATTATTTTGATCTTATATACTTACTGAAAAGGTATTCTTTCTGTTCATTAAATAAAAAGTTTCAATTTTTATTAAGTTGACTGAACGCATTGAATCTCTTCCCCTTTGTAGATGCTTGAACATTCTCATACTTCAGGATTCATAATGACATCTGAACATCTAAAGCATCTTCTTTTGTCTTTAATGTCTTTCTTCTCTTGAGCTTTGTTCTGAAAATTCAAAACAGTACCTTTACATGAATCATTTGTAAATCTTTTTCTATCCAGGTCAGAGTTTACTCACTGAATTCATCCTCTCTCTGAAACAAACAGACTCTGTTAATGTGCTATAATGTAGCACAACCTGAATCAGTAATGTGTGATTAATATGTAAAGAGAAATATCACTCATCTTGACTTTAAAATACAGTAATAAACTGAAAATTTTTTTGGTATAATTAGTCTTCTTTCCTTGAAAGTATTGACAAAGGGTGGAATTATTTCAATATGGACATACTTTGTTTTCCAGCACCCTAGTATAGACACTATAAACAGTGCAACCTTACTGAGAAACAAGTTCACAAGATTTATTACTAATGAGCTGAAAACTGTTGTTTTTACCAATAAACACACAAAATTCCCTGTGTATATGTTCCTGCATTACACTCCTGAGGTATGTGGAAAAGAAAGAACAAACTCGATTGTTTTTTAAACTTGAAGACCCTCAAGCACTTTCAAAATGAAACCTCACAAACACCTCCACGACTGAATCACACTTTCTTTTCTGAGCTTCATGCTGTGACCTGTTTTACAGCTGCCGGCAGGTAAACGGCTGAACTTTGGAATGAAACACACCTTCGTTTCTCTGTAAAGCGAGAGTATTTGAGAAAGGAAAGTGAATTAACCTCCCCTCCTCATCCTGACTCATTTGAAACTAACCAGGAAACAAGCTGTTCTTTTTCATCGGTAAAGAGAGACGCACAGACGATCAGACTGAGCTCAGACCAAACTAGCAGCTTCCTCTGAGTGAGTCCAGCTACAGGAGAGAAAAGTGGAAAACTCCAACACTGCTGCTTCAAGCTGCTGACGCTCCACACACTGAATGTGAGTTTGAGCAAAAACACGACTCAAAGGATGTTTCAGTGAAGGTGGTAGAGGAGGGAGGGGAGCCAGGACTGACTGTACTTCCTGTCTGCTGTTTTCAGCTTCACTCACAGACTCAATGGCTTCCAGATCACAGAAGGATCTCTGCTGTCCGGTCTGTCAGGAGGTCTTCAGAGATCCTGTTATTCTGTCATGTAGCCACAGCTTCTGTAAAGACTGTCTGAAGAGATGGTGGAGAGAGAGAATAATACACGAGTGTCCAGTTTGTAAGGAAATATCAGAGTATGATCCACCTTCAAACCTGGCTTTAAAGAATCTGTGTGAGTCGTTCTTACAGGAGAGAGATCAGAGAGCTTCAGAGGCTCTCTGCAGTCTGCACTCTGAGAAACTCAAACTCTTCTGTCTGGACCATCAGCAGCCAGCGTGTGTCGTCTGTTGCATCTCACAAAATCACACCAATCACAGATTCAGACCCATCGATGAAGCTGCACAACAACACAAGAAGGAACTTCAGGAAACTCTGGAGCCCTTAAAGGAGAAGTTAAAGGTTTGTGAAGAAGTTCAAGTGAAGTTTGATCAAACAGCAGAACACATTAAGGTCCAGGCCCGACACACAGAGAGGCAGATTAAGGAGCAGTTTAAGAAGCTTCAGCAGTTTCTAGCAGAGGAAGAGGAGGCCAGGCTGGCTGCACTGAGGGAGGAAGAGGAGCAGAAGAGTGGGATGATGAAGGAGAAGATGGAGGCTCTGAGCAGAGAGATAGCAGCTCTTTCAGACACAGTCAGAGCCACAGAGGAGGAGCTGAGAGCTGAAGACGTCTCATTCCTGCACAACTACAAGGCTGCAGTGGAAAGAGTCCAGCGCTGCCCCCTGCTGGATGATCCACAGCTGCCCTCAGGAGCTCTGATAGACCAGGCCAAACACCTGGGCAACCTGACCTTCAACATCTGGAACAACATGAAGGACATGGTCTCCTACACTTCTCTCATTCTGGACCCAAACACTGCTCATCCAAACCTCATCCTGTCTGAAGATCTGACCAGTATGAGAGGAGGAGGAGAGAGGCAGCAGCTTCCTGATAATCCAGAGAGGTTTGATTTATACAACTCTGTCCTGAGCTCTGAGGGCTTTAACTCAGGGACTCACAGCTGGGATGTCGAGGTTGGATACAGTACATTATGGGTAGTGGGTGTGTCACCAGAGTCTGTCCAGAGAAAGGGACACATACAGTCTGGATTATGGGGAATAGGGTTTCATGAAAGTCAATACTCATTATGTTCACCATCAGCTGGATCTAGTGTTCTCCCAGTTCAGAAGAAGCTCCACAGGATCAGAGTGAATCTGGACTGGAACAGAGGAAAGCTGTCGTTCTCTGATCCTGATACTAACACACACATACACACCTTCACACACACTTTCACTCACAGGATGTTTCCATTCATTAACACTTATGATAAACTGAAGGTGTGTCCGTTGAAGGTGTCAGTGTCAGTGCAGCAGATGAGTTGAGGATGATGATGTTTCTAATGTTGTTTCCTGTCAGTGAGTTGAAGCTGTTAAACTGCAGCTGTCCTCCTGCTGCCTCGTTGTTCCAAAGCTCTTTGTTTCTCTTTTAGTTCTCACTGTTTCTTTCTGTTTCTGCTGTCCACCTTTTCACATGGAAAATCATTTCACTGTTTCTCACTGAATGACTCCCCAAACTAGATTTGAAATTCTATCAAGTTTCTAATCATTACAAGTGATTCATGTTTCTATTTGATGTGTAAATGGAGATGATTTGTTGCTGTAGTTATAAAACTTTAGATAAAACAAGTTTAAACAGGAAATGTTGGCATATTCACATAACAGATATTTTAAAAAGTGTTTTTAGTCTTTCTTAATCAACACAACCAGCCTGGTATAACTGTCTGTCACACATTAATGTCTACATGATAAGTAGTGCTTATTTCCTGTGTCTGAACTTCTTAAAACTTATTGCTAGACAAATACCATTTTTTCCATCACTGTTTAAAAAGGACTGGAAAAATAATGTAAATTTGCCATCTGTTGTGTTTTTACAAAAAATGTTGTAGTTAAAATTTAAGTTTTTATATTAAATAAAATCTATTCACATGTAAGAACAATGGAATTCCTTGATAATATGGTCAAACACCATTGTGATACAATTCAATGGGGTCTAAAATTGTCAAAAAGTTCTGTTATTACTCGGTTTTTAAACTGTGATATATTTACTTGTATTTAATTTAATAAAATTGTATATTATCCAGGTTACCAGCAGGTTAAACTGTAATCTAACTTTCAGTTAGATAGTATCTGGAAATCCATTGACGGAAAAGTAAAAAGCAAATCCAAAATTCTTCAGAGAACAAGGAGCACATGAGGGAACTTAACCAAAGTATCTGAGAAAGAACAAAGGAAATAGATTATAAATGCTAGATAGTTAGTGGAAGTGGACACAACTGCAGAAAAGGGCACAGCTGAAACTATTCAAGACAATGAAACAAAATAATAAAGGCTAAATGCATAACAGAGCAGACAATTGACTAACAAGTTTACAGAACAAATTACACCAAAGGATAATAGAGAGAGAACACTGAGGGATCACCTTAAAGTTAATAATAGGGACAACAGTGTTCTTGTCCTTTTTATGTGACTATAAAGAGTAACTTCAAACATTTGTGATTGTTGTGGCTCATGATGATGATAAACAAGACACTTAAAAGCACTGTAATTTCTCAAGTGAGACTTGCAACCTACTTCACGACATGGGCACTCCGATTGTGCTTCATTGTTGTGTAGGCCTTCTTTATGTGTCAGTAACTTTTTAGCGTTTTCACTGAGACACCACATCTATGACAATGAACATCCTTAAAATGCTTTTGTTGGAATGTCACTTTCACAGTGCTCCATGGACACTTGAATAGATTTCTTCTTTAAATCCAAAGAAGCATGTGTACTGAACACTACTGTGTTCACTCACTACTGCCCACTCTCAACATCATGAGAGAAAAGCACTGGGTTAATAGTGTAATATTTAGGTGACTCCTCTGTTAACCAGATGCAATATGACTGGTCACATTAAACTTTTGTTTAATATTAATGGTAACGTTTCTAAAGGTGTGTGGCAATGTGCACCACTGCTGTGCCTGCTGTTGATTATGAATGGTCCTTTTTCCAACTTCAAAAAGTAAACACTCATTGTTCTTGTCCTTGTAAGGTCCATTTGTTCACCTGATTCAAACTAGAAATGGTCCATTTTTATCCCCCAGATTTTTCTTATTGCTGGCTATTTGATTAACGCCTTTTCCTTCTCTATCAAAAGGTTAAAAATTCAACACTGTCTGCTTGTAAGTACACAGAAATCACAATGGCCTCTTTATGGAAAGTGTGTTTTGTTGATTTGAAAGTTAGCTGATGTTAACGTTGCAGAGTGTCTACCCTACACTCAGGCATTAATGTTTATTGTTCAAATTAATTAAATATGTAGATAGCTTCAAAATTATGTCTGCGAATGTTCTCAGTCATCCAGGTCATCGTAGTCAAAGGAGCTTGCAAAGAAAGGCGTCTGGACTTCTTTAAGTTGCTTGAGAAGTTTCTTCAGTTCTAAGGTCAAATGGTGGAGAGTCCCAGATTTAGTCCCAGATCCTAGTGGGAGTTTCCCCCCAAAGAGGGACAAAGGACCCCCTGATGATCCTCTAATCGCCTGAGCCAAGGTGTGAAAGCGGGTGTGTGTCCCAATCAGCCAGGGTTTGGGGTGAGCCCATTGTGAAACCTGGCCCCACTTTATCATGCGACGCCTGTGGCCGACGAGGTAAGGCTATTGTGAGCGTACTCCACCCACGTCAGTTGCTCGCTCCAGGTGGTCTGATTAGTGGACGTCAAGCAACGGAGAGCTGCTTTGAATTCTTGGTTGGCCCGTTCCGCTTGACCGTTGGTCTGTGGATGAAAACCTGACGAGAGACTGACCTGGGCCCCTAAGGAGGTGCAGAACTCCCTCCAAACACGTGACGTGAACTGTGGGCCTCGGTCCGAGACCACTTCAGCGGGGATCCCGTGGAGGCGAAACACATGAGTTGACAGAAGAGGGGGGTCTCCAGGGCGGTGGGGAGCTTGGGGAGAGCAACAAAGTGGGCAGCTTTAGAAAAACGGTCGACAATGGTGAGAATGACTGTGTTACCTGATGACGGCGGAAGACCAGTGACAAAGTCAACCGCAATGTGGGACCAGGGGCGGCTTGGCGTAGGTAAGGGATGAAGTAGGCCAGCAGCGGGCTGGTTGACAGGTTTATTCTGGGCACAGGTTGGACAGGCGGCGATGAATTCTTGGACGTCTTTGGCTAGTGTAGGCCACCAGGCGAACCGCTTGATGAAGGTGACAGTGCAATGAATGCCCGGATGACAGGTGAGTTTTCCGCCGTGGGCCCATTATAGCACTCGTGAGCGAACGGACGTGGGAACAAAGAGCAATCCTGGGGGACCAGTCCCCGGATCCGGTTCTGCCCGCTGGGCCTCCTGTATGGCGGACTCGATCTCCCACAACAGGGCTCCGATAATGCATGTGGGAGGGAGAATGGGAGCCTCACGGTTGGGGTCCTCTGCAGTAGTGAATAGGCGGGAAAGGGCATCTGGTTTCACGTTCCGAGAGCCGGGCCTGTAGGTGATGGTGAAGCAGAATCTGGTAAAGAACAGAGCCCACCTGGCTTGTCGGGCATTTAGTCGTTTAGCCGACCGGATGTATTCGAGGTTCTTGTGGTCAGTCCATACCACAAAGGGTTCTGTTGCGCCCTCTAGCCAGTGGCGCCACTCCTCCAGGGCGAGTTTGATTGCCAACAGCTCCCTGTCCCCGATGTCGTAGTTCTGCTCTGCAGGAGAGAGACGACGGGAGAAGTAAGCACAAGGGTGGAGCTTACCCTCTAGTTGCTGGGAGAGAACGGCTCCGACCCCTACATCCGAGGCGTCCACTTCCACGATAAACTGCCGCTTGAGATTCGGTTGCCGGAGGATGGGCGCTGACGCGAAGCGTTTCTTTAGCCGGGAGAAAGCCTCCTGAACATGATCATCCCAGCAGAAAGGTACCTTAGGTTAAGTTAAACGGGTTAGTGGTAAGGCAATCTTGCTGTAATCACGAATGAACCTCCGATAAAAGTTTGCAAAACCGAGGAACCGTTGAAGCTGCTTACGGTTAGGTGGAGTGGGCCAGTCCAAGACTGCTTGTACCTTAGCTGGATCGGTTCTTAAATCGCCCTGTTCGATGATGTAGCCCAAAAATGACACAGTACTCACATGAAACTCGCACTTCTCCCCTTTAACAAAGAGGTGATTCTCCAGGAGACGTTGCAGGACTTGTACATGATCAGAGAGAGAGAGTGGGAGAAGATGAGGATGTCATCAAGGTACACAAACACAAAACGATTGATGAAATCTCGGAGAACATCGTTGACTAGACCCTGAAACACAGCTGGAGCATTAGTCAGTCCAAACGGCATGACCAAGTATTCAAAATGGCCCAAGTGCGTATTGAAGGCCGTTTTCCACTCGTCTCCCTCTCTCATCCTGACTAAGTGGTAGGCATTCCGCAGATCGAGCTTAGTGAAAATGGTCCCCCCCTGCAGGAGTTCAAAGGCGGAGGATAAGAGTGGCAGAGGTTATTTATTCTTAATGGTAATGTTATTGAGGCCCTGGAAATCAATACATGGCCGAAGGCTTTTATCCTTCTTAGTGACGAAAAAGAACCCGGCAGCCACAGGGGATGAAGAGGGGCGAATCAGTCCATCAGCCAAGGATTCATTAATATACTTCTCCATGCATTCACGTTCAGGTTGAGAGAGACTGTATAAGCTACTAGTGGGAAGAGGTGCACCTGGGAGCAAATCAATACTGCAGTCGTACGGGCAGTGAGGAGGAAGAGAACGGGCTCGGTCCTTACAAAATACTTGCTTGAGATCATGATACTCTGACGGGATGGCTGAAAGTTCAGGGGGCTTGTGTGGTAGTGGGTTAGATGCTTTTACTGGAGTAGCTGCTTTTAAACAGGTCATGTGACACTCCTCCCCCCACCCCAGAACCCTCTCCATCTTCCAGTCGAGTACAGGGTTATGCTGGCGTAACCATGGAAATCCTAGCACTACGGGCGTGAGAGGAGCTTCAAAGACATAAAACTGCAACAGGTCAGTGTGATTCCCAGACAGAGTTAGGGACACGGGTTCTGTAACGTGGGTTATGTTGGGGAGACGCTGACCATTTAAAGCGGTGACCTGCAACGAGTGGGGCAATGCTTGTGTGTAAATCTTAAGTTTAAGAGCCAGGGAAGCATCCATGAAGCTCTGCTCCACCCCAGAGTCAATCAGCGCCTGAAGGGAGTGAGAGGCAGAGTGGACAGTCACTTTAGCGGCTAGCATGAAGCGTGGAGGAGAATGTGAAAAGGAGACCTCGCCCACCCGTATCCTCCTTTCTACCGGCGGGGGAGGTCTTTTGGCCGTGCAGGAATGACCTTGGCGAGATGGCCCTTGTGGCTGCAGTAAAATCACTCACCAGACCTCCATCTGCGTGCTCTCTCCTCTGGGGAAATTTGGGAGCGTCCGATCTGCATAGGTTGCTCATGCTCGTCGCCGCGGTCCACTTCCCGATCGCTACTTCCTCTGGAAGCCGTCTCCGCTCGCCCCACGGTCCTCTGGGAACCGTAGTTGCTGGCGCGGTGACACGCCCTCAAATGTTCATCTACCTTAACACATAAGGTGATTACTTCCGACAGAGTCTTGGGCAGCTCCCTCATTAATAGTTCGCCCTTGAGTTCATCACAAACATTGTTTAGTAAGGTACTTATCAGCGCAGGCTGCCCCCATCCAGTCTCCTTAGCCAGTGTCCAAAACTCCACAGAGAAGTCCGCCATACACCGTCTTCCTTGTTTTAAGTTCAGCAAACGGTGGCCCTCCGGTGCCCCTTGCGAACATACTTTTAAACTTTGAGAGAAAATGTCTGTGAAGGTTCTCAGTCATCCAGGTCATCGTAGTCAAAGGAGCTTGCAAAGAATGGTAAATGGTAAATGGCCTGCATTTGTATAGCGCTTTTCTAGTCCATAGGACCCCAAAGCGCTTTACACTACATTCAGTCATTCACACACACATTCACACACTGGCGATAGCAAGCTACATTGTAGCCACAGCTGCCCTGGGGCGCACTGACAGAGGTGAGGCTGCCGGACACAGGCGCCACCGGGCCCTCTGACCACCACCAGTAGGCAAACATGGGGTTAGTATCTTGCCCAAGGATATTTGGCAGCCAGGAGGCAGCCTGGGATCGAACCACCGACCTTCTGATTAGTGGCTGACCTGCTCTGCCACCTGAGCTACAGCCACCCCGCTCTTTAAGTTACTTGAAGACGTTTCACCTCTCATCTGAGAAGCTTCTTCAGTTCTAAGGTCAAATGGTGGAGAGTCCCAGATATAAACCTAGTGGGAGTAACCCCCCACAGAGGGACAAAAGGACCCCCTGATGATCCTCTAATCATGTACACTTTCTACAGAGGCACCATCGAGAGCATCCTGTCGAGCTGCATCACTGTGTGGTTTGGAGCCTGCAATGCGTCCTGTCATAGAACCCTCCAACGCATAGTGAGAGCTGCAGAGAGGATCATTGGTGTCTCTCTCCCCTCCCTCCAGGACATTTACAGCACCCGTCTCACTAAAAAAGCCCTTTGCATAGCGGCTGATCCCACACACCCAATGCAAAGCTTCTTCAAGCTGCTGCCGTCGGGGAGGAGACTGCGGAGTCTCCAGGCCAGGACCAGCAGGCTGAAGGACAGCTTCATCCATCAGGCTGTCAGGAAGCTTAACTCCCTCCCGATTCTGCCCCCTCTCCCCTCTCTCCTCCACGGTCTCACTGAACTCTGTCACACACACACAAACACACACACTCTCTGACTCACTCACTGGCCTGCACCAGTTACCAGTCACTTTGTGGAGCATTGGACTGCCATTACCTCATAAGACTTTGTTGTTACACTTTCTCTTACCGTACACTACTAAATCTCCATTTGCACTATTTGCCTATTTGCACTACTCTGCCTGGTTTACACTCAATGTCACTTACCCATTATATTGTATATTGTATAGCTTTCTTGTTATATGTAAAATTGTATTTATTTAAATTTTTACTTTTTAATTATTTTACTTGCATTTTTTAAATCACTTTTATATTTAAATATATTTAAATGTTCATTTGCTATTTATCTAGGGATTGAAGAGTAACGCAATTTCTATTCTCCGTATGTCCTGTACATGTGGAAGAATCGACAAATAAAGTTGACTTTGACTTTGACTTTGACTAACCCTGGCGGAAGGGACTACACGAATAGGATGAGGGACCGATGGATGGATGGATGGATGGATGGATGGATAGATAGATAGATAGATAGATAGATAGATAGATAGATAGATAGATAGATAGATAGATAGATAGATAGATAGATAGATAGATAGATAGATATTACAGGATATATTACAGCAGTGAGCTTGAACTCTGGGTCAAAGATTCAAGTTGCAGTTATTTATATTTCCTATCACCTTAATCTTCACTCAAAGACAAGTATCTTTGACAGTGCATATATAGATGTATTATATATAAGAGACAAATGTTGTTCCTTCAGTATGTTGGTATTACTAAATTTGTCTCAATGCTTACATATATGTGTAAAAAGCAAATGTACGAGCTGTGATAACTGTGTCTGATAGAATGAGGAGTAGACTGATATATAAAATATTCCTTTATTGGGTGAGAAAATCACACCATGTCATAACTGCTTTAAGTCATACAGAATAGAAATCAGAGCCTTAAACAGGCTGACTTCTGCTAAATGGGTCAAACTGGGCAGAAAGTCTACAAACACATAACATCATTATAGAATATGATGTAACACTATAGATCAACTTACCTCAGAATATATAAAGCATATAAACAATTACAGCAATATGATGCAACAAACACAGCAGTGCTACTGATCCAAAATACTCAAAGCTTCATAGAACTGAAACAAACATTTATTTTTAGCTCCATTCTGCTGCTGATACATACTTTAGGTTTCTGAAGATTAAACTTGTTGCTGCCTTTCATAGTGTGTAACTTGAAGGCCCTGAGTACTTTCTCCCACACTGAAAACACTGGGATGATCACATTATTTGAACATTACCTAATAAGACTGATTCAGGACAGACAGTTATGTTAATAAACTTTCCTAGCAGTCCTTCACAAACAGGGAACAGTCTGTCTATTCTCTCCATCTGTCAGCTGCTGATGGCTCTTCCTCCTCCTCTTCCTCACACACTGTTGAGTTTATCCTGGTGGATCATCAGGGGTGCAAAGCCTCACAGATGATGTGCAGCAGTGTGCAGTGGCGTGCACAGACATTTTGGGGGGCAAGTGCTCCAGAGGGGAAAAAGGGCACTTTTTGCATATGTGGAAAACCTTTTCTTTTTATAATAAAAAAATCGCACAGGTTAAATGCAATTTGACTTTTATTTCAAAACATTCTCTAAAAATCAAAAATCACACCACAAAAAGATAAAATCTGTATCCAACTCTAAACTATATACATACATATTCTCAAGTGTCCATTAAATGGAGTGTACTGCTCTAAAGAAGCATCCTTCTTGGTGCCATGTCTTTGTAGATGTTGATGACCTCGTTGTAATTGATCTCCACATCTTTCTCAATGGCCAACAAGAGGAGATCAGACAACCTTTCTTCTCCACACAAACTTCTTAGTTTATTTTTGATTATTTTTAGCTTTGAAAAGGATCTTTCAACTGTCGCAGTTGTCACTGGTAGTGTTGCGTAGATCTGAATCATTTTGACAAAGGCAGGAAAGATCAGCTGGCCATTGTTTTCCCTCAGTATCAGAAATATTTCTCTGAGGTCTTTTGAACTAAAGCTGGAGTGGAAGACCTTTAATTCTGTTTTGAGCTGGTCCTCATCTTCTCCATAGAATTCACAGAGGATGTGGACAGCTTCAATGGCTTCTGGGTTTGGTGGGCCTACCCAGTTAGCATGCACAGTTAAGGGCTGGAAGGACTGAATGATTCTGGCCGTTGGGCTTCCAGTATTGTCCCCTTTGAACCTCCTGTTCAGTTCCCCAGTCATGATGTCCAGAAAGGTGAAATATACACCACTCCTGAAATATGCCTCCACTGACTCAACCTGAGCACCTACTTGAGACACTGTGGTGCTGTGTTGGAAACGCACTGGAACTTTCCGCTTTCTCTCCTGACCAGGCACCACGGTAGGTACTGGAATGTTGAAACTCTCTGCCTTCTTTGATGCACATCTAAATATCTCTCCAAATTTCTCCTCAGACCTCATGGTTTGCAATGTGTGAAGCACACCATCAATTACCTTGTAGGCAGTGGAATGGTCCAACCCTTCTTCCTGCAGAGAATCTGATGCCAAAGCAGTGACTTCGAATACTGGTGTGGTGATTTCCATGCAGAGAATGAACATAAAATTAATGGCATTTCTGTACATCTGAGCATCACCTTGGGCCAGGTTAGGTGGGTCACTGTCACTGATGTCATCAAGGAGCATCAAAATGGCAGCACATTGAAACGTATCTATCATTGCGCTTTATTTTAAATGTATGGATGTGTGTTGGATCTGTTGGGTATTGTAAAGCTGCTAACTTTGACATTATGTGATCGATCTGTTCTTCCTCATTGTGGTCTTCAGAGAGCACTACATCAGTGTCTGTAGGCCTAACTGAACCTGTTGCTGCATTGGTCGCGGCTTCATCTGTTTCTATATCTCCCTCTTCTGCTATGCTGGTAGATGGCATAGAGCTGCTTCCCTGCTGTGACTGACTACAATGGAACAATAATAATAATAATAGTATTATTATTTATCATAATAATAAGCTTAAACAGATAGTTTTAATAATAACCCATACTGCAAGTCTTGTAACATAGAAATAACTTTCGTAGGTACAAAATAATAGTTAGCTCAATGCCTGCTGATTAAGTTCATTAAAAACTAAGTGTGAACAGCTTTTAAGATTTTTCAATAGAATTAACTGCAAGGAGCAGGTTACATTAAAACATTAAAATAGAACCTGACTCTGCCCTTGACTCTTACCTTTCATCTTCATTTTCCTTTGCTTTCATCCAGGAGAGCAGAGAACTGCTTCCCTGGGCTGCCTGTTGTAGATCCCTTTCTTTCTCCTTTCTCAGCATCTCTTTCCTAGGCATTATGCTTGCTGAAATTAGTAAATAAATAGACCAAAATGTATGAGAACGAATAAGACTGACTGTGGTCATTACAAGAACAGGGCAGAATGGTCGTTTTCACAGGCAATCGGGAACTGCCTATTTTTCCTTTAGCAAATTAATGTGTTAATGTTGCCAATATGTTACACCAAAAAAAATTAACATGTCTAACCAGTGCTTCTCAAAACTTTTAACATGCACCACCCCCAACACCGTACCCTTCAAACTACCAATAACAACGTCACTGTTCTATCACAATCAGGTCACAACACAGTGCGTAAATGTCTGCGAGCATCGCTGAGTCAGTAACAACCAGTTAGGCTAAAGACTGCATCTTTAGACAGTTGGACGGTGTTCTAACTTTCTCACAGGAGACACCTACTAAAGACAGTCAAAGACATTAATTTCAATCTTACCAAAGTAGGACAGTAGTTGACGTTAGTTATGGAAAGTCTAATCCACAAAAACGGAGAAACGTCCATAATTCCATTATTCATAATCATGTCAAGGTTTTAGGTTTTTCTGCAGTTCCATCTCTAAAAAGTGTGATGTCTGTTACGTTTCGGTGTTTTGTTTTTGCATGACTTATGTATTTCCTGCTTTACTTTGAAAGTCTGTTATCTTAGTGTGTTCAGTTTACATTTTCCCTGTCTCGTCAGTTCTAATTTGCCCCAGCTGTGTTTCCCTCCTGTGGTCCATTTCCTGATTGCTCCCTCTATGTATTTAAACCTTGTGTTTCAGTGTGTCATCGTCGCGATCTCCCCTGTGTTGTAAATAGTTTGGTGTTTTGTTGTAAATAAATAGTCTGTTGTAAATAGTTGTGAATGGGTTTGTTAATACTTTCGTCATGGGATATTTTCGTTTTGGGATTTAGGTGGAGAGCCTTCGCGGTTTTATCTTCCTTATCTTTATTTTTCTACGTTGCACCCCGGTTGCCTAGGCCGGGGTGTAACATATGGGGGCTCGTCCAGGATCGCTGGAGGGTCCGAAGGAGGGACAGCTTCGGCCTTCTGTCTTCGCTGGAGGATCCGAGGGACCGCTCCAGCCTTCATCCGCCTTCGCTGGAGGATCCGAGGGACCGCTCCAGTCTTCTGCAGCTGGTGGGCTGCGTGTCCGTGTGTGCAGCTGGTGGGCTGCGTGTCCGTGTGTGCAGCTGGTGGGCTGCGTGTCCGTGTGTGCAGCTGGTGGGCTGCGTGTCCATGTGTGCAGCTAGTGAGCTGCTCATCCGCCTTCGCTGGAGCGTCCGAGGGACCGCTCCAGCCTTCATCCGCCTCTGCTGGAGGGTCCGGGGGACCGCACCAGCCTTCGTCGTCTGCTGGAGGGTCCGTGGGACCGCTCCAGCCTCCATCAGCTTCGTCTGCCTTCATCCGCCTTCGCTGGGGGGAGGGTCCGTGGGACCGCCCCAGCCTTTGTCGTCGCTGGAGGGTCCGTGGGACCGCTCCAGCCTTCATCCGCCTTCGCTGGAGGGTCCGAGGGACCGCTCCAGCCTTCGTCGTCTGCTGGAGGGTCAGTGGGACCGCTCCAGCCTCCATCAGCTTCGTCTGCCTTCGTCTTCAGCCTTCGTTTGTTTGAATCAAACTTTTCACTTGGGGTTACATGTTTGATTTTTGGGTAGGGGGAAATGTTACGTTTCGGTGTTTTGTTTTTGCATGACTTATGTATTTCCTGCTTTACTTTGAAAGTCTGTTATCTTAGTGTGTTCAGTTTACATTTTCCCTGTCTCGTCAGTTCTAATTTGCCCCAGCTGTGTTTCCCTCCTGTGGTCCATTTCCTGATTGCTCCCTCTATGTATTTAAACCTTGTGTTTCAGTGTGTCATCGTCGCGATCTCCCCCGTGGTGTAAATAGTTTGGTGTTTTGTTGTAAATAAATAGTCTGTTGTAAATAGTTGTGAATGGGTTTGTTAATACTTTCGTCATGGGATATTTTCGTTTTGGGATTTAGGTGGAGAGCCTTCGCGGTTTTATCTTCCTTATCTTTATTTTTCTACGTTGCACCCCGGTTGCCTAGGCCGGGGTGTAACATGTCTTCCCGTCACTGATTTCAGTTTGAAAACTTTGTATTTATTCACAGATTTCCGTGAGATCATCCTAAAATTTGTAACGAAAAATGGGCTCAAAAGAGCCCTCTGCCTAACGGCATGTAGCCTATAGCATAACGTGATATTTTCAGTAGTGTATGCAAAAAGGTCGGAATTGATGGAGAGTGGGGTTGCCTAAATGGTTTAGGTTACATTTTAAATGTGTCGTTTTTTTGTTTATACATATGGATGGATGGAGGGGGCAAGCTGGCAAAGTTTGTCATGTGCAGTTTCTGACAGGCTACTTCACAACAAAACAATTGCAGGTTGGTCTTAGAGGGCAAACAGAATAATTTCACTCGATTCATGGGTTACCTGACTGGTTGGGAAGGGAAAGAGCTGCCGTGTTGTCCGCCGTGGTTCCCAGTCGCTATAGTTAGCCTACTATGCCTACTCCAAGTAGTCCTATGTCATGCCGCTGCTACACGCCTCACAACAAATGAACTGCAAGCGTGTTCACGTGACACGGTGACAGTGAAAAAGCGACAGGGTTCGGGTGTCTTTGAAGAAGGGGCACAAATCAAGCCATTATTTTCACACCTTTTTAAATCGTGCAGCTTTAAAAAAATAATAATAATCACGTCTTTCAAAAGGGCACTTTTTTGGACTGAGGGCAAAAGGGCAAGTGCTTCAGCACCACCTTGTCTCTATCTGTGCATGCCAGTGGCAGTGTGTCCCTCAGTCTGTCCTCACTCTGGACACTTTTTTGTTTTTGCAAGTGTTTTTGTTTTTGCAGGTGTTTTTCTTTGGCAGGTGTTTTTGTTTTTGCAGCAATTTTCTTTTTGCAGGTGTTTTTCTTTTGCAGGTGTTTTTGTTTTTGCAGCATTTTTCTTTTTGCAGGTGTTTTTGTTTTTGCAAGTGTTTTTCTTTTTGCAGGTGTTTTTCTTTTGCAGGGGTTTTTGTTTTTGCAGGGGTTTTTCTTTTGCAGGGGTTTTTGTTTTTGCAGGTGTTTTTCTTTTGCAGATGTTTTTGTTTTTGCAGCATTTTTCTTTTTGCAGGTGTTTTTCTTTTGCAGGTGTTTTTGTTTTTGCAGCATTTTTCTTTTTGCAAGTGTTTTTCTTTTTACAGGTGTTTTTCTTTTGCAGGTGTTTTTGTTTTTGCAGGTGTTTTTCTTTTGCAAGTGTTTTTGTTTTTGCAGCAATTTTCTTTTTGCAGGTGTTTTTCTTTTTGCAGGTGTTTTTCTTTTGCAGGTGTTTTTGTTTTTGCAGGTGTTTTTCTTTTGCAGGGGTTTTTGTTTTTGCAGGTGTTTTTCTTTTGCAGGTGTTTTTGTTTTTGCAGCATTTTTCTTTTTGCAGGTGTTTTTCTTTTGCAGGTGTTTTTGTTTTTGCAGCATTTTTGTTTTTGCAGGTGTTTTTCTTTTGCAGGTGTTTTTGTTTTTGCAGCATTTTTCTTTTGCAGGGGTTTTTCTTTTTGCAGGTGTTTTTCTTTTGCAGGTGTTTTTCTTTTTGCAGGTGTTTTTCTTTTGCAGGTGTTTTTCTTTTTGCAGGTGTTTTTCTTTTGCAGGTGTTTTTGTTTTTGCAGCATTTTTCTTTTTGCAAGTGTTTTCTGAAGTTGCAGTCCGTTTGGCCTCTCAGGGCCACCGTAACAGGTGGAATCAGGACCACATTAAGACCTAATCACCTTCTCTCTCTGTCACACACACACACACACACACACACACACACACACACATTTGCTGTAACACAAAAAGAGAGAGAGTATTTAAATGTAAAGTCTGAACATTAGTCACTCTGTCTTCGGTGTGTGTTAGGAGGGTAAAAGTCCAGCTGGCTTATTTTCCTACCTGGACTCCATGGTAACGTTGTCATAAAAGCACGTCAATAATTAATATGGACTTTTGCGTGTGCGTGCTTTCAAAGTTTTCCTCACACACACACTCTCTCTCTCTCTGTTATTACAGTCTGTGTGTGTGTGTGTGTGTGTGTGTGTGTGTGTGTGTGTGTCTGTTCCTGTCTAGCTGTCTTGTGAGAGCCAACAGTCACACACACCGGTCCTCACAAATTTGAAGGCCTGTTTGAGGCTCAAAATGTGGTTTTAGTGTCAGGATTACAATTAGGTTATGGTTAGCTTTATGGTAGTTTAATAGTTTAATTATTTATATAGCACAATAATTACAACAGGAGCGTTGACCAAAGTGCTGTACAAGAATACAACATACATAATAAAACAACTTAGAGTATTAAAAGCAAACACCAAATATGAATTAACAAACAACTCTCATGCCGTATTAAAAGCCAGTAAATAAAAATGCGTTTTAAGATGAGATTTAAAAAGATTGACAGTATGAGCCTGTCTGATGTGTAGGGGTAAATTATTCCACAGCTTAGGTGCTACGACTGCAAATGCTCGATCACCTCTATGAACCAGCCTCGACCTTGGTACAGCTAAAAGCAAAAGATCACTTGATGGTAAGGGTTAGGGTTAGGATTTCATTTTTAATGGTTAGGGTTAGGGTAAGGGGCTAGGAAAAGCATTATGTCAATGTCCTCACTAAGATAGCTGAACGGGCTTGCGTGTGTGTGTAGGTGTCAGTGTGTGTGCGCACGTGTGTGTAGGGAGGGAGGGAGCAGAGCAGACTTTGCCCTGCATGCAGGAAACTGTCGCTCAGTCGCCACACCACCAACAACGCTGCGACCAGCCGAGGAACTTCACACCAGCCAGTGAGTACAAACTGGGAGAACTGGAAGAACAGATTCACAGCTGGGGGTGAGGGGGACCACATTTAATGCCTGTGTCACTGATCCTATGTTCAATCTGAGCTTGCAGGTCCAGCTCAGAGGTCAGTCATGTGACTGAAGGCCTCACCTGTGACATCATAGCAGGGCCAGTGTTTATATATGAGGTGAAAACACTAACACACTTCTGTATGAGAATATTATGGTTTATCAAAGTTGGGGGGAAAGTTTTCATGGTCAGTGTGATCGCTTCTACCTGTGGTTACTCAGCTGTTTGAACCTCCTGATGACTTAATGGCAGTCGCTCCAGGAAGTATCCAGAGCCGCTCGTTTGATCTTACATTTCCCACTGCAGTATTTTAAAGTATTTGATTTACTTTGTTTTAGAACGAAAATAATTGATTGTATATAGAAGACTGATTTCTGGACTGCATCCATAGCGTGAGGAGCATTACACAGACACAGACAGACACCTGGTCATTAGTTCTGAGTCCAAGTAGAATCCAAGAATTTCATTCACAGACTTCTTGAATGGTCTGCTAGTACAATTAACTGCACAGCAGAAATATTGTTGTTCAGGTAATCAATTAAAAACGACATTCTCCAACAGCAGGTCTTTGATGTAGCCACTGTTGAAGTGCATTCAACCTGCAATCTTCTTGATGCCCTATGGGGGCGACATCTGGGGTCCGATTGTATGGAAGTCTATGAGAAAATGAGCCTATTACACAACTTATCTCTCACCTCAGTTAATACTTTCCTAATGAGTTTATGGTCTCAGTCTCCACTTCCAGGTCTTATCAAATACAACATGGTGTTCAGTTTGTAACTTATGGACCCATTGGAGGATTGAGCTGAGTAGGGAAGGATTTAGAGCATGGATAGGAGCATGCAGTGTAGGAAAGAGCCGTTATTTTAAGAAGAGAGGTGACTATTGAGCAGCAGTATAGCTTCATGCTGAGAAGGAGCACTACAGATGAGGAAGTCAGGAGTGGTAGGTAGTAGGTGGAGGTATGCCCTGGAGATGAGAGAAATAAAAGTCATTAGAAACAAGACAGAATAGAGAGTGGATATATTGGACAAAAGCGGCAGAAGGAAAAGAGGAAGACCTCAGAGGAGGTTTATGGATGTAGTAAAGGAAGGCTGTTAGTGAGGTAGGCAGATCCGCCATGATGATCCCTAAAGGGAGCAACCAGAAGAAGAAGAAGAAGAAGAGTGTCTCTCATTGGTTTCTAAAAAGTCTGTGGCACTAAAATCAGGCAGCTTTGACTCTCACATAGAAGTCTTTGCACATCAAGCCATTCTTCAAGAGTTTTTGTGGAGTGCTGCAGCCCACTGACCTGATCTAAGTGCATGGTGAATGCTCCAAGCTGAACCCCTGTATCTGTTGCTGGTTGGGGACTGAGATAATCCCAGTCCAAAGAAACATACAGTAGTTGAGACAACTTTGGAGGCAAGGTGTAGTCAGACTCAGAAATCTGTGTGGTTTTTCTGTGTCCTGGTGGTCTGTGGGAGGCTCTGTCAGGTCATCAACCCTTAACCTGTGTAATCTGTGGATTATGATGGTATGACATCTGCACGGGCACCTGTCGATTCGGTTTGTGAGATTGCTGACACACGTTTGCCATCAGGATAGCCCTCCCCAGTGCTCGCTCTATTAATTTCATTCTTCTCAGTGATGTCTTCAGTCAAGAGAATTTGGACTTCGTAACAAAGACTTGGCAGCACAATTTGGAATTTAATCATCTGACTGAGCTCTGTCCAAAATAGTGCTCCTTTGTTGGTGGTGGACTCGCCGTCATCTTTAAGAACTGCGTTATTTGTTAGTCTGTGTTTTTTGGACATATCTATATCGAAAACAACTTGTTGTGGATAGGCGTAGCTTTGGGTCATGTGGTGTCGGTAATAGTAATAGTGATTGCTATATCACCTGTTCACAGCCCGAGGGAATTTTTGTGAATGAGTGGGTGATGGGGGAAGTTGACTTTTGCTTTTGCAAGCTTAGAATGTTTATTTTGATCACTGTTTTTCTACAGATTTTAAGGATTTGATAACAAATAAAGAAGTTTTTAATCTGGAACTTTGACTTATGTTTTGAACAGCGGGCGCGTCAACATTATCCCCCTATTAGCCCCTAACCCATTCCACAATTGAGCCCTACACACAGACACACAAATCTTATTTAAAAATCTTTTAAAAACCTTATTCCCATTCAGATTGTAGCCTCCATCTCTCTTGAATATTGATTGGTAATAGATTATTTCTAGCTCTAAACATTATCTGTGCTATATTGTAATTAACCAAGTCATGGAGTTTTCACAACTTTTGTCTGTGTCTGTCTTTTAATACAGAGCTTACCCTTCCTAAACAGTTATTCAGTCAGCATATTATCATCCAGCATGCCACTGAACTTTATCGGATTTGTTTAATGTTAAGTTAGAGTCAGTATTGGATGCAGAAATGTTTGTTAGAGATTTTAATGAAAAGACAGGCATTCAAAGAGTCATTTCTTTTGGATAAATGAAGCTCGTCTGCAGTTAGAAGGTCCAAACCACCGAATGAAAAGTGCATCATGTGAAGGAATGAGAAAAGGGAGTCTGCATATTTTATCAGTATTATATTGTTCAGTAAAAGAAATCTTAATGTCCTTTTAATAAAAATAAGCAGACAGGTATCTCCTGCTTTTTCATACTTACACGTGTTCTTTAACAGGTATTCTCTAACATTTCTTACTTTTATTATTAAAAAATAAATTGTATTTATTTGGTAAATAAAGTAAAATAAAATGTTGGCAAAAATGCTGTGCCTTCATCTGCTCACTCTGTTACTGATTTTTCTTGTTCTTTAAATCTGGATTGTTTTCAAAACCCTGTTGAGTATCACTGATCTGACAGGCAAAATGAAACTTTCATCGAGCCCTGCAGGTGTGCTTCCCACATCACTGTGCTAAATGTTTTTAATTCAAAACCCAAGAAACAATCTCACCTGGACTCATCCTCACCTGAACATTGTGGATTGGTATCCAGGCCGTCGTTTCTTGTCAAAGATTTGAGAAAAGCCAGGTTCTATCAGAGGTTTCTTCCTGTTAAAAGGGAGTTTTTTTCTCAGTGTGCCACTGTGCTATTGTTGGGGTCTTTACCCTAAAATATAAAGCACCTTGAGGTGATGTTATATAAACAAAATTTAGTTAAATTGAAAAACTGTGAAATGTTGTTTATAAGTAAATGTATATATTAAAACTTCACTAAAGCTTGTCTCACTGCAGGTGTTCATCATGAATTCTTCAGCACCACCTCCTCCATCATCATCATCATCATCATCATCACCGGCATCAACATCTACCTCGATCAGAGCTGGGAAACAAACCCAGCTGAACTCCTCTTCATCCTCTCCCCCTCCTCCTCCTTTTACTCTGTCTCTCAGAAGTCCTGAGCTGCAAGCAGAGTTTCTAAGAGGTAACCTTTTTCTAAGGCTCAATTTTGTGTTGATGGATAACTTAACAGAACCTGAAACAGGGCCCTGAGGGGCCCGGGTGGTCCTGGGTTACCACAGAAGAATTGAAAACCCCCAAATCTCAAGCACAAACAGCCACAAATGTCTTCTTATCTTTGTCTTTCCAGAGTGTCGGAACAAATTTAAGCCTCACAGCGACGACAGTGAATCCAGCGGGGTTTCCTCCACCACCTCCCCTGTGGCCTCCCCCTTCAGCCTCACTCCTTCCTCCTCCCCCTCCAGTTCTTCATCCACCTCGCCGTCCCCTGGCTTCAAGGACAGACAAGGTGAGCCGGCTGGAAGTACTGTCCTAACCTATGTGAAGTGACTAGCTCGCCCTGGTGGAGAGGACCCATTAATAGAAAACATATCTCTGAGAGACTTTGACGAGCTGTTACTGGTTTATTGTGCTGATGTAAAACAAACAGGCTCCACTCTTGGGTGTGGCATTTTGTGTTTTAGAGATTTGGTTGGACCCATATGAAAACTAAAATTATTGTCTTTGTTCAGCTCGTCTGTCACTGTCCAGCCCCGAGCTCCTTTCTGAACTGAAGGAATCCAAAAACCGCTCCCTCCGACACGTCCCCGCGCAAAAGGGAATGACCACCGTTTTCTCAGGGCGAGGAAGAGCATCAAGACAGGTGAGCAGAAACTCCAGCTTTCCTTCTTTTCATTAAGACTACAAACTAACTTTATTAAAACCTTACAACACAGCAGCCATGATGTAAAGATTCAGAAACATTTTAAAGCCTTTATTTATTTTATCCATTTATTTTATAACATTCATAAACAATGTGTGAAACGATGACACTGAGAAATTTTGTTTATGTTTAAAAAATGTCTGATCACCTGTAATCCTTTGAAAGGCAAATCTTTCCACTGATGTATTTCAGTTGCTCCATATAGTCCTACTTTGATTTCATAGAGTTTGAGATGCTTCTAGTGGCTGACGGTTCTGGACTACAGACAGGCCAGTTTAACAGCTTTACTCATTACTAGAATTTGATTTAGCATCGTCTTGCTGGAGTAAGAAAGGTGTCGTCTGGATGGCGGCATGTGCTACTTGTAAACCTGCAGATATGGTTCAGCACTGGGGCCATCCAAAGAGTGACTTCCTAAAGCAACCAGGGATGTGTCGGTTTTCTGAGACAAAGTTAGGAAAGGATACATTTAAAGGAATTAAATGATCTGAATTAAATTCTTTAATTTTTCTTTTCAGGCGTCTGACTCCACTACACCCACCAAACCGGCCAATCCGAGGGTTTCTCGCTGACTTTATGAGCAACGTGTCAACCAGACTATGAACTCTAATTCTCCGTATTAATTATGTAAATACAGTGTCACAAGCTAAATGTTATGAATGCTGAAAGTGTAAAAACTCATCACCAGCTCCTGAACCATGTAGAAGACCCTGAAATAAAGTACAGAACAAGGCTCTGCAGATTTATATTTGTTCATCAATTAAAAATGTTCAGTTCATTTTTAGAGAAAGAAAAAAATAATTAATTTAACCAAATGTCTGGTCATGCAGGCTGGAGTGTGGACTTCAAGCCATGACTTTGTTGTTGCTAGGGTATCTTGTCTCACCACTTCAGAGTTCTGAATACTAAAGCTCAAAGGTATAAGGAGTGAAAGCTGATATCCAAGAGGTAAATGTTGAATTGAATAATTAGGGTACTTGCGTAGCTATTGCTGTGGATATAGCTCAGCCGGGAGCGTCTAAAGAGCAGTTCTTGAACTTTTTCTCTCTTGACCACAGTTTTTTCCCAATACTGATTGGTAGATTAGGATTCCACTTGCTGTCACATATACAGGGAGTGCAGAATTATTAGGCAAGTTGTATTTTTGAGGAATAATTTTATTATTGAACAACAACCATGTTCTAAATGAACCCAAAAAACTCATTAATATCAAAGCTGAATGTTTGTGGAAGTAGTTTTTAGTTTGTTTTTAGTTTTAGCTATTTTAGGGGGATATCTGTGTGTGCAGGTGACTATTACTGTGCATAATTATTAGGCAACTTAACAAAAAACAAATATATACCCATTTCAATTATTTATTTTTACCAGTGAAACCAATATAACATCTCCACATTCACAAATATACATTTCTGACATTCAAAAACAAAACAAAAACAAATCAGCGACCAATATAGCCACCTTTCTTTGCAAGGACACTCAAAAGCCTGCCATCCATGGATTCTGTCAGTGTTCTGATCTGTTCACCATCAACATTGCGTGCAGCAGCAACCACAGCCTCCCAGACACTGTTCAGAGAGGTGTACTGTTTTCCCTCCTTGTAAATCTCACATTTGATGATGGACCACAGGTTCTCAATGGGGTTCAGATCAGGTGAACAAGGAGGCCATGTCATTAGTTTTTCTTCTTTTATGCCCTTTCTTGCCAGCCATGTGGAGTACTTGGACGCGTGTGATGGAGCATTGTCCTGCATGAAAATCATGTTTTTCTTGAAGGATGCAGACTTCTTCCTGTACCACTGCTTGAAGAAGGTGTCTTCCAGAAACTGGCAGTAGGACTGGGAGTTGAGCTTGACTCCATCCTCAACCCGAAAAGGCCCCACAAGCTCATCTTTGATGATACCAGCCCAAACCAGTACTCCACCTCCACCTTGCTGGCGTCTGAGTCGGACTGGAGCTCTCTGCCCTTTACCAATCCAGCCACGGGCCCATCCATCTGGCCCATCAAGACTCACTCTCATTTCATCAGTCCATAAAACCTTAGAAAAACCAGTCTTGAGATATTTCTTGGCCCAGTCTTGACGTTTCAGCTTGTGTGTCTTGTTCAGTGGTGGTCGTCTTTCAGCCTTTCTTACCTTGGCCATGTCTCTGAGTATTGCACACCTTGTGCTTTTGGGCACTCCAGTGATGTTGCAGCTCTGAAATATGGCCAAACTGGTGGCAAGTGGCATCTTGGCAGCTGCACGCTTGACTTTTCTCAGTTCATGGGCAGTTATTTTGCGCCTTGGTTTTTCCACACGCTTCTTGCGACCCTGTTGACTATTTTGAATGAAACGCTTGATTGTTCGATGATCACGCTTCAGAAGCTTTGCAATTTTGAGACTGCTGCATCCCTCTGCAAGATATCTCACTATTTTTGACTTTTCTGAGCCTGTCAAGTCCTTCTTTTGACCCATTTTGCCAAAGGAAAGGAAGTTGCCTAATAATTATGCACACCTGATATAGGGTGTTGATGTCATTAGACCACACCCCTTCTCATTACAGAGATGCACATCACCTAATATGCTTAATTGGTAGTAGGCTTTCGAGCCTATACAGCTTGGAGTAAGACAACATGCATGAAGAGGATGATGTGGACAAAATACTCTTTTGCCTAATAATTCTGCACTCCCTGTATGTGATCTTTAAAAGTTGTATTATTCATATTAGACGTCAGGGTTTAAAATACTGGGGTAAATGTACTGTGTGCAATCCTTTGAATCAAAATGCTGTCTTCAATTAAAATGTCCATTTCAACGATTTCTTTTGCTGCTTCCGTGGACCAGAGATCCACCAATCAGCACTGAGTGAAGGTACGCTTTCAGGGGTTAGGATTTTAAGGTTAGCTGTCTGTTAGACTTCACTGCATCCACTTTTAGTGCAATTTTCTAACCAATAATACGGCTCCTATGCAATCAATTGACAGTGTCCAAGAAATTTATTCTCCAAGTTTGTGAGTGAAATAGTTTTTCTTTTTTTTGGATGCTACTCAACAGAATGTCTCTGTGTGATGCAATTAGAAAATAATTAATATAGTGGTGGCAAAAGCACTAAAATCAAGGCTTCAAAGCTGTAGGTAACATCACCTTGGCTACACCTGTATTTAAATTTTTTATTTTGACTCCAGAGACAGGCCAGGTCATACTTTTCTGTAATACCAATTTGTAACATAGGATGGTGCAGTAACAGTGCACTGAGTGGGGGAAATACTGGTACTACAATAAGACAAGTACTGCCAGTTAGTGCCACCAGCACAAACTCGCAAAAGTAAATTAGTATTTATCTTTTTACTTTAAGAATATTCTTGAGTAAAAATCATAGTCGTTTTCTTGACAGTTTGATAGCCCCAAAAAAGGACTACTTAAACTGATGTGACAGGTCTTTTTTTTTTATTAAAATCTCAAAACTTTATTCAGTCAGTCATCAACAAATAATTTAATGCAGTTTTTACAAAGCCAGAGACTTTTGATAAACAGGCACGTATAGAAGAAAACCAGAGGCTGGGTGGAAACACTGCACCTCAGACTAAAAACCATCACAGCATTTTTTAAATAAAGACATAATCCTGCAAGAGGAGGCAGCGCTTCACACCCTAATGATGACTGCCCCATGGAAACCTAAGGAGGACATGTAAATTTTAAAAACAAGAATAAACAACAAAGAATAAAACAAATACATAAAAGGCCTTTAGAGTTTACAAAGTAAGAGTCTAAAAACTCCTCAAAGTGGAGCTCCACTTGCTTAAATCTTGTTTTTACAGACTTTTACCAAACATATAGACTTCTTGGCACATCATTCACACGGTTTTCTTTAAAGCATCTTTATACCCATCTTTCTTCTCTGTATCATATTAACTGATATTGAGGATTTGCACGTCTAGAATATTGATGCTCAAATCCAGCCGACTTGTCTTTGAGGTGGATTTACCCTCGAGCACATCACTAATACGGGTAACACCCTCTACTTGGCACAACAGGTGGCATTAATCTTTCAGAGTTTGGAGTGTAACAGCTGATTGTTGAAACACAACTTGGAGTGTTTTGCTTGCATAGATTTAGTTAACGTTTAAACGTAAGGCAGCACGGTGACAACTGATTTTAAGCATGAGACTCTTATTTTGAAATGTCCGACAGCGATGCCTTCAAGACCACAAATCTCCCGTTTTTATTTGCTTCACTAGTGTCAGGAATAAAAACAAGGTAAAAAACAGAAAACTCTGAAATGTCAACGATGATAAGTCAAATCTTATGTACACCTGAAATAAGGACACAGTGAAATAATAACATGATGCATTCAAGGTCATCACGTCTTTTCCTCCATTACGAATATGATGATGAGGTTGGCTAATCTTCTCATGCTCACACAGACACACCAGCAGCCTTTTATGCACACGCTCTGTACGTTTAGGGGTCGACAAAGGACACCATGATGTATCTGGTCCCTTTGGTGACGCGCAGGCCTTCGTGGTAGTGTGTCAGTCGACCTGGGTGCATGAAGGACCAGCCCTTCCTAGGAGACTCCACCTTACAGTCGTACCGCAGGAACCTGCAACCTCCACCCTGACACAAGTAAACATGTTGTGTTAAGAAAGGCAGAGCTTTAGGGAAATTATTCAGGATAGCATGTTCTTTGGCTTCTTTAGATCAGCAGGCTGCGTTACCTCGTAGTCAATGTCCTTCCTGTTCAGGGCGATGTTGATAGTGAAGGTGGAGGAGTCATGATGTGGCCGCAATAACGGTTGCTCATCTGGACGGTAACGCACCACAAAGTTCATAATGGCTTGAGCCTGCATGTAGACAGTACCAGATCATTTTTAAGAGGATTAACAAAAGACGGCACAAACACAACAATGTTCCCAACATCAGATAAAAATCTGACTCGGAAACTTTCTAAAGAAAAACATGATTAATGTATAGCTCCTTAGCATTGTGAATTTGTATTATCTTAGAGTGCACTAGAGAGTGCAGTAGAGCACAGTGTACCCTGACTGTACCCTGGGGCAGATACTGAGTTTTTTTTCTGTAATGCCTGCACTGTCAAAACCTTTGTAGTGGCTCAATATCTGGGATTAATTTCGAGGTAAGCATCGGTCTGAGATCATGAGATATTTCTGGGCTGAACTTTGGGTAAGGTCTTGAGAGAACCTCTGAGGACGGTAAGGAGTTATTCTGATGGACTGCACCTTGTGTTCAGGGTGTGCACCCTACCTTAGAGGAAGGCTCTGAATGATAAACGTATCTGGAACTTGAACACTATGGTTATTGTGTGGACTGTACCTCAACCCATGGGGTGACTCTAACCTTAATGTTGAGTCTGGACCCGACCCTCTGGTTAACGTCTGGTCTGTATCTTAGCGTAAGGGTCTTGACAGTACCTTGGTATCGAGTCTAAACCTAGGGTTTGGTCTGTATATTTAGGTGGGAGTTAGGGTATTGATGGTACTTTGGCAAAGACTCTACACTGAAAACCAAGATTTGGATCTAAACTACACTTTAGGCTAAAGTGTGGACTCAGAGGGTCTAAACTGTACTGTGGGATTAGGATCTCCTGAGCAATACCTTGGCACAAAGTCTTGAATTGAACCCTTAGGTTAGAGTGTAAACTATACTTTGGAGTAAGCTCTGGGCTCTCCCGTGAGGGAGGTTGTGGATTGAACTCCTTGGTGGGGTAGGGAGTCTGAACGTGAGACTGGGGTTAGGCTTTTACCGTACCCTGGGGTAGTAGCCAGGATAGAGTTTCTCAGTGACGGGGGAAATATAATCTTTGAGGAACTTGAGCCACTCCTTCTCAAAGCTGATCTGGTTCATGTGGATATCCACAGTTGGGACATTTTCATAACCGCCAGCCAGACGCTCATCCTAGAAACACAGAAAACACAAAACTGTTAAAGCTTAGTACTTACTTCTGCCCTTGTGTGACAGTTAGAATAAGTGTTTACCTTGTGCGTTCCACCAGACCACTCGCCACAGTCTTCCATGGTTTCTACCATATGGTCACACATTTTGTCTGAGAAAGCTGGAAACCAGTAAACATCTGGACAGGGCTGAAATACAGAGAGATTGTTAAACCCACGATGATTCTGTAACAATCATTAATAATAATCTGAAAACACTCTACATGGGAGGTGGGGTTTTTTTGCCTCTGGTTCCTGATTCCCCTTCCTGACTTTATTACCTGCTCTACATAAGTCTTCTCATCTTCAAAGATCTTGGAGTAGTTTTCGTGGACATACTTCTCCTTCCAGTCCTGCAAATACAGACAGACAGTCCGAGTTGTTTTAGCTTTACCCACATCATCTAATTTGAGTGTTCATGTACATTTTCCTGACCACAGGGTTGTCGAAGATCTGCCACATGTCTGGGTGGAGCCTGGACGTGTTGTAATTGGACGAGGCCACCAAACGGCCAAATTCGTCACGGTTGGACACATACATGAAGACTCCCTGTGGACATATTAAGTTTTGTTTGTATAAAGTTCAATGAAACAACAGCATTGCTGCTTACAAAAGAGCTTTTTTGTAATTCACTCTGACTGTGCTTACAGTTAAAAGCAGAGAACGTTTGTGTTACCTGGTCTCGGATGCTCCTGCAGAACACCATGTCAGCGTCCATGCCCCCTTCATCCATATACAGGCTCACCTGGGACAGTTTAGTCCGCAGCACGCTGCCTTTGATCAGGTAGACCTGAGTGATGTACGGCACATTCCACAGACCTCTGCACAAACACAGGCAGAAGGTTGTTTTACAGACAGGATGTCGCGTCTCAGAGTTTGGTGCTGGTTCTTAAGTCTTATGGACTCATCTGTAGTTGGACTTGCTGACTTTCTGGACTTTTTCTAATCTGCCAAATGCTTTTTTTGCCATTTTTGCCTGTTTGAATCCCACATTTGGTTTTCTATGCTATAGAATCTGGCACAGGGATCAAAGAAACTGAAACACCAGTTACCCCAAAATAATAGCCAAAGCAAAATCTCAACAACTGGAAACACAACCGTGGCACTTAAGAGCAAGAGATCAGCTGAAAGTAGGAGAAGAATCACTTTTTTTCTTTAATGGGAAACCCATCTAAGGTTGGGGTTGGTTTGGGTTTAACCAGATGTTAAACAGTCACCTCTTCACTACTAGAAATCACTCGCTTTCAAATGAGGGCTCATCCGTTCAATGAAAAAACTAAAAGCATATGTAGAGTCTCTCATATTTTTTAGAATTAAAATCTGAACACACCAACTGCAACACATACATCATTATTATTATTTTCATTATGACATATCTATTCACTAAATAATGGAAAATTTAAGACAAAGCGATAGCACAATCTAAAATAAAATCACTGAATCAGTTTGACCCATTTTTTTATTACCTTAAAATTTAGAAATGGATAAACAGCTATAGGTGGGTTTTGTGCTTCTGTTTCATTCATTTAACCTTTATTTAAACTTGAAATTATCTCTTTTGTGACAGTGTACTGGGCCACAATAGGCAGCATTAACCAGTTTTTGTGTGTGTTACTTACACCCTCTTGCCCTGGACGATCTCAATGTAATCCTCAGATCTGGAGTAGTATCCTTCAGGGCTTAGAGCGCCCCAGAAGTTACTCCACAGCTTTCCGTGTTTGGACAGCATGGGTGCTATGACAGACCTGCAAGAACAGCAAAGGATTTCAGAGAACTGCATTAAAATAAAAACCAACAGAATCTAACATAAAGCCTGAGTACTGAGGTGTTTACACATAGCGCCTAATATCTGGAAAGAAGTAACAGAAAGTAGTCTGAGAGAATTAAAATAGAAGAGTGACGCAGGTTCCTTTAGTCTGAAGCCATTAGCCGTTTTTAAAATCAAACAGTGAGCTCAAAATAGTCAAAGTTATGTGGCTCCAGTAGAATAATCAGTGTTGCTGTTAACATTCAGGCATCCATTAAACTCCAGACAGCTTGAACTGAACCTTGGGTTTACACTAATGGTCATCGTCTCGTACACCCTCTATGCTATTAGGGTCTAGATGGTACCTTGGCGCAGAGTCTGGACTGAGCTTTGGGGGTTAATGTCTAAGCTGGAAGAGATCTGTATTAGAGCTTGGGATAGTATCTTGATTTGGGGTAGAGCCTGCAATGAACGTTGAGGCAAAATGTGGCCTGAGCTCTCGGTTCGTGTCAGAGCTGTTTAGGAAAGCTGAATTTGACCTTGGAGTGATAGTCTGGACACAAATACCATCATAGGCCAGGAGGAAAACAGCAAAAATGAACCAAACGTCACGAAAAAGAAAATCTGAAATGATCAATCCTGGATCAGTCACCATGAAGAAGTCCTGATCATAAGCTGAATCTCCACAACGAAACCCTCGTTGGCCTGAAGCATTTAAATATTTGGCTGTCAGTTTTTAAAAACTTATCAACAAATATGTGACATTTTTTTGTAGTCTTTTTAGTTTTTGAGAGTCTCATCCAGTGCAGGATATGCTCAGGGTTTTACTGACGGTGTAAACACAGCTTCTACGTACTTGTTCTCCTCCATCAGGATCCTCAAGATGTCGGGGTTCGTCAAAGCCACATCGGAGTCGATGCTGAAGTAGTAGTCGCACTCTGGATCCTTCTTACACACCTCGCTGCAGTCAAACAAACAAACAGCCAGGAAGGTTCATTACCTTCGTATTTAGAGAGTTTCCATAAAGGTGATGGTCAGACGTATTTTTTATCTTACTACAGACGGAATCTGACCTTTTTTTAATGTAATTGTTCTAAATACGCTCCTCTCATTAAACAGATTTAACTTCCTGGTTTATAAATATGCTTCACAGAGCAATTTAAGTGTTTTGTTCTGCCTCATTTCCGTCTTTAAATGTCCTGCTTTAAAGTTCCTGCCAAGTCCTGGTTGCGAATGCTGGGTTTTAAGGAAAGAAAGAGATTCAAGGTTTTATACAGCAGTGCTCAATCCCTGGTTGTTTTTCCATGTTTTTTATGTTTCTCCGTCTCGTCAATATGTCTACCTTTATTTTCCTGATCTTTGCGTGTGTTTTGTCCTTTTATTTCCTGTCTTTGTCTTCCTCCCGATTCCCTGATTGTTTCCACCTGTATATTTGTCCTCAGAATTTATTCTCTGCCTCTTGCAGGTGCTTATTTGGGGATTTAGGTTTTATCGTATCTTTTGGATTTTCCTAAATTTAAACTTTTGTTTCAGATGAATTAATTGCTCACTTTTATTTCATTTATATGTTGGCAAAGTTCTGTAACATGCAGTTGATGAAGACTATATGAGCTGTACATAAATCCAAATAAAACCACAGAAGGAAAACTACTGTTGATTTCTGCCTTATTGTAAAAAAAATAAAATAAAGGTTTTAAAGGTTGGTACTAAAAATGCAAATAGTTAAATATTTGTACATATTTGAGACCAATTTTGCTGACAGTGTTGATAACATCTTTGAAACCTACATTTCGTTTTGGTGTCATATCTCCTGTTTCCAGGACTTCTTATATTTTACTGTTTTAAAGTTTTTATAATGTCCTTAGAGGTTGTGCACTCACACAGCCATGGTTCTGGCTTCGTCCTCCTTCAGGTTCTCCTCTGGTCCGACTACCCGGGCGTCTGGGAACAGAGACCTGTGTCGCTCCCAGAACTTCTGGATGTGACGCTCGTGGTACACGACCTGCAGTACGGGGACACAACAGGTCAGAAAGCACATGACACAGGAAGGAAGTTCTGTATGCTGCAAAAATGAACTTTGGCTCTAAATTTAGTGAACAGGCAAAACATTTTTCACAGTTGAAGGCTACTCAAACTACTCTCTGCTTGAGCCACAGTCAGGAACCTTTTCCTTGTGTCAAAGTTGCCTAAAATCTCTCGGTGAGACAATTCTGACTCTTTAATTGTGAATCTTTTTCGTCCCTCTGATGTTCCAGTGAAGGCAGTGAAACTGGAACTCTGTGCGAGTGTGCATCGTACGTTGTTGTGGATGAAGAGGCGAATCCTCGTTTTTGGGTAGTTCAGAGTGGACAGGCGCTCCAGGAACTCCTCCATGAAGGGAGTTGCATGTTCGATGAAAACAGCGACGTAGACCAGAGGCATCTGTTCGTCCTGAACACACAAACACACGTAGAGTTCAAACACTGACAGGAAAACTTTTTCTCCTCATTATGTCCTCCACTGAGAGTGGTGCAGGCACCTCATTGAAGAAGAGCAGGTCGTCGTCGCAAATCCCGCAGCCGGTTTCATAGGTCCACACCGTGGGGACGTAGTTACCGAGGTAGTTCAGCTGCAGCTGCAGAGACAAGCAGATGTGCAGAATTATTAAATATATTTGTTGTGTTTGATAATCAGATTTTTAATGACAGGCAGGAACAGTTTCAAGTGTGAGGCTTTAAAGATCAAAGAGTCTTCATTAGTTTTAAACAGCAGCACAGTGGTTTACTCTAATGCTGGGCTTACACTGTGCCATGTTTGGCAAATTTTGAGCCAATATTTCAGTCGTGCGACCGTTTTGGGGATCGGCCTTCATCGTGTGTCGTGCATCGTGTATTCGTGGGGTAACGAGAAGCGATTAACACCTCACGACCAGCTCCCGATCATCAATCGCTTGGTCGGGAGGATTTCAAACCTGTTTGAAATGCTTGGTGAAAATGACGGAGCAGCAGTGCAGCGTGTGATCTGGACACAAGCGATGGAGGCACAACTTGTGGAACTTTGGAAAGCTCATCCGAGCCTTTTCGATGTGGCCTCACAAAATTATCACGACCACAACAACCGTGAAAATAGTTGGATCTACACTGCTGCTCAATCACAGCTGCCTGATCATGTTTTTCATTAGCAATTTAGCAAAGTTGATGGTGGTGGTGTGTCTGTGTGAGTGAAAGACAGAGAGGGCGAGCGACAGAATTTCTGTTATAAGCTTCATTTTATGGACGCACAGTGTGAGCACTCAGGTCGCATCAGAGCATCGGGCCGTATAGTGTGAGACCCTGCATCGTGACCTACGAACTTCTAACCCCTGCGAGTCAATCGTGCAGTTTGAGCAGAAGCTGAATAACACGACTGAAAGAAATCGCAGTGTGAGCCCAGCTTAACACGTCACACCTGACTCCTGATCACAAAATCTGTCTGTGCTCTGGTTTTACCATCACATTGTCGTGTTACCTTGGTGGGTCCGTTGCCATGGATAACAACAGGAAGCGTGTCGTAGGCGACATTCCTTGCTCTGACCTTTGCCCTCTCGAATTTCAAGACGACCTCATCTAGAGAGGAGATTTAGTGTAAGTGTTTCTGCTCAATAAGAAACAGCAGTTCCTCAAATGTCCACTTGAGGCTCCAGTGGGAAGTCAGTCCTCATAAGCTCCCGTAGAAACAAACACGACACACCTTGATTCAGTCAGACCAAAGATATATCCTCATAAGAGCCTGAGTACAGTAATAGCACGTTGAAAAAGTTGGAGGGACAGATTTATGTCAGAAAGGCATGAATACACATGTATAATAAACCTTTTAATATCTGAATTGAAGTATTTCACATTCAAATCAGAGGTTTTCAGGATGAAGTAACCAGTAGAGTGAGTAACAAAAACCAGAATGAATGTTTCCTTACAAATCGTGGAGCTTCACAGGGCTCTATTATCGATCCTCTACTTTTTACTCAGATTTAAACTGTGTGCTTGTAAAAGCGAGTCATTCCCCACAGACTGAAATAAACATGTTTACAGCCTGATACAAAAAGTTGTTTTGGTCTCTGTAGCTAATCTCCCCCCTCATTACAACAGGCTTAGAGTTGCATTAATAGGAGTGTAGCCTCTTTGACTAACAGCTGGATGGAGACAGACTGCTACATGTGAAACAGCTGGTTCGCGTGTAAACTGAGCTCTCACATATCTGTGTTTCTTACCAACAGCTCCGTTCAGGTTTTGGAAGATCCGGGATCGATGATCCAGGGTCATGTTAAACTTGGTCTGATGTGACAATAATAAACAGAGCAGCTTTGTCAAGATTTAGACTTTTACAGATAAATTCAGACATGACAAGCTGGGCGAATATCTGAGATTCAAAAACTCTTCTTCTCTGAAATCACTGCTGGCCTAGTTTTCTAAGAATATGTTCAAAACATTGGAAACAATTTAGTTTTTTACCCAGCAGTACAGATTAACTTGTTTTGTCTGCAACGTCAAAGACTTTCGACCTGAGGTAACATTAAAGGAGCCAACCTCAGACTGTTACTTGTTACTAATGGTAACAAGAAATGCAAAGTGAACTGCAGCCATTATCCTGTCATTGGAGGGAACAGAGTGTGAGATGGTCTTGTTCTTTAACTTACATTACAATTGGTACAGAAAAAGTATTTACATGAAAATGTTCCTGTTGCGACTGCGACTTGTTCTAGTGGCTCTAACAGTGGCTTTAAAACTGTGGGTTACTTTTGTTTTTTTAATGTTTGTGAAGTTGTTTTTACCCTGTGCGTCTTGTCCAGGTAGATCCTGGTGTAGAAAAGTTGGTCGTCATCGCTGTCTTTGTACTTCCACTGCTGGACAATTGCACTGATCTCTGGAGCATAGCCGATGAACCCTGAAGAGCAAGAAGTCGTGTGTTACTTACTGCTTTAAACTTTTTATAGTATTTTAAAGGAATATCAGTGAGCTCCTTACCTCCTGAGTTCAGGTAGCGTTTCCCAGTACGCACCTCGGGGTATTTGGAGGCCAGGCGCTGGTCAGGCCAGCAGAAACCCTCAGCTGAGAAAATAACTTTGTGACCCATACGGGAAAACTTGGACAGCAGCTCCTCAGGACCCGATGCAAAGATCACATCGTAACTGCATGGAGAGAGAAAGAGAAAGAGGGGGGCCTGTTACTGTTTGCAACAGTTTGAATGTGTGGGATAAGCAGACAGAGAGCATGTTTATGACAGAAACAATCAGAGGACTGAACACTGAGCAGTGGCTAGAAAGAGTGAGAGCCACGTCAGCTTACATGTAAACAGGAAAGAAAAACATTTAAAGGACGATAAATGGAAGAAATTACAGTAAGAGTTCAGCGTGAGCTGCAGACCTCCACAGTCGAGTGTGGCTCATTCCCAACTTTATCCGTCTCTTTCCAGAAAGTCTGAAGTAATGACCGCCTACAGCAGCTCCAGTACAGAGTTTAAGGTGTTCATTAAAACCTAAAACAGGACACAGAGGGGTCTCCTGCTCCTGCTGTGGTCTCCCCTCTACCAGATGATCACCTCGTCTCTGTGATGTTCCACAACTGGGTTATACTGGAGGAAATGGGGGTTTTACAGTTGTGGTCAGAGGTTTAAATACAGTCTTCAAGGGCATGAATTCATGGCGATTCTGGACTTTCCATGATTTATTTAACTGTCCCAGGCTTTTTCAGGGTGGAAGAATTGCGCAGCAAACATCAGACATCACCAAAACAAACTCAATTGAGTTTGAATTTACTGTGCTTTGGATTTTCTCTAACCTTTTCTCTGTAAGGGTCAAATATATGCATTCACTCAGTTAAATTTTTTGTGGTGCTGAAGGTTCTATAGTGTATTTTAGCTGGGCAAGGCCAAAGCATACATACTTCCTGTTAGAGATCATGATTGATTACACTTGGCTTCTCTTGGCAGAATAAGAGGGAGACAGTATGTCTGTGAAGGTTCTCAGTCATCCAGGTCATCGTAGTCTAAGGAGCTTGGAAAGAAAAGCGTCTGGACTTCTTTAAGTTGCTTGAAGACGTTTCAATGGTGTAGAGTCCCAGATTTAAACCCAGTGGGAGCCAAAGAGGCCATTTATGTCCACTGTGAGCGACCATCTTTGAACAGAGGCGGGGGTTTACGACACCAACTCTCTGCCATCTATAATCCAGTTTTGAGATCCCTGCCCAGACGCCTTAACGCCCACTCACTCTGGGCCATCTGACCTCAGGACATCACATGATAGGGTGGGCCAGGTTTCACAATGAGCTCACCCAAAACCCTGGCTGATTGGGGCCTACACAAGTTTTCACGTGTCGGCTCATGTGATTAGGTGGAGGATCATCAGGGGGTCCTTTGTCCCTCTTTGGGGGGGAAACTCCCACTAGGTTTATATCTGGGACTCTCCACCATTTGACCTTTGAACTGAAGAAGCTTCTCGGATGAGAGGTGAAACGTCTTCAAGCAACTTAAAGAAGTCCAGACGCTTTTCTTTCGATTGGCTGACAGCACCTGTCAGACTGACCAATACCAAAATAGTATTTTAATTTATTTGTTATTTTTGGGTCCACAATTTGGACCCTACCTACACAGACTGTTTGGGAACCACCAGCTGCTAGGAAAAAATGTATTTGTACGACCTGAACTGTTAGTGAGTGGCCACTGGAGGTTGCTGGACTACAAACCTGTGACTGCTTTGGTTGCAAGAGGATTGCCATGAAAGATGATGACCTGTCTGCAAACGCTCGCTAATTTACCACCATGTGACAGTGAAACTTGAAAAAGGTCGACCGAACCTTAGCTTCAAGACCGTGGCAATCTATTAAAGACTAAAGCGATCCAAAAAAGGAAGCTTTAGTGCAGCACCGTGTGCTTCTTCCATCTTCATGGTTTATCATTTGCTAACTTGTCACGAAACATTTTTCCCCAAACAACCAGTGGTCACCCATCCTTCCCCAGGCCTCCGTGACTGGGTTTGTATTTCTGGACTTGTCTGAACTTTAGCTTTAGTTAACAGTAACAACACTGGAGCTCAGAACCAGTGAAATCCCTGCACAGGTCACAGGTGGTGCCTGAGCTCTGATTTCACTGTTTATCTGCTAATCGAACAATACGAAAATTCATATCCTTCATTTTTGCGAGAAAAGCTTTGTCCTCGTGTGTGTCAAAGTAGGTCAGAAAGAAAAAGTAAAGACACAACAAAAGCAGCGAAAACTGAGACTGACAAGATAAAGAACAGGAAGAGTAGAGCTGTGAAAAGACAGAAATCAGGACTGAGCTGATGGGAACGATAAGTATATGACACACACACACACACACACACACACACACACACACACACTACCTGTCCACAAACATGATGACGAGCTCTGTCTTCTCCGAGTGCTTCTGCACCTCCTTCTTCAACCATCTCACCTTCTGACCTCCACCCACCGTTCGAGCGACGTCGCCTCCCTTCCACTCCTCACCCAGACCCAGGACCTGTACACCACCATCACATCATTAAACTCATTTGCTCATTTGTATCCAATAAATCCTCTGACAGCTGATCTGCTCATGTGATCACTGAGAGTGTTTCTAAAGGATCTGCAGCACAAAAAAACAGAAACAGTTTTATTTTTCTCTGCTGGAGTTGTTCCTGCACCTTAAACAAAGACGTTTTACTGCAGTCAGAGCTGCACTGTGTGGCCCGACAGGTCCTCCCTGCATTCAGGAACTTTGTACAGGAACAATCGGCTCATTCACTCATTCATTCTGTTTCAGGTACCGACCACTTGGACAACAACACATTAGTCTTTAGTCTCTGCATATTACCAACAGTCAAGATGTGACTGAAGCACTTTAGCTTTAAGGCCGTTTCCACACATGCAGTTTGAACACACAGAAACAAATCCAAGCAAACTCATCAGAGTGGAGCAACAAAGGTAAACACCAGAAGGAGGTGATGAGATCTAGACTGAACACAAGGAACCGAACACCAAGAATTTACTTTAATTTCAATGATATTCTCAAATCTATGGCACCCAGAATGTAAAGCATGCACTGGAGTTTGCTAGGAACCGGCCTGAGACCACCTCCTTCAAAAGGTTTCAGTGTGGATGATGTGGTGTAATTACGGTGTTCAGAAATGAACCAGACAAAAGAGGAAACGAGTCTAGGGTTTGATTTAAACACCACAGGTATGAAAACACCTCCACTGACAAACTAACTCACTAAACCTCTAAATAAGGCTGGAAATGTGCAAACTTTGGAGCAGCTGACTCCAAGTATCATGGAGGGAAGCTGTGTGGAGCCTTGTACAGACCCACCGCTTCGATCCGACATTTAATCTCAGACCTGAGTCAAACTTCAGCAAGCGACGGCTGTGCAGCCGTGCATCAGACATCAGCAGCACCTCAGCCAGGGATGTAATGGATTACTCTTTAATGACACTAACCTCACCAGGTAACAGGTTACTCTTTAACACAAAGTTACCCAGCATGTAACTTGTGTGTTACCTTCACAGTGTAGTTGAACTCTTGGGCTGTCCTCATGAAGCGCAGGAAGCCGTCCGTCTCCTCTGTTGCCACGGTGATGACCAGCAAATTTTCTGCAAACACATCAGGTGATCAGCATGACGTTGTCAAATCAACAGAGAACTCTTGTTTTTTGTTTTTTTTACAACTCGTAAATATATAACGATCCATTTTGGCAAATATTGAAATATTTGGAGGATGTGCTGCTGTATGCTGGTAACACTCAGTCCTGTTTGCAGACACGAGCAGCTGCCAGAGTTTCCCTGCAGGCTTTTTATTAGGAATTGGGAGCAGAATTCCTCTGAAATTCCGAGGAAAGTCAAAGAGGGGAGGGGTAGCATGGGGGAGGAGAAGAGGGTCTGTGACCAAAGCCCCTGCTGTGCTCCTGAGGGTCTGACGTGTTTTAACGTGCGAGAGCAATAACACTTTCACTGCAGCGCAGGGCCGAGAAAACAGCTCTCGGCTGTGCAACAAAGCTCCTTAAATATCCCGAGAAATCGCTCCCATCCACTCTCTGTGCAAACAGCTGGTTCAGATACCATCAAACCAAACATGGGAAAACCACCTCCTCCTCCTCCGCTCCTTTTTTGGCAGCGTTTGATTGAAAGTGTCTCGAAAGTTTACTGTGAAGTTTCCAGCCAGGTGTCACGGTTTTTCAACACGTCATTAAATAACGACGTCCCCTTCCCACCAGCAGCACTCATGAGTAGTTGTGTTTGAGTTCAGCTGAGCTGAGCGAGTGCATATGGAAGGAAATTCTCCTGTTTTTAACCATCGTTTTTATTCTTCAGAACTTCTAGATTTTTGAAAAGGGAGTTTTTCCTTCCCACTGTTGCCAAGTGCTCACTCAGTCTGACTGTTGAGGTTTTCACTGTATTATTGCAGGGTCTTTGCCCTAAAATGTAAAGTGGTTATGCCTTTGTGCTATATAAATAAATCTGAATTGAATTGAATAGATTCCTAGGGGTGTGTCAAAAGGCATTGTCAACAACCCATGAAAGTCTCTGCAGCTGCCTGCAGGGCAGACTCTGGGTCTCAAACTAAAAGGAAGGATTACGGAATACATCAGCTCTGAAACTATAAACACATCCTGACAAACGATCCATAAAGTGACCTCTGCCCAGGTCTTCCCTCCATGTTTATACTGAATCATTTCCATAACCAAATATGAGCCGAATTCATATTTCGCTCCTTCTTACAAAGATGTTTGTGTGTTTGCCGACTCTCATGGAAATATGTTCCTGACATGCATGATAAAAATGTAAAAAATGTAAAGACTTCCTTTTCCCGTTCCTTGATTTGAATCTGTGGGACCAGGCCGGAGGTGTGGAGCCTTGGAGAATGTTACAGATCCAAGCAGCAGATCTGAGTGGGCTCATTTCTTTCGTTTTCACATCAGTTTGCACAGCGCGCACATCATAAACACATTTTGAATTCTTTCTCAGCTTTGGTCAAATATTTTTTAAGACAAGTAGAACACTTAAACATCGAGTACTGGGGATTTTCTTCTTCTAATGAAGCCCAAAAATTTTTCCACCTGAGTGTTTTTAGGGTTACAGGCTCTCAAAGTACAAAGAAATATTGGCCCAAATGTGGCACTTTTTACTCGTTTCATAGCCCTCTTAGCTATATAAGTTCCACATTGTCAGCACAGTTTAAACACAAGCAGTTCATACTATGAAGGTACTACAGCTGATTGTGAGGGGTCAGGAGGGAACGTTTCACAGGAACAGCCCATATGAAGGAAATACATGAAGTTTATATCAGCATAAACGTTTAATGTTTGTCCAAATAATGTTAGCATAATGTCACTGTGTTAGTGTTAACAAGCAGAACCGTTCAGAGCCTCACACATGCAAGCATGCAGGCCTAGTTCAGAACTACCTGCCGGGTTCAGGTGTTTGAAGTTAAACCTATCTGGACATTTTTATTCTCTACTCGGGTTAAACATATATATAAGTCACTTAGATAACTTAAAAATGTTATTGTTTGGCTTTTTTCAGTATTTTATTTGTTCCTGAGTAAATCGGTTTGGCTGAGATCAAAGTTATAGTTTTTACACAGCTGAATAAACATCAAGCAGACAGCTGATTATCAGAAGTGTGAGATGCTGAGAATTTACTCCGGTGTCCTGTTATATTTTAGATAGCAAGGAGTTTATTAAACTTCACCCAAACAATCTGCAAATTTCATTAAAATTGAATAAACTATCATCTTGTCTTTATTTTTAGTTAGCACCTTAAACACTTAAAGCTGTAAGCTAATGATAGTTATATAAGAGCAGATGCTGCTGGTGCAATGAGCTGTACGTTTTACTTCCAATGGATGATGATCTGATTAGTCGACTAATAGAAAAAATAATCGGTGACTAGTCGACGATCAAAATAATCATTTGTGGCAGCCCTACTACTGACCATGTCTGAGCTGATCCCTGTTCTGCTTTTTAAGGACCGACCACACTAAAAACCACCTTCTTCCAACCTGCCAGGAGCATTTTCCAGCCTGATGGGAGCACCGTGTCAGAAGACATGACAACACAGAGCCTCGAAAAGATCCCCAAATTAACATCTTGGGCCCATGGACACATCTTAATCTGATCCACAATCTATGATCAGTGCTTAAAAAGCAGGTGGACAAACAGGAGCCCACAAACTGTGGTTAACTAAGAGCCACAGAGATCTGCAGGAGTTATGAAGAAGAACGGACTGTTCTCTCTGCTGAGGTCAGGAAAGCGATTCTGCTCCCTGAAGACCAACACAGAGAGACTGAGGAGGAGCTTCTTCCCGCAGGCGATACGGTCTCTCAATCACACCACCACACAGTACTGACCCACACATATAGTTCTTACACACACACTGGACATTCTGGACATTGTTTTCACTTCATCACTTAAATCACTTTAAGCATATTTGCACTGCACAAGACATAATGTGGATTGCACAACACTGGACATTATACTCCTCATTTCCAGCTAATACTTGTACAGCTGTTGTTATTGTGTATATATTTATTTATATTTATTCATACATTCTTATATAGTTCTATACTGTGTATTTTGTTGTACAGTTATTTTTTAACTTTAATTTATATATTTGATCTTATTCTTTCCCAGTTAAATTTACCCTTTAGGTCACGAGCAGTTGTCTAAGCATTTCACTGCATATCGTACTGTGTGTGACTGTGTACGTGACAAATAAAATTTGAAGAGTCAACACTGTAAATGACTCCTATAAAAGTCTGTCACAGAAATGTAAAAAATAAATAAAAACTGATGAAACACAAACTCTGTTACGTTCAGCCAATAGAAACTCGCCATGCTCAGTGTCACAAGATTCAGAGCTGCTGAGCACAACATGGAGGAAGTGCTCAGATATACAACAACCTCCCAGAGGAAGAAGGCGAGTTTAAGTAAGATGTTCTCACTGGTTCACAAACTCACTTTGTGACAGAGGTACAGCCTCTCGGGGTTAACTTCACTGTGTCTGTGATTGTCTGAGATGTTTTAGGGAAATACGTCTTCAGCTGAGCTGTGTTTAAAATGTGCCACAGAACCTGAGAAAAACTGAGACACTTCTTGTGAGCTCAGATATCTGAAGCCTTCAGATGAGCTAAAACACCAACCAGCTGATTATCTATTATTAACAATTTAACAGCTTCTTTATATACACAAAAAAGGTGTTTTACTAAAATATAACAATCCTGGCGTTCCTCTGAAGAATAAGCATCAGGACTGGGATAAAAGTGCAAGCAAAGAATTCACTTTTATGTATCAAAAGACCAAAACTCAAAGATCCTGAAGGAGGAAGAACCTGTAAACTGATTATTGATTTGATCAATGAATTAATCTCGAGATAAAGCAAAAGAAGTCTTTAAACTGGATCCCATGAATGAGTGAAAATGGCCTCAGATTTCAGTCAAATATTTAAAAATCTATTTTTTTCAGTTATTTTTTCTGTTATTATCTGAGTGTCTGTGAACTTTTTAAAAAAAGGTTTACAACAAGAAGGACATCTCGGCGTCAGTCTCACTCTGCTCCCTTTAAAAACGCCTCACATAAGTAATATAAACATGAATACAAACCACAGCTGAGCAAACAAACCTCACAGGGACGCACCAAAGACAGGATGGCAAACACAGATCAGATTTAAACCGGCTATTCTTTTGAAAAACGTTTATTCTGCTTCACAGACCTGCCAGTGAGAGGTTCATGATGGAAATCATTAATCCTGCTACATAAAACGTGCTGTGGGCTCCCACAGTGGCTTTTTAAACCTAATTTAATCCACTTACAATAAATGTTTTACTCATTTAAATGCAGTTAACTAAAATTCTTTATTCTAATACGATTATAAAATATGCAATCAAAATGATCACACTATTTTAAAAGTCCCAGCTCTCATTTGAGGCTGTAAAACCTCGTTTGAGTGGGTTGATCAGTGATTTGTAATCTTTACTGCTGGATGTAAGCATCCCTGCGTGAATGTGTCTGTTTGTGGGGATGTCTAACTTTCTTTAATATTTGAATTTTATCCGATATGCGAAGCACTTTGTACCTTTGTGTTTCTGTGATTAAAACTGATACATGTTAACCACGCTGTGTGGTAGATTATACGTGGAAAAATGGAAATAAAGATCCAGGAAACAAAGTTGCGCATTAAGATTTTCCAGAGTTTAGGGAATCATTAATAACCTGTAGGGATTACAATAACAGTCAATGAGGTTATAAAGGGAACAGGTCCACCGTGAGCCCCTCGGGTGAGTATTTGGGGTCATTATTGAGACTTTTTGTGATATTTACATTTTGCTCTGACATGAACACAACCCCCTGTTAAAGTTTGCTAACGGTCCTGTGGCGCTAACGGTTTTAATAATTAATAAACATCCTTCCTAAACTCACCCAGCGGCTGAATAACGGAATAAACTCTGAAAATAGTGAAAAGGTTTGTGACGTGATGAGCAGCCTTTCCGTAACCCACCCCGAGCTCCACAGCTCCAGCGGGTCACGGTGGTCCGCCCGGCCGATCAGGGGACCCCGCACAGCGGTCTTACCTGGAGAAAGCTTCCGCTGTTCGGCCCACACGGCGCCCTGGAAAAAGGCGAGAGACAGCAGGCGGAGAAGAAAACTGGAGGACATATTGGATGTTTGGACACGGCTCCGTTTAGACTGTAGGCCGTAGCTTTAGTCCACTCTTTCTCCTCTCTTCCCGGCCCTCTCTCTTCACGTTCACCGCTCAGTCGGCACTCGACTCTCGCGATACTCGTCACCTTTTCCGACTTTTAAAAGAAAGTCAACAGAAACCGCAAAAAGCTATCCAGCCAATGAGAACAGAAATGACGCGATACAGCTTTGACGGACAGAGCTGGTATCCAATCAGCACAGATAGTCGGAAATCCACCAGCCAATAAGAGGCAGACATATGGGAACTTTTTTTCTCTTCGTTTTTCGGTGGGCTAAACCACAGAAAGTTCGTGAAAAATGGAGTACGTGAATCTTTGCCACGTCTGAGGCTTTCAGGAGAGGGAGGGAGAGGGAGAGACATAGCGAGGACATGGAAAAACGGAGAGAGAGCGTGCGTCGGCAGAGGTTTTATATAGCTTTAAAGTCGCATGTCTGCAATAAAATCTATAATGATGTTTAATCATTATAATTACACCCAAAATGTATTCATAATTTAGTATTTATTTGCATAATTTATTTAAGAAACAATTAACATTTTCCTAATGAAATATTAACACTGCGAGTTCTTTTCCTGACATACATAGCATGCATGAATAAACTCTCAAAATCGTTTTTCTTTAGCTCTTTTGTAAAAAATCACTTTCTCCCAAATAATTGACTCAAAATATAAAAGTAAAGAACTGGGTGAAGAGACTGCAAACATAGCTGTTCTGTAAATACAGCAATCCAGCATTTATTCTACATTTACCATCTAGTAAGCTAAAAGCATACGTTATTAGAGGGTGGATGTATGGGATGCTCTAAACTCTAGATCACTGGTTTCTTTCTGTGTGTCTCAGGATTTAATAAAACTACAATCTACACCACAGTGTCACAACAAGGGGCCCAACATCTTATTCCTGGTCCCAGTTGATTAACACTGCAGTGTTAATCAACTGGGACCAAGAATAAGATGAGATAAGATAAGATAAGACTTTATTGACCCCACGGAGGCAAAATTTGTGCTGTGTTTCGTTGTTCTTGTAACATTGACAATTAAATCTATTCTATTCAATAGGGGGGTCATGTCAGTAAAACACAAGTATAGATGTATAAAAAGGAGGCAGAGGTTTTATAATACCTTTTAAAAACCATTTTCTTTCAAACTGACCTGGTTTTAATTTTCATTTGTTTTAAAGACAGTATTTAACTCTTTGTACTCTTAAACTCTTTAACTCTTTACTCAAGATATGAAAGTAAAGATCTGGAGAAAGAGACAGTAGCCACACTTTGTTAGCAATTACAACAATCAGACATTTAGTTATTGTATTTTTTCTTTTATTAAACAGATTTCAGTCATATCACAGTAATCCCTGGATTAACTAGTGGGAAGTGACCAATTATGCTGGAACACATAGCAGGATGTTTTAACAAAACATGACAAAGGCATGCTATGGAAGAGATCCAGAGATGATTAAATTCAGAATAGTGTATAAATGCACTAGTCACACACACCATGCTTCCACATCATGCTAATTATAGAGTTCCACAGGGTTCTGTGCTAAGACCAATTCTGCTTACATTATACATGCTTTCCTCCAGCCTATGTTATCTGCTTTAAGGTACACATTTGAGAAAGAGGGAGGACATACAGGCAGGGATCCAAGTGACCACACTTTATTTACAGTGAAAGTTTAAAGGTCCAATCTCTTCCAGGCTTAAATCCAGAAAATGTCAATTTTCCCCCAGAATCCACACCAGATTTTGCTCATCACTTTGTGTCTCATAATCTTTAGGGATGGGAATCTTGAAACAGTTGTTTCAAGACTGTGTTGAGCTTCTTAAGCTCATATGTTTCAAAACACTGCACGGAAGCATGGTTCAACACACCCAGGTCACATGACCATGACTTAACAAAGTTTTGATGTGTTTCACTTCAGTTTCAAGAGGTGGTCGAGGAGGTAAGACTCACCTCAACCTCGTAGTGTGTGGAGCAGCGGCTCCCCATAGAGAGCATTTTTCACCTGCACAAATGCCGCCTGGCACTGATCCATCCATGAGACCAGATCTAGGTCAGGCCCACGAACCCAGGCATGAACTGATCATAGTACCCAGGCAGCTCCATGGACTGCCTCACTTCCTTTTTTGTCTTGGGGTGTGTGCGGGATGCAATGGCGGCTTACTTCTCCATCTGTAGACACACCTGCCCTCCCTCCAAGTGGAATCCCAGATACCGTACCTCCCTCTATCCAACTGCACACTTCTTTAGTTTGGCCTTGAGGTCTGCCTGCCTGCTTTAGGGACTCCAGAACCACAGCCACCCGCTGCACATGGTCTGCCGAGGTGTTACTGTGCAGGATCACATCATCGAGGTAGGTCTCAGCATATGCAGCATGCAGCCACAGCACCCGGTCCATGAGGCTCTGGAAGGTAACTGAAATGAGCCAAATTGGTACAAACCGTCAGGGTAGAGAAGTGTCTCCTCCCCAGAGTCAGCGTCCCAAACAGCTGTTCTGCTGCCGTCATTTGGCTGCATGTGATGATCCAGAACTTCTGCCGATGATTTTGGACAGAGAGGCCCAATCTATCCAAAATGGCCCTGCCGATGTCATCGAAGCTCTGCTGTGGGGCTGCCGGCAGGCTCAGAACCTCGGACTGCGCCTCTCCCAACAGCAGCGGTAATAGCTGCAGGCCACTGATATGCCTCTGTGTTGGGCTAAAATAGGGGTCAGCAACCTTTAAGACCCAAAGAGCCATTTGGACCCTGTTTTCACTGAAAAGAAAACACTGGGAGCCGCAAATACTTTTTGACATCTAAAATGAAGAGAACACTGCATACATTGTTTTTTACCTTTATGCTTTGTATAAACCACTATAGTGTGTTGTTTATGAAGTCCACGAAATGCTACAAAGTAAATGAAATTTTATTTATGTAATGAACACATTTTAAACTCTTAAAAAATTTATAACAAAAAAATCAATTTAAATCAATTAAAAAGCTGAACTTAAATTATCCATGTAGCAAACAAAAACTGATCCTTATATCACATTTGGGCTTTCGGAGCATGTAGAGCCTTAACCTGAATTTTAAAAATAATTGGAAAAAACACTACGCTCCTAAAAAAATGAATAATAAATATTCGCAAAATCTCTGCATGAATATTTATTTTACCTGGTTACCTGGTACCTGTATGGCGGGCGTGGCCTGCAGTGCTGCTGCAGGAGAGGTGGTTGCGCCTGAGCCACACCGCCTTATAGTCTGTGCTCTCTCTGATGTTGTGTTATGTGTCGGGCTGTGTGCCGGAAAGCTGAAGCCAGCTGCATGTGTACAGCAAACATCGTCGGGTCTGCCGTGGTTTGTTTACAATGGGACTTCTGCTCCTGAACCTCTGCGCCCAGCGTCTGCAGACTGGGGCTGTACGAAGTCACTTTCATCTTTACGCAGGACTGTGAGCTGTCGTCTGTGAGGCGTGAGTGGTTTTTGTTTTTATCATAGTTCATGGTTGGGAATAGCTGCTCAATTATGTATGCGGATCCGAAGATCGACAATCCACAAATTAGGCATACTGGTAGGCCGCTCTCGTCAGAAGTAAATGCAAACAAATCTGCCCAGACAACATTAAATCTTCTTCAGATATTTTTCTTATCTTACATTTCTCCATAGTTTACCTACTTGGGGTTGAAAGTCTCAATAAATGCATTGCATTTTGGCGGGTATATACATATATATATACCGGCTTCCGCGAGTGTGACTTCCGCGAGTTATTTTGATTAAATTGTAATATTATGATGAAAAATAATTTAAAAAATAATTTTATTTTTATATTTCAAGATCATGATAATCTCTGTAATCATGTGAGCCAATGTGTGGACCGACTGCACAAGCAGCCATGAAAATGAGTCTAGCCTCTCCTATTTTCACAGCTCGTCTGACTGTGAGTCCCAGCAGCTCTCAGCTGTTTGAATTAGACTTTGTATCTCTGAGTTGTCAGGACGATGACAGCTCTGCTGGATGGACTCTGAGGAGAAACATAAGCAATAAAGTGATGATTCAATGTGGAAAGAACTTTGGAAGATGGTCTGGATCTACCTGTACGATAAGCTACATGTACACATGGGACAGTGGAGTTTACTGGTGTGAGTCCAGAGAGGGTCCCATCAGTAACATGGTTAACCTGACAGTCACTGGTAAGCTGAGTGTGTGGAGTTAGTGTTGATGAAGCTGTGTGTAAATGGATGAAATGCTGTAGTTTGTCTCTGTGTTGAGGTGGATCAGTGATCCTGCAGAGTCCTGTCCTCCCTGTGATGGAGGGAGATGACGTCACTCTGCTCTGTAAAACAAAGACCACTCCCTCCAACCTCCCAGCTGCTTTCTATAAAGATGGCTCCCTCATCAGGAAGCAGCCTACAGGTCACATGACCATCCAGCATGTTTCCAGGTCTGATGAAGGCCTCTACAAGTGTGACATCAGCAGTCATGGAGAGTCTCCATCCAGCTGGATCACTGTCACAGGTGAGGAGCTTCACACTCATTTCATGTCTTATTTCAGCCACAAGTTTACCTGAATAGATGGGATTCTATCTGCAGGTAGACCTGCGACTACAGCCCCGCCCACATCAGCACCTTCACCTTCTACCTCACGCCCCCTGCATTTTGACTTCACACTGCTTCGCTACCTGCTGGTGTTCTGTCCATATTTAATCTCCACTCTTCTTGTTGCATCTTTACATCGACAGAGAGCCACAGGTAACACTGACTCATTCACTGATCAATTATTAAACAATCAATAATCAATGAACTGATGACAGATATCTGTCTATAACTACAACTGTTAACATTTTATAGACTGCATCTGTGTTTCTTTTCTGATTTGCTGACTGCAGGGAACAATCCACCCACCAGTGATCATCCGAGCTCTTGAGGTCGACGGATTGGATGAAGAGGATGTCATCAAAGAGCACTGATTGTAAATTTTATCTAAGATTTTGAGGCTCATTCAAAAACAAAGCCTGTGTACAAATCTGTGTTTAAGCCAGGTGTTCAAATAAATTATGAAATAGGAAAAAAAAAGATTCTAACCCAGAAAATAATGTAATTTAAGTTAAAAACATAAAATAGTAACTGGAAAGGTTCAAGGATTTATCACTTCAAAACACTATTCATCTTGAAGTACTTATGTAAAGACCCGACAAAATGAGCAGCATAGACTGAGTCTTAGGCTACGTCCACACGTACCTGGGTATTTTTGAAAACGCAGCTTTTTCTATGCGTTTGCACCTTTCGTCCACACGTAAACGGCGTTTTTGGTCACTGAAAACTGAGATTTCTAAAAACTCCGGCCAGGGTGGATATTTTCGAAAACTCTGTTTTTGCTATAAAGTGTGGACGAGAAAAACGGAGAAAATGCAGCGTTAAAGGTGTGCGCCTTTTTTGACATCACGTTATTGTTTCGGTGAAATGAATTTCTACAATACTGTTAATTCTACTCTCTGCAGTGTTTAAATGCTTACATACACACAGTTACTGTCCCTCCACACATACGACTGGGTTCTGCTTCTATTCCCCAGCTTTGTTTACTATTTCCCACCGAGGCTTCTAGACTTCTGATTGGCCAACATTTCTACACGGCGAGGAATATATCGCCACCTGTTGCTTTGGCATGTTCATAGCAGCATTTTCCTTCATTTCTGCATTCACGTGTGGATGGGATTATTTTTTAAAACGTCCGTTTTCAAAAATACCCGTGGACGTAGCCTTAATCTTAACATACCTAGAGTTGTAAACAGAAGTTCATATGCACTCTTCATGGGTAATTTTGAGCTTTTAATAATTTCTTTGACTTATTCATTTTACAGAGTGGAATGATTGAACAAAATACATGTTTAATGACTTGAAAATGAATGGTGAAAAATTGTCAGCACTCATTGGACTGACCAATACTACGTACAGTCCAAGGACTCAGTGATGACAGTAAAGATCTCAGAAGGAAAATTTTAAATTTAAAGAAGTTAGGAAAATCTCTTGGAGAGAGAGAAATGGAGCCACATTCCAAGCTCACCTGCTCTGACACGTTATTTGGATGTGTAATCATGTTTGCCAAGGCCTGGAAAAAAACCCAAACTTTGAGCCTTAGTTGAGAGGAAAAAAGCTAGGCCACAGTCAAGTGAGTTTTACACCACCAAGGGTGCTGACCAAGAAAGAAGCGCCTGATCAAACACATTCAAACTGGACAGAAATGTGCAAAAACAGAACAACAAAGCACAGAACTAGTCCTTCATTTGTAATAAAATGGCATGAGTGGTATTCAGCTAGCATTTAAAAAGGTCCAGTTAGAGAAAATTTCTTGAAGTAAAGGACCAAATGATTATAATGTCTAATTAAAGGAGTAAATACTCTTATGGATCTGCTTGGTCTCTACACTGCACTAAACAATAAGAGGAAACAGAGCCATTCTGAATCCTTCAAAATAAAAACGTTAAAGAAGCATAGAGGCTGGTGCAGATGCTGGATGAACAACTACTGAGTATTAAGGACACTTTAAGGAAAAAAACAGTATTATTGATCAAATCATTCTGATAATCATTTGATCAGTCAGATACATTTGATTATTTTCAAATTGATGTTTCCTGGGTCATTATTTTAATTTGCTGCGGGATGAGACAACATGGTGATATTTACAGGTGGGTAGAGTTGAAATTTTTACTGTCCGGAGAGTAATGATTCTAACAAATACATACAGTTAATTTATTAATTTTAATTAGTTTATTAATGTTTAGGAAATAAAACCATCCCTATCTTTATTGATTAAATCGATTCAGGTCATTTTTAGATCTCGAGATAAACACGTGTATTTCAATGAACAGAAGCCCCGCCCTCGGCGTCTCTTGCCATGGCAGCGTGTCAACAGCGCTCCATGGAGACGGCGAAACCTGAACCGGGGCTGTTTTTCCGCGTTTCTCCGTGACTTGGACACAGCTACCCGCCTGCAGATGATGGGACGGCCCAGGTACTTCACTCCCTCGGAGGTGGCGGCTCACAACACGGCGGAGGACCTGTGGGTGTCGTTTCTGGGCAAAGTGTACGACCTGAGCCCGCTGATGAGCCAGTACAAAGGTGAGCCGCAGCAGGTAGATTACTGCGTCACCAGTTGAAGACAGGGCAGGCTGAAAAGCACAAAGTGCCTCTGTGAGAAGTCAGAGTCAGTGAGAGTGATTCCTGTTTTTGACTCTTTAGTTACACAACAGGAAAACGAGTTTCCGGAAGTGTCTGTTCCTGCTGCTAATCCACACAGCGAGCAACCAGAAGGAGTTGCACTGTGTGTGTGAGACTTGTGTGTCCGACATGAAGACTCGCAGAGTACAAAGACACAAAATGACAACAAAGGGAAAAAATAAATAAAAAATAATCCCTGAAAACGTGGATCACAGTTTTCCCACTCAGTTCATTGATTTAATCCATAGACTGTATGCAAAAGATGGTGCTTGCTGCATATTGGGGTTTTTTTTTCTTCTTCTTCTTCTTCTTCTTCTTATTATTATTATTATTATTATTATTATTATTATTATTATTGTTATGATGGAGCTCGTGGATGAAATGACACGAGGACCTCAAGTCATTTACTGCAAGAGGCTGCCCTCTGGTGGTCATTTCAGGCATTTCTGCACTGAAGCGTCAAAGACCGATTTAAAAAAAAAAGTGTTTTTGCTTGTAATATTTTAAAGACACAACTAATGATTGACTGTAACATCTAAAGATGAACTAGATCAGCTACTGTTTAAATTATGTGTATAAATACATAAATTAGATTAGATGAAAAAGCCGAAGGTGGGTAAATGACCCAAATAGTTTGAAAGAGAATATTTAAACCGCTTGGATGAATTAACTTTGTGTGGAAGTTAATCTTAATATTTCAAGGCATCCTGTTTCCTCTAATAACTGATCGGACAGTTTTACTCTGAAAAAATTACACTTTTAAGCATTTTGATGCATTCCTATAACTAAAGGTGGAATTTTAGTTTGAAAATCAGAGATTTCATAGCATCCTGTTACCATCTCCTATCTAATACACTTTTATTTTGAAAATGATGAATTCTTTTAACTAACTCTAGGTTTTATTTTGAAAATGTGAGATTTCATAACATTCATTACCTTACCTCACCTAACATTACCTTCCAATTACTAATTGGACACTTTTATTTTGAAAACAAAGACACTTTAAAATAATCTTTCCTTAAAGTTGACTCGCTGCTGGAGCCTCAAGTGGACATTAGAGGAACTGCAGTTTTTGTTCCATCAACACTGGCTTCATGCTTTAGACTCTATGATCAGCTTGTTTTGTTGCTGTTTGAAAGCCTTTGTAATGTTAATTTGAAAGAGTATAAGTAAACATCTGTGTAGTATTTCCTCCTACAGCTTTCTTAAAATGTAAGTGGGTTAAAATCAGACACCACTGTGGGAGTTCTCAGGTGGAGAGTATTAAGAAAGATGGTGTTTATGAGGGTAACATGTGTTTCTGTCTGCAGGTGATGTTCTGCTGTTGCCCATCATGGAGTTTGCAGGGAAGGACATCAGCAGCTGGTTTGACCCCAAAACTGAAGACGTGAGTGCCGATCAAACTTACGTGGACTGGTGTTAGACTGTGCAGAGCTTTTCTACTGTAGCACAGACCCAAGAGTTCATTTTTACTACTTAAGCTACATTTATGTCTTAGATTTTACTTCATCTTTCAACTTTAGGCACTTTCGCACTGCTTGTATGGATGCTTCTGGGACCGTTCAGGGGATCAGTGTCTTGCTGAAGGGCATTACAGCATGCTGGAATCAAACATCCTCCTGAGCCACAGTCACACTCAGTCATCTCCTACACCTGTCATTAAGGGCAGCTTGAGTAATAGTCGTGCATTCCTAATCCTGCTGAAGAGTGTTTTCACCTGAATGTACTCGCCTGTTACTGAGTTCTGATTTGGAGAAAATTGAGATACTGTTGTTTAATCTTCTCTACAGGAAGCTTCACTTGAGGTTTAAGCCCAAGTCACACAGGCCTCGAGCCTCAGTCAGCCCAAATCCTTCCAACCTCGAGCAACTTTCAGGAAAAAAAACACTTTTTCCTAGAGACCTGTGGTTTCCATGGGAGTGCAGACTGCTCTCTAGGCTTGTGTGAGTGGTCAGAATCAGTTTCCAGGTCACATAATTTTCTCGTATAGAAAATATAGAGAAATAAAAATTCTTATCACAGTTCAGCTAAAGATAATCAGACAACATTTTCTGTTGCTTTGTACTTGAACAGTTAAAGTAAACACACTTCACTGTTTTCTCCAGCAGGTTTTGCTTTTACTTCATGAGGATATTTCAGTTCTCTGATCTGGAGTCTGTGGGCAGTGGCCCGCCTCAGACCTGAAACCTGAAACAGCATCTGGTGGTTTTATGCTCCTGTGCTGTCAATGTAAAAAGATAGTAAATTAATTTCCCACCTGTCCTCAGATCCTGAAGTACGTGGACCCTCTGACCTGCTGTGTGGCGTACTACACCCCCAGGGGGCGTTTCCTGCACATCCCCCCCAACGGTCCGCGCTCCGACTGGGACAGCGACATCGGACAGCCGTGGTGGAGAGATAGCCGATACGAGGTGGGGCTGCTGTCCGCTAAAACCAGGTGGATGCGAATCATCAACACGCTGACGTCACAGGAGCAGCGGATGGAGGTGAGCACATCACCTCAGCCAGATGCACTTTGGGTAACTGCGCCTTCATGATGTGGTTAACGGTCACAAAGACGTTTAGCTACAAACACAGTGTGTGTCCTGATGCCCTCAGGTGTGCTCAGAGGAGACTCTGAACGAGATCCTGCAGCGCTACCTGCGATACAACTCGCATGCCCGCAGCTACACCTGGAAATACAACGGCGCCGTCCTGGACATGAACAAGACGCTGAGTGAGAACAATGTCCCAGACAATGACCTCGAGCTCGAACAGCTGCGTCTGGACCGAGACGCATTCACCCCCGCCATCCTCCTCCACTACAACGATGACCTCACCGAGGGCTGACCTCTGACCCTGAACTGTGGACTAGAACATAACAGTTATTTTATTAAAGCTGTGCTAACAGGTGCCTTTTCTAACTGTCGTTTGATGAAAGTTTTCACCAAAGAGAGACCTTAAATTCTCTTTAAAGGCCAATCTGAGCTGCACATTAGCACAGATGGACTCCCACAAAGTCACTGGAGACTCAGTTAGGGTTAGCTGAGGCCCCTGATGGCTAACTGAGCTAAGCAGTTGGCAAATTTTGTGCATCAAGAGGCTGATCCAGAGCCAAACTCTGTTTGGTCTATCTGTCTATATGTTGTTTCCTTGCATTTAACTTAATTTTACATCTTCTTTTACATCTATCAGTTCAGCCCCTCACATCTTTAAACATCTTTAAATATAACGAGATGAATATGAAGAGAAAATGTTGGCCACCCCTGGTTTAAACCTAATTCATTTGCAATTCCTTCAGTGTCCACTCCAGTGAGTCAGGCCCCATAGACTCCCGTGTTAAAATATTCAAGTCTTCAGGTGAAATTAACATGTTTACAACCTTTACAAATAATAGATTTCAGGTAGAATGAGATATATATTAATAACATATAACGTACTACAACTAAAGGCTTAAAAAAGTGGAAGTTAACGTCAGTAAAACACATGTATAGATGTACAACAAGCCTGTAAAAGTCAGACCTGAAGCTTTTTAGCCTCTAGTTGGCGTATCTCTGGATGGCATAACCATCTGAGAACACTGTGAGTAACAAAACCCAGAATGGGGTGTCACAGAGTGTTTTCTTACAGGTCATGGAGTTCCACAGGGCTCTGTTATAGGTCCTTTACTTTTGTTCAGATTTAAATTATAATCTAAATTCACCTGTTTAAATTGTATTAACACTTAAAGTTTCCATTAATGGTAGTGTGGCCTTTTTGCTGCTGTTGGAACATTATGTTTAATGCAAACATGTGACTAAAATTGTACTTGAGACCATCCCCTAAAACCTGGTGAATGTTAATGTGATTATGAATTAATGTCATAGAAAAACGGATCCAGATGGTTTTCCACAGTTTAAGGTGTTTCAATTAAACCATTTAAGGTTTAGATGAACACTGTGTCCCGAGCAGCTCTTGTTTTATATCGAGCTTTGTGTTTATGGTTATCTTGTGTTAAAGTTTAAGACCACATGTCTGTGTTTGTTTGTGATCTTGCATTTACACATAGTTTGAATTTGTGAACACTGTGGTTGATTTTAGGGAAGTTCAGACTGAGGAATGCTTCCCTCCCTGGGAGAAAATGTTTCTGAACAAAAGGGAAATTCTGAGGCTCATTTTACAGAAAATACTAAAATAGGATGTGAGACCAGGAGCTAAATCCTCAAAAATAATTATGATGCGCTTAATAAAACGGGTACTTGCACATAGTTTCTTACTTGGTGGGTGGGAGGGAGGAGGTGATGTAAACTTTTATCTGATGCTTTCCAGCTGATTCTTCACAGGCAGAGCAGAGGTGAGGAGCACTTTATTCTTTCTCCATTATTAGTTTGAATTAGTGTTGATATTTAAGTGAGTTTGGTAGAAAGAACAACTTGATTTTGTTGAGATTAGCATAGGTGTATTTATATACTGAATATCTACATAAATCCAGCTACAGGTGTATTCCTTTAAACGACTTTGATCCAATTTATATTTAATACGTTTAAAATAACTTTACGGTTTAACTTGAAAGTAATAAAGGGAGGCATCACCGGGTAGTTTTTGAGACTTTTGTTCGTCTCTCCAAAGGTACTGTAACTTGACTGACTCTATTTTAACCACAGTAAGAGGTGAGCAGAATGGAGGAATCATATTATGAGAATTACTGGGACCAGACGACGCTCTCTCTCACAGGTATCCGTTTCATTTAAGTTGGGAATGTCTTGGTTGTAGCGTGCACCTGTAATAACTGAGCGTCTGTCAAGCAGACAGTCCAGCACCCTCATCTGCATCCAGGTTCAGACGGTGGCTGTTTCCTGGTCTGATCGTCGTGGTCCTGCTGATTCTGATCATAGTGATGGGAAGTACCAGTAAGTGCGTGTACACACACACACACACACACACACACACACACACACACACACATTCTAGTTTAGGTTAAATGTGGTGACCACTGTTACTTCTTCAAGTTAGTAACTGAGTTACAAGATTCTAAAAGTAATTAATTACTTGAAAAGTAACTATTGCGTTACTTTAAAAAAACGTTTAACCCTCTGGGGTCCAGGGTATAATTGGCCATTTTTAACTACTTTTGATGTTCCCTCCACATTTTACCTTTAAAAACTATTTACTTTGCCTTGTTTGGTGTCATTCTTTTCAGCACAAACTCACGTGTCTGAATTTACAGTTATGTTTTCATTTTGACATACTGTATTAACACAATTGGTCTAAAATCAGACAAAAACATAATATCAGAGTAGAAAAGGTTATATTTTTTTCTGTAACAACCACAAACATGTTTAATGATCATATTTCACAACTTTAAATGCAAATATAAATTGTCAATTTTAAAATCCTATGCACAAGTTTGCAAACAAAGTTATTTACATCCATTTACCTTTTACCTTGATTTTTTAAAATAACCATTTCAAACTATTTACAGATCAGCTGTTCTTCAATAAGATGCCACAAATTATTTGTGCCACTCCAAAAACACAATTTCTGTCCACTATAAAGGAGAACATCACAGCCTGATACCTGCAGGTCTGACAGCAGCAGGTGTATCACTCCTGTTTCTACCTGGAGACAGCAGTCGCCTCATTGTTCTGACACAAACACAAAACTATCCACAACACCACACACTAACTACACAAGACAACACATTAACTACAGACTCCAAACACGCTAAACATCACAAATCTCTCACATCTCAAAACTCTCTCTCTCTCTTTCTGCTGTCTCTCTCTCTCTCGCCGTCACTCCTAAAACTTCCTGTTTTTTTGTTGTTTTTATTTTATTTTTTGCTCATAAGCAGAGAGTGCTTGCTAGCACTTTCCTTAGACAGTAAACGTGTGATTATTGACTTGTTGCATCACACGAGAGTGCTACAATGACTCTGGTTTTACGAGGCCTATCAACACAATTTACAAACTGGTATCTATCACCTTGTTGCTTTGTCTTTAAGTGGTCATGTGATTGTCTTACCACGACTACTTTATTCTTCCTCAGTCAAACAGCAGCACTCATGCGATTGTTTTGCCCCCTTAGCTCTAGGTGTTGTGCTAGACAGTGATCGTGATTACCGTCCGCGGGAGCGCGCAGCTGCTTAAAGCTGTAGCGTCCAGATTACTTACAGCTACTTCCGTGTGACTGATATAAGATGCGGTAAGCTGAGCACAGCTTCAACCGTCTGTTTGTTGAAAAATAGTAACGAACGGCGTTTCCTTGTTAGTAACTCTAATGCCGTTGTAACGATAGAAATAGTAATTAGTTAGATTGCTCGTTACTGAAAAAAAAACACCATTAGTAACGCTGTTACTTGTAACGCCGTTATTCCCATGTTACGGCCGCTGGCCTCAGGTGGCCCCGCCTTCCTCCATGGAAGCTACAGTGCTCCAGGACTCACGGGGGATTGGCTGGCCCGGACATATGCCCGCCCCAACTTCATGCGGACCCGAGCCTGTCAGACTACGCACACCATTGGCTGCCGCAGGAGCCTGGAGTACGACGGACAAGTGACACAGCTGTCTGCAGTTATGACAAGTGACACAGCTGTCTGCAGTTATGACAAGTGACACAGCTGACTGCAGTTAACGGATAGTATAAAAGGCTGAGGAGTCTTCATTCGTCGAGGGACTTGTTGATTTGAACAGACTGTACAGAGAGTCCCTCCCTTTTGCCTTTTGCCTTCTGCCTGTGTTTTGTGTTGCCTCCTGCGAGACGTTTAGTAGAGCAGTGCTCTACTGGTGTTATTAATCGTGGTGTTTGTTTAAAGTTTCTCTGCTGCCTAGTGAGTTGTTTCACTAACGGATTTCAGTTGTGTTAATAAACCTTATGTTTGTCTTCCTATCTAACTCCTTGGTCTCTGGGCTCGTTTATGTTACGTCCGCTGCCGCCTAGCAGAGCCGGGCCGTAACATAAGTGGGGGCTCGTCCGGGATCTCTCATAGGGGGTCTTTGTTCCTGGGAGTGGGGGTTACAAAAAAAAAAAAAGAAAAAAGAGAGATTGAGTTGGCTAAAGATTAAGCACTATGTCAGCTGCGTTTTGTTTGCAGCACTTTATAGCTGCCCCGTCTCTAGGGATTATTAGTAGCTGTCGCAAAAATGATTTGCTGCAAATTGTGGATCACTTTCAGCTGCAGGTTTCAAAAACTCTCCGTAAGAGTGAAATTAAAGCCTTAGTGGTGGACAAGTTGGTGGGAGCTGGTGTGCTTCAAGCGCCTGTTTTGCCTGTGGTCTCTGGTGTGCCAAGCCAAGCTGCCGTAGTTGAAGAGGGCCAAAATGGTTCCAGTGGGGATGGTGAGGGGGATGAGCGGGGAAAAACGCCGCGCACGCTTCCTCGCTATGATCCACTCTCTTCTGGGAGTTCCGAAGGGAGAGAAGGAGCTCGGCTGAAGGTGCGGCTGGCACGTCTCCAGATGGAGGCTGAGGAGAAGGCTCAGAACCGGCGGGTTCAGCTTGAAATAAGGAGGCTGGAAATAGAGGCGGACAAGGCCGTTAGGCTCCGACAGCTTGAGCTGGAGTCACAGTCTCAAGCCTCATCTGTCTCTGCTGTTCATTCCGGTCCCACCTCCACGTCCACTCCTGCTTTTAAAATTGATAAGTGCATTTCTTTAGTGCCCACTTTTAGAGAAACTGAGGTGGATACATACTTTGCAGCATTTGAACGAATCGCTGGCGCGCTGCAGTGGCCTAGTGAGATTTGGCCTCTTTTGCTACAGTGCAAACTGTCCGGCAAAGCTCAAGAGGTGGTGGCTGCTCTTTCTTTAAAGGACAGTTTAGATTACTCCTGTGTTAAAGCAGCTGTCTTGAAGGCCTATGAGCTAGTTCCAGAGGCCTATAGGCAGAGGTTTCGCCAGCAAAAGAGATTGCTGTCGCAGACTTATGTGGAGTTTGCAAGAGAAAAGGGGGTTCTCTTTGATAAGTGGTGTGTTGCGTCAAAAGCGACTGACTATGACGCTCTGCGCGAACTAGTTTTGTTAGAGGACTTTAAGAAATGCATTCCTGAGCGTATTGTGCTGTATTTGAATGAACAGAAAGTGACGTCACTAACATCTGCTGCTGTTCTTGCTGATGAGTTTGTACTCACTCACAAAGCCTCATTTACTGACAGTGAGAAGCCACGGGTTAGCCCTGTGCAGCAGCGCCACACAGCTAAAGAGTCTGGGTCCAGGGAACACCGTGAATGTTTTTACTGTCATAAAACCGGACATGTGATTGCTGACTGTTTAGCATTAAAACGCAAAACATCACATGCTCAGCCACCCAAAGGGGTGGGTTTTGTAAAAGCTGAGGCCCGTCACGAGGACCATGAGTGTGGTGGTAGGGTGCCTGACCCCTGTTTCGAACCATTCATTTTTGATGGCTTAGTATCGCTAACAGACAACCCATCCGAGTTAAAACCTGTGCGTATTTTAAGGGACACTGGAGGTTCTCAAACTGTCATCCTCTCAAGTGTATTACCATTTTCTGCTAAAAGTGAATGTGGTTTTAATTCTGTTCTGCGGGGGATAGAGATGGGTTACGCTCCTAGACCAGTTCACAGAATTTTTATTAAATCTAGCCTTGCCACAGGATTTTTCCCTGTTGCTGTTTGCCCGGCCTTGCCAATAGAGGGTGTGGCCATGCTGTTGGGCAACGACATCGCAGGAGGGGTAGTGCTCCCTCGTCTGGAGGTTTTAGACAACCCCCTGAATCAGAAAACTTCTGATGTGTCTATGCACCCTGGGCTGTATCCAGCCTGTGCAATTACTCGAGCACAAGCTCGGAAAGATACTGATATTGCCCTCTCTGATTCTGTGTTGATGTCCTCGTTTTCCGGGGAGAATGATGTACCCACTAACAGAAACAATGTTCTGTCACCTCCAGACTCTGTGACGCCCGAGGAGCCTGATCCATTTCCTAAGGACTCTGTACTGCCTTTGACTAGAGATCAGCTGTCAGCAGCTCAATTAGCTGATGAAACAATAAAGAGCTGTTTCAAACGTATGGTAAGTGCTGAGCAAGCCAAAAAGGAGCAACAAGCCTATTTCATAGAACATGATGTTCTAATGCGTCAGTGGTCTCCACCAGGTGCAGAAGGTGCAGATTGGAGTAAGGTCAAGCAGATTGTAGTGCCCTCTGCGTACCGGCAGAAGATCCTGGCCCTTGCCCATGAAAGCCAGTGGTCAGGACACTTGGGCATCACAAAAACATACCAGCTACTATTAAAACATTTCTTTTGGCCTGGTATGAAGCGTGATGTTTCTAAATTTTGCAACAGTTGCCATGTATGTCAGATTGCAGGTAAACCCAATCAGGTCATACCCCCGGCTCCGTTGTGTCCCATTCCTGTAGTGGATCAGCCGTTTGACCATGTCATAGTAGACTGTGTGGGTCCACTACCTAGAACAAAATCAGGAAAGCAATACCTACTCACGATAATGTGTGCCGCTACCCGCTTCCCCGAGGCTGTCCCGTTACATAAAATTACAGCGAGATCTGTCGTTAAGGCGTTGACAACCTTCTTTTCAGTGTTTGGCTTGCCTAAGGTCGTACAAACCGACCAGGGCTCGAACTTTCAGTCTAAGGTATTCAAACAAGCAGTTAGCACTCTGGGTGTTAAGCATATTGTGTCCTCTGCTTACCATCCTGAATCGCAAGGTGCATTAGAGCGGTGGCACCAGACCTTGAAGACGATGCTACGCAAATACTGCCTGGAGAGTGATAAAAGCTGGGACGAGGGTGTTCCATTTGTGTTATTTGCTGCCCGTGACGCCGTTCAGGAGTCACTTGGGTTTAGTCCCTCTGAGCTAGTATTTGGCCATAGGCCACGGGGACCCCTCAAAGCTCTGAAAGAGGCGTTTTTGAGCCCACAAGGGGTTTTCAAAACAAACGTCAGCAGTTATGTAAAACACTTCCGTGAGCGTTTGAATCAAGCCAACGCTCTGGCTAAGCAACACCTTGCCGCGTCACAGGGAAAGATGAAACGCCATTATGATAAGGCTTCTGTTAAAAGAACCTTTCAGGTGGGTGACCAGGTTCTCGTGCTCTTGCCTGTCCCTGGCTCAGCCTTGTCTACTAGGTATAGTGGCCCATTTAAAGTTTGTGAAAAGAGAGGGGAGACAGATTATGTAATTTGCACTCCCGACCGCAGACGCAAAACACGTGTCTGTCACGTAAACATGTTGAAACTGTACCATCCGCGGTCAACACCAAAGCCTGCTGGGCTCTGTGCTCCTATTGTAGCCTCAAGCCACCTGGAGGAAGGAGGGGCGGATGGGGGTGATGGGTTAAAACTATGTTACCCCACCTGTTCTAGACCCCGTTTGTCTAATTCTGAAATGCTAAAAGCATTGCCGGGTTTGCTTGAGCATCTGATTTCAGAGCAGCAAGAGGACATAATTGCCTTAATTAGGGAATACACCTGTTTATTCGGGGATGTGCCAACTTCCACTACGGTGCTGGAGCATGACATTGATGTCCAGGGCGCTAAACCTATTAAGCAGCATCCTTATCGAGCCAGCCCCCATAAGCGCGTGCTCATGAAACAGGAGGCTGACTATCTGCTGCAACATGGTTTAGCGAAGCCCAGTCAAAGCCCCTGGAGCTCGCCTTGTATAGTGGAGTCTAAGCCAGATGGCTCGCCCCGTTTTATTACAGACTTCCGGAAGGTGAACTCTGTGACTGTGGCTGACTCACATCCTCTCCCAAGGGTTGAGGATTGTGTAGACAGTATTGGGACTGCTCAGTATGTCTCCAAGTTAGATCTTCTTAAGGGTTACTGGCAGGTCCCTTTAACTGAACGTGCCTCTAACATCGCTGCCTTTGTTACACCCGATGATTTTTTACAGTACACAGTCATGGCTTTCGGCATGTGTAACGCTCCTGCCACCTTCCAGAGGCTAGTAAATAAAGTCCTCCGTGGTCTGTCCAACTGCAGTGCCTACCTAGATGATCTAGTAGTTTACACTGAAACATGGCAAGATCATTTGGAAACGTTACAACAGGTATTTCACCGTTTGGCACAAGCTACCCTAACTCTCAACTTAGCTAAGTGTGAGTTTGCCAAAGCTACTGTGACGTACTTAGGCAGGGAGGTGGGACGTGGACAGGTCCGGCCCATAGATGCCAAAGTGGAAGTGATTAAACAGTTTCCCACGCCTACCACCAGGCGTGAGTTACGTCGGTTTCTAGGGATGGTGGGCTACTACAGGAACTTTTGTAAGAATTTCTCCTCTGTAGTAAAGCCATTGACTGACCTGCTCAGCCCAAAGGTTGAGTTTAGCTGGTCGAGTGAGTGTCAGGATGCTTTTGAGAGTGCAAAAGCCCTCCTCTGCCATTCTCCTGTGTTAGCTGCACCTGATTTGACGCGACCATTCAAACTCGAGGTTGATGCCAGTGCTGTCGGGGCTGGGGCAGTGCTGTTGCAAGAAGACTTGCTGGGTTTGAACCACCCCGTTTGTTACTTTTCCCGCAAGTTCAATAAAAATCAGTTAAACTACTCCACCATTGAAAAGGAGACCCTGGCTTTGTTGTTGGCTCTTCAGCACTTTCACGTGTACCTGGGGTCCAGCATGTTGCCTCTTGTCGTGTACACAGACCACAACCCACTTGTGTTCCTGGTGCGTATGTTTAATCACAACCAGCGCCTTATGCGCTGGGCTCTGTTGTTGCAGGAATACAACTTAAGTATCCACCACAAAAAGGGGACTGAAAATGTTTTAGCCGACGGTCTGTCCCGTTTGTAAACATGTTTTACTGCTTTTGTCTTTTGTTGTTGTTTTTGCTCTGTAACGTTGGCTTCAGCCCAACATAGTTGGTATTTTAAGGGGAGGGGTGTTACGGCCGCTGGCCTCAGGTGGCCCCGCCTTCCTCCATGGAAGCTACAGTGCTCCAGGACTCACGGGGGATTGGCTGGCCCGGACATATGCCCGCCCCAACTTCATGCGGACCCGAGCCTGTCAGACTACGCACACCATTGGCTGCCGCAGGAGCCTGGAGTACGACGGACAAGTGACACAGCTGTCTGCAGTTATGACAAGTGACACAGCTGTCTGCAGTTATGACAAGTGACACAGCTGTCTGCAGTTATGACAAGTGACACAGCTGTCTGCAGTTATGACAAGTGACACAGCTGACTGCAGTTAACGGATAGTATAAAAGGCTGAGGAGTCTTCATTCGTCGAGGGACTTGTTGATTTGAACAGACTGTACAGAGAGTCCCTCCCTTTTGCCTTTTGCCTTCTGCCTGTGTTTTGTGTTGCCTCCTGCGAGACGTTTAGTAGAGCAGTGCTCTACTGGTGTTATTAATCGTGGTGTTTGTTTAAAGTTTCTCTGCTGCCTAGTGAGTTGTTTCACTAACGGATTTCAGTTGTGTTAATAAACCTTATGTTTGTCTTCCTATCTAACTCCTTGGTCTCTGGGCTCGTTTATGTTACGTCCGCTGCCGCCTAGCAGAGCCGGGCCGTAACACCCATCACTGCACACTACCAATATTATAAGTAAGCTCTGCGTTTTCAGTCTGCCTTTTAAAATAGAAATAGAATAGAGTAGTCTTTTGTCCTTTTTATTGTACAACTAAATTCTGGGTGTCCCACATCAACTGTGTTGGAATAAAATATAATATGGCAAGGCTGGGATGGTCAGTTTGGTAAAGTAAATCCATTGGGCATCTTTCTTTGCCTTTAGACAATAATTCTGATGGCAAAAGAGCCAAACGGGACAGGCAAAAAAAAAAAAAAAAAAAAAAGGAATAAAATATTAATAGTAGAAAAACACAAAAAGGTGCACAGTAGTTGGAAGCACTGTGCCACTGCATATGTGCATACATGCCACCATCTTGAGCCGTTCATGTCTAGGTCTGCATTTGGGGTCCAAATCCACATGCTAAATCCCACCTCTACATCCATAAACATCCTTCGAGGTCTTTCTCTTTTCCTATATGTCCAATATATCAATGATCCCTCCACTGCACACTCTCAACCATCTCAGCTTTCCACTTCATATGTATTCTTTATAGTCTCTAGTGAAATAAAAACGTACAAACTTTTTCTTGTATGTGCAAAATGATTATTAGAATCAGCACGAGCAGAGTACGTTAGTAGCAAAATCACTGTGACTGCAAAGATGGTTTACAGAATTTTCTTGTAATTGAAAATAATTTTTGATCCTTCAACATGACAAAGAGAAAAACAAATGATAACTAAACTCTAATCACACAGTAGATATTTACATGACATCATCTTGAAATTAAATTATTAAATGAATAGAAAGATAAAAGTCATTTGATTTACAGTTTTTGTTATATTGAATCTTCATTATGTAATAGAGCCAGTTTTTAAAATCAGCTTTTTATTTTATCATCTCTAGTTTTGTTTCATTTTGTTCTTTTAATGATTTTTCTTTACTGAAAATTTTTTGTTTTGTCTTATTTTGTTGAGCAAATTTCTTTATTACACTATTTTATTGTATTATAGAGTGTTTAGTTTGCTATACTAGAAGAATTTCCTCTTTTTGGGGGATGTGTGCAGTTGACCTTGGCCATCTCTTTTTTCAGACAGGAAGATGTCAAATCGTCTGGGGACTTTGGAGCAGAGAGTTTCCAACCTCAGTAAGATCGTCCAATCACTGAACGCCTCACTGCATCACACTCAAGGTAGCACACCTGTTAGTTAACGTCTTTTTGGAGAACACTCAAAAAACAAAAAAACAAAACAAAAACAGGACACAGTTTCAGCACATTACTCTGCTACACTTAAAAATCTGAATGTGGTTAGCTTACATAGATTTTATACGTCAAACTTAAAGGTGTTTAGATCCACAGCATAACTAGTTATTGTCCCAGTTCTGGGTCATTTTGACCCAGCATTTTCAGTTTCTTGTGTTTTGGTATTCTTCTTCTTCTGTGTTATGATTTATGTTCTGATTCTTTAGTTGTGCTGTTTTGATTATTATTATTATTCTAGGTTTCAGTTTGGTCCTGGTTATGAGTTTAATTTTTAGGTTTTGTGTCAAGTCTGTGTCTCGATGTGATTTGTTTTCTGTTATACTTTGAAGGTCCATGTCTTATGTCAGTGTCCATTTTACTTCCCCCTGTCGCGTTAGCCCTAATTTCTCCCAGCTGTGTCTCCCTCCTGTTTCCTATTCCCTGATTACTCCACTGTGTATTTAAGCCCTGTGTTTGCCTTTGCCCTCTGTCGTGTCGTTAATGTTTGCTACCCTCAGTATGCTGTGTGTTTGTCTTCTACTTCTGTTTAGTTGCTCAGTTCCAGTGTTTCAGTTCCTATGTTCAGAGTTTTGTTTTGGTTTTTTGGACGTTTTATCCATGTGGAGTTTTTTCTGAGCAACAAAGCTGTGCTTTAGGTTTAACCTGCCGGTTCTGAGTCCTGCTCTTGGGTCCACTTCTCCGGCCTGCCTGCCACACAGCCTATCATGACAGTTACAGCTATCTGGTACAGGTGGACAATGTAACACTAGATAACACTAGATATTGAAACATATTTAAATTAAAAATGACACATTTATATTAAAACACAATTCACCAATAAATCCCCGTGTGTCCCAGACTCCCGTGCCGTGTCTTCATCCAGTGTCAGTGCTCTGTGCATGTGCTCCTTAGTGTTCGTGTAACCTGTGCTTGCTGCCCTCTCGTCCCGCAATTCTCCTGAGAAAATAACAGAAGGAGCCGTAAATACACTACACTGCGACAAATTCACACTCACTGACTTCCAGCTGGGAAACTAACAGGAAGTCTCACAAAACGATCCAGCATCAGAGAGAGCTCCACCACACTGCTAAGTAGCTCCCTCGAAGAGGCTCGATCATCTGCAGGTTTGTGTGAACATCTTCCTCAGGTGTGGCCAGCCACCTGGCAGGGCACACCCACCAGGCCTAATGGTGCCCGTAAACCAGCCTACCAGATGCACCCACACCCATATACACACCCACACACACATACCTGCAATCAGGGAAACCAGTGACAGCCATACCATACATCAAATATACTTATAACAAGTAATATAAGTCCAAAACTGCAGAGGACACCTGGGTCATCAGACCCAGGTCCCTGACACTAAAATATTTATCTCATAAGGGGTTTATGCAGACTTACACTAACAATGTGAAAGTCTAAACCAAACCTCATCGTTTTAAGTGTTCCAGTTGCCAAACATGCTAACATGCTAAGTCTCCTTGTTTCTAGAAACGGCTAAACAAGTTCAGCAGCTCCAGTATGCTGTTGAGAACAACAAGGACCAGCTTAACTCGGGTTTGTCTGCCCCCCTGTAGATTATACTGCTGGTGATGACTCCAAACATCATGTTTAACCTGTGTTTGTGCTGTGTGTTCAGTGTCAGAGGCGCCGAAACAGCTGTCGGTCATCGACTCTCTGAGCAAGAGCATCGCTGCCATCAAATGTTCCCACGAACACGTCATCAACAACAGTGCGTATACCATATTTATATTAGGAAAATACACATCTGCAGACTGACGCTCACACCTGTGTACCTGTTTCTCTCTGTCAGGTGGTTGTTGTCCTGTGGGTTGGACTGTGTTTGAGTCCAGCTGTTACTTCTTCAGCGGTGATTCTCGGTCCTGGAACGAGTCCAGAGACTGGTGTGAAACACAACAAGCCCACCTGGTCATTCTGCGCAACGACAAGGAGTGGGTAAGACCTGCCACACTTGTCACATAATTCAACATGTACCAGTCTTTATTTGAATGGTAACGTTTCCTAGTTTGTAAAAATGTGTCTGGTTAACAGCATCTCAACAATTCAGACAGCAGAGACTTCAGAGCCTCAGAGGTGTCAGTGGACAATGTCATGGGCATGGCACACTTTTTAAAACATAATTTAACTCTTTCACCCATAAAGACAACATTTTATTTATCTTTTTTGTGAGCAGGCCTGAAGTAGGACAGAAACACTTAGAAAAGAGCTTCAAAATGACTCATAGATAAAGAGTTGAGGTTTAAGATGTACTGTCTGACATTTTCTGGATTTAAGAAAAGATTTGAAAACTTTATGTGCACACAGTCAAAAGCATCTTTAACTAAGCAAGTAAGTTTTTATTTAAAATGGAAGGCTGAGAAAAGTCAAAGTCACATGAGGACGTTGTACCAAGGCTAATGTTAACAAATCCACTGCTTAAATGCTGCCCTCTAGAGGTAAAAGTGGAATTTACACAAAGGACCTTCAAGTTATGAATATCCTGCATTTTATTTTATTTTTTTAGTAGTTTGCAGACAAGAAAATAAGAAAAAATTACTTTATACTTCTCTCTGTCCAGGACTTTGTGACCCGCAGGAGCATGCCTCACTTTTACTGGATTGGTTTGTCTGACTGGAGGACTGGGCGCTGGGAGTGGGTGAACCAGACGCCGTACACAGTGGAGCCCAGGGGCCCGTTCTTCGTACGTCGCTTACTACATCCAAGATCAAATGACACATCCAAGATCAAATCATCGCGCTAACCGTGAGCTCGCTAATCCGGTTCCCCGAACACACCTGCTGTTGACGATTACTACAGCTGGACGCAGTAATGTGACATCACTGGGTGTCGTAAAAGGGGCTACGCATCGATAGTAGAAACATTGATCGGCAACCCGCTGATTGGTCGGCGAAAATGTCCAAGGGGCGTGCTCGGTATTTTCCGGCAGCAGAGCAAGAACTCATGAGTGAGGGATTTCAGGAGTTTCAGAGTTTAATTAAAACGCAAGAGAACACTGCAAAGGCTGCAAAAGCAAGGAGAGAGGGCTGGCAGAAAGTTGCTGACAAATCAAACTCGTAGGTAATTTAATAATAATAATAATAATGGATTGGGTTTATATAGCGCTTTCCAAGGCACCCAAAGCGCTGTACGATACCACTATTCATTCACTCCCACATTCACACACTGGTGGAGGCAGCTAAGGTTGTAGCCAGGCTGCCATATCGCGCCATCGGCCCCTCTGGCCAACACCAGTAGGCGGTAGGGTAGATCTATCATATGACACTATATTGTCCAATATCATATGGCATTATATTATATTATAATATGTTATATTATATCCCCTTTCACATTAGAGCCACAACAGGACCCACAAGAACATGGGAACAAGTAAAAGTGGAATACAGGAGTATTCTACAGAATGGTAATATTTATCTCTTAGATTGCTTTGCGTCTCTTGGCAAGGTAATACTGGCCTGTAATACTCTGTTAGTTTGTTCATAACAGCAACCAAGAAAAGGGCAGAGGAAAAAAAGACAGGTGGTGGTCCTGCACCCCCTCGTCAACAAGTTGGTTAAGTAAATAATACCCTCACGGGAATATCGATATCTCTCTATGAGCACACTGTCGCGCTGAGCTAAAGGATCCTGTCTGTTCCGCAATATACGCTGAATTCTGAGGACTCTCCTTATCAATCTTGCACCTTCCGCAATGGGTTGGTCGCGTATACGGACAGGACATGGCTGCGACAGGCTTCCCAAATCCACCTTCGCTTTTATAGCCGTGGTCTCTCATCTTGATTACACGAAGTAATTTACAATTACTACTCTGAAATATGAATTACATCTGTAATAATCACATACATGTAATAGAATGTTAATAGTACATTTCCCTTTTTTAGGAAATGACCTGTATGTATCTGTGTGACATCAATAAAAGGATCAAGTGCTGCATTATCTTTAGTTACATTGATAATATTTATTTATGGTGAAACAGTGGAAAAATATCGCTGTTGCTTTCGTATAAATGAAGCGGACATACCTGCGTGGCCGCGATCTAATCCTGTTTACATAAAGTAAACCTGCTCCCGAGCAGGTTTACGCTTACGGCTCTGTTGCTATGACAGCAAGTCCCGGATGAGCTTCGGGGAACCGACTGATCCAGGATCACGCGAAATCGTCAACAATCTAATCCGGCTAACCTACTTAGCGAGGTACGAAGAACGGGCCCCTGGTCTTAAAAAAAAACAAAACAAACAGATGTGACCTCTCTTCTGTCTTGCATTAATGATATGGAAAGAATCAAAATCAAACAATTCCAGATGAAAGAGGATGAAAATCATAAAGCCATACTGGCATCATACTAGCCAAACCAGCCATTCCAAACTTTTTAAAAATTATTTTCCATTTTTCTTTAACTTATTTTTTTCCATTTACTATTTTTCTGTACTGTGCTTTGTGACTGCAAGTCTGTGAGTCTGCAAGTCTTCCTTACTTATTTACTTACTTTCCTTTTTTCCTTTTTTCATGTTTCATCCTGCTTTTTATTGACTTTAATTCCCCAAATGTTTGGGCCATACTCAAAGACACATCATGCCTTTTATTAGTATTTTTTTTTTTCAAATAGGTTTTTCGGAAATTACAAAAACATGCACACATGTCCACAGATTGCCCTTAAAGAGACTGACTCGACTGAAAAAGAAAGTGATCCAGAGTTGGCGGGAATTTTATATCCGGTTTCCAGCTGCAAATCCCTCCTGTCAGACACTGTAGAAACAAAATTAGCATGTTAGCAGAAGCAGCATTTTCCCTGTGGCTTTACTCAGTGTTAGCACAGCTTTTAGTGCAGAAATGAGCCATGCCAGCTTTGACAAAAGCTGCTGTAACCCTGGAGATGAGAATAGGACAATTATGCTCACTTCTGCATAGAATTTGCTCACAAACACAAGTAATGTATGTGTGTTTTTCCAGGCGGTGGAAACCCGGGCAGCCGGACAACCTGACCGGGCACGGAGATGAAGACTGCGCTCACCTTTATGATGATGGACTCCTGAACGACGTGCACTGCTCCATCAAGATGCAGTTCATCTGTCAGAAACCTACCGTGAATGCCTGAACACACCTGCTTCCCTGGCTTTGCCCACATCTGCTCTCAGATTACACCGCAAAAACTTATAATATAATGAAGATATCCCACTTTCTGGACTTACTGCTCTACAGGGGGCGCTCTCCAGCAGGTCCAGAGTTAATGAGGCTATATGGAGCTGTAGAAGAAAATTGTAGAAAATTTCCCAAGGTGTTTACTTTAAAGACTGAATAGAACATGGACTAAAACTGAGACTGTGGAAAAACAATAGTGAGAGAGACCTGTAATTGCAACACATGAGCTCTTTAATGAGCGTCCTGATGCCCTCAGTGTGCTCAGAGGAGAATCTGAGGAGATCTTCCAACATTACCTGCACTACAACTCTGACGCCCAACGCTACATCTGGAAATACAACAACAACAGCACTGTCGGGACATGAAGATGCTGAATGAGAACTGCGCTCCAGTGAGATCTGCTCAGCCCCGCTGTCTGCCTCCCTCTTAAATGACAACCTCACTGAGGGCTGACCTCTGACTTCTTGAATGTTGGACTTTCACTTGGTCATGGAGTTGGGTTTTGTTTTAGCTACATACTAATGAGGAACTTTTTATTCAAAAAACCTACGATTTGAATGAATACAATTATGTATAAAGAGGTTAATGTTAGCCAAACCCTACCCCTAACTCTAAATGGGGTCCTTGTGACCAAGCATATGCTAGAACATGACATTTTTTTATTTTTTTTTTGCTATTTCTAATCATCTGTGGCTGCACATTTGCTTTTCTTGTTAGTTTGCTTTAATCCTTTTGGTCATCATGCTGTATTGTGCACATGTGGGTAAAACACACATCAAGGGCTGGACTAGGCCATGTAACATCTCAGTAAGGTGTTTCATCAGTGCCAAATAATTATCAAGATCTAATAATATTTTAACAGTATTTTCACTGTAACCTTTAACCATGCTTCGAGTCAGTTAACCATGATGTGGTAATTTTGTAAACTTATCTAAGTCTGTGGTCCTGAAGTAGAAATGCTGTCCACTCCAACCTAGGGGACGAACCTAGTGGACATTAAAGGAGGACATCCTTATCCACAGACTCTCACATTCAAATGTCCAAGTTCAAAGCAGAAATAAAAAATGTTACAGCCTGATTACAAAAAATAGTTTTGGTCTCTATATCTACACCCCTGCTTTATAGCAACAAAACTTTTTTAAAGCATCTGAATAAAGCCGTGTCAGTGTCAGATATTATGATGGTATTATCGTCACACAGATTGCATACAGTTTTTGTAGGTTTTGGTTGATTTTGGGGAAGTATCAACTGAAAAGTGGCGCTTTGGCAGGGAATGGCTGCCTGTTTCTCATTAAAAAGGAAGTTTTGAAAGCAACTTCTGTAAAACTTGGGCTGATTCACTTTAAAATCTAGCGAATAGGATGATAAACACGAAGCTAAGACCCCCAAAATGTTGTGACATACCCGTAAAAATGATGAGTGAGTGTTTTCACACAGCTAGTTGCATGAAGGGCAGGAAGAGGAGGAAATATCAATCTTTATGTCTGAGAATCCCTGCTACTTCAGAGGCAGAACAAAGGTGAGAAACTCTTTCATTATTAATTTGTTTGTAACAGTGTGAATTGGGTTTGATTTTTGAATCAGTTTAGTAATTTTAAACACAGCTTTGTATATTTATTGAAAATATACATAAATGCAGTTAGAGTTTACATTTAAACTGCTGTGGTTTGATTCTTTTCAACATAAAGATTCAAATCTATAACAGGTTAAATTAAAATGCAGAACTGATTCTTTATACTTTGCTTCCAAGCAGCAAGACTTTAAATTTCTTATTTAACCAGACTAGGTGGCCGCGATGTCTGACGTACCTTATGAGAATAATTGGGACAACACTGCCCTCTGGACCAAAGGTATCTGTTTGAGCTTGAGTAAGCAACTTATTTGATTTTAGGATTTTAAGATCTACTTGTGAAGCAGTAACTATGTCTGTCTCTGTCTGTCAGATTCTCCACCGCACTTCGTCTCACCGATGTCCAGGTTCAAACGCTGGTTATTTCCTGGTCTGACTGCTGTGATCCTGTTGATTCTGATCATAGTGCTTGGAGTTACCAGTGAGTATAAAACAGACACATAAACAGAGATTTCTTTATGACTAATTTTACTCCACTGACCTTTTTGTGATTATGCTGATCTGCTTTGTAAGGCTGTCACTTTTATTCCATTACAGGCTATGCTCACTGTTTTAGTTACTATAACACAAGCTTAGCTAAATATTATTTTTATTTGCTGTCGTTTTGTGTGTTCAGATACAAAGACATCAAAATATCTGTGGTCTGTGGATCAGAGAGTTTCCAACATGAGTGACATCATCCAGTCATTTAACACCTCACTGCATCAAGCTCAAGGTAAAATGCCTGTTAGTCAATGTCTTTGTCACACATAGTATTAGAAAACTAAATGTGGTTAGTTCATATGTAAAGACTTTATAAGTCAGACTTTCTAAGTTAACAGATTTGCGGATTTGCAGTGTAACCCACAACATCCAGAATTTTATGGCTCCCTAAAGACAAGACCTACTCCAGGTCTTTCCAGTCATTTGGGATAACTCGGTCTGACCAGCAGCATTCATCTAATCCAAGTCACCAGAACGTAGTGATCACTTGACAGTGCTGCTTTTCTCTCTGAGAGTCTAAGACATAAGATCAGAATATATGACAACAAAGTTAATTACTGACCCTTAGCCTACGGCGCTCAACCACCATATGCACTTATGAGCCACCTTGAACATGATGTTTGTACCCATGCCTGGTACAGAAGTGAAATAACAAAATACCAGTCTGGTTCAAATCAGACTGGGTAGTGCTTGCAATCTACAGGTGTCTACTATGTCACCCACATGAGCTTTTAAAGGCACCACGGCGATTTATGTAGTCCCCAACAAGGACTGTAGGATTCGATCAAAAATTAACCAAGAAGGTTTGGTGTTCTCAACTGCTGCACAAGTGCGCACATTCAAAAGGATTACCCTCTGTGAGCTAAATGTTCATAGAGGTGACTTTCACTTTCTGGGATTGTGATTCCACAATCCTTCCTTTAGAAAGAAGTGAGGCCAAGGTCTAGTGATGGTGAGATGAAGCCTCGTGATGAACTGAAGCTTTCCATCCAACAGGTCGATGGTCCAATATGGTTCCAAGTATTGTGATGATTCATTTGCTCTACTGCACCATCAAGTGGACGATTCAAGTGAAACAGGCTCTGTGATTATAATGATGTGATGTGGCGCTTCACTTTTTAATAAACTAAAAGACAGAAATCAGATTAATAATCAAAACTCCCCCGAGATTACCCGACACATGCTTCGAAGCTTCGGCACACAGGCCACATCACTACCAATGTCACTCCACCTTCTTAACAAGGTCAGGTTTCTTCCTTATGACTGTAGTGATGTTCCAGATACAAAAAAGTCTATAATTCTGAGGGTCAGCAGGCCAATTGGTCTTCGCTAAGGCAAACCCCATCGAGGCCTAACGCCCCAAAGCAACCAGTTCCCTTGAGGCCCCGGTTAGCCAGTGCTGTCTCAGTACTAGGTGCTTTTAAATAGCTGCCTTTCACCTATTCCATTTCATATTAAGACACTTTGGTTTTCCCATAGCCCTTCTGTTCCTTAACAACATCTTATCTGAAGCATTTTTGAGATATTCTAAATTAATCAGTGAACTAGCCACAGTGTCAAATATGCTAACATGCTAAATCTTTTTCTTTCTAGAAACAGCTAAACAAGTTCAGCAGCTACAGTTTACTGTTGAGAACAACAAGGACCGGCTTACCTCAGGTCTGTTTGCCCCGCTGTAGATTTTACTGCTGGTGATAACTCTAAACATCATGTTTAACTTCTGTTTGTGCTGTGTGATCAGTGTCGGAGGCCATGAAGCAGCTGGCACTCATCGACACACTCACCAAGAATATTGCAGCCATCAAATGTTCCCTTGAACACATCATCAACAACAGTGCGTTTACCATATTTTACCATTTTACACATCTGCAGACTGAATTTCACATCCGTGGTAACTGTTTCTCTCTGTCAGGTTCAACTACAGGTAGTTGTTGTCCTGTGGGTTGGACTGTGTTTGAGTCCAACTGTTACTTCTTCAGCAGTGATTCTCAGTCCTGGACTGGGTCCAGAGACTGGTGTGAATCACAACAAGCCCACCTGGTCATTCTGCGTAACGACAAGGAGTGGGTAAGACCTGCCCACACCCGTCACATAATCTACTATGAAACACTTTTTGTAATATTGTGCAATATTGTATTGTACCACAAGATGGAGTAGTGAGTCAATGTAATTTTTATTTAAACAGCTTAGTCATTAAATACAAATTCTTATTTGCAAACATATTCTGGGAAAAGGCCTCCTGTTGAATATTTATCTCTGTCTTAGCAGAGACAAATATTCAAAAGAGCAGGAACACATCTCACAACAAATTGAGACACACACACACAAACAATAATTTTTTGTTTGTTTGTTTTTTTCCAAATGCCGTCATTGTTTCTTTATCCAGGACTTTGTGACCCGTAATACAATCCCTCAATTGTACTGGATTGGTTTGTCTGACTCCAGAACTGGGAGGTGGGAGTGGGTGAACCAGACACCATACAGGATTGAGCGCAGGTCTGTTTCAGTAACAAAAAATATAACTTCTCTGTTATTTTCTCCTGTCATGCTGCATTAACTGTGTACGGCCACTTAATATCAATTAACTCGAGACACAAGGATGAAAATGACTATTTCTTGCATTTATAAAATATTCTCTAACCTGCAATTTAAAACTCAAGGTCCAATTAAAAATCTGAAAACTTTCTGTTACATTTTCTCCTGTTTACCTGTGTTCCCCTTGATGAATGTGCATTTTCAGGCGATGGGGACCTGGGCAGCCTGACAGCTGGACTGGGCACGGTCTTGGAGGGGATGAAGACTGTGCTCACCTTCACAGTGATGGACGCCTGAATGACCACCACTGCTCCGCCAGGTTCCGCTTCATCTGTCAGAAACACAGCCTGAACATTTGAACACATTCGTTTGCCTGGCTCCGCCCACAAACTGCTCTCCAACTACTGTTGATTACAAAGAAAATTTCATAGTGGGGCGCTGTTGAGCTTGGCCAGAATGAATGGGACTCTAAGGAGTCCATGATTTACAGGTTGTGTTTTTGTTGTAGTAAAATACCTTTCTGTGAGTATTAGGGACATCACACCACCAGGTCCAGTTTATCCCAGATCACGAAGCCTAACACTTTGTGCTCTTTAGCTTCACCTACCACCATTCAAACTGAACAGGCTTACTGTGTGCATGTTTTAGATAGTACACAAGAGTCACTGTGATGTCACACATTGATTATAGACTCACTATGTTGGGTTTTCGGTGCCAGAAACAATAAACAGATTGGGTGAAGTGTTAAGTTATCAGTTGTGTGCATCTCAGACAACTGAAACATAAAAATTGTACTACAGTTGTACAAACAATGCTACAATGTAAACCTAAATAAAAAGTATCCTTCCATCCATCCATTTTCTTCCACTTGTTCTTGTCGGGGTCGTGGGGTGGCTGGAGCCTAGCACAGGGCGAGAGGCCGGGTACACCCTGGACAGGTCACCAGTCCATCGCAGGCCTAATACAAAGAGACAGACAACAATTCACACTCATATTCACACTTAAGGGAAATTTAGGATCACTGATTAACATAACCCCACTAACTGCATGTCTTTGGACTGTGGGTGGAAGCAGGAGTACCTGGAGGGGTGATCAATAATTGAGCTCTGTGGAACTCCACAACCTGTGAGAGAACACTCTGTGATGTCCCGGCGTTTTCGGTGGAAGAAACACATCACGATGAACACAATCAATTTACTAGATCTTCCTTGCGAGGATGATTCAGACTTGCATCAAGAAATTCTATGTTTTTTCTTTAGGATTTCTCGAGTTTTGGCTTCTAATTTCATTTTGTTGATTTCTTTTGTTGGGTTTCTGATGTTCTTAGGTTAACTCAGTCTTTTTTTTGTCCATTGCCTTTGACCTCTTGTCTCTGGTCACTTCCTTTTTCAACGTTATTCTCTGATGCGTCTTGTTCTAGATGCACTTTGCTTTTTGTTTCGCTCTTTGCAATTATATGCCCTGCTCTCATTGTCTCAACCTTTGATTGCTCTTGCATGTGCTCTGTCCCCTCCACCATCTGATTCCTCACGTAAACTTTAGTTTACTTAAAGAAAAAAAAACTTGCCTTCTTTGTTTTTGTAAAATTGTTTGTCAATATTTTTTTCAGCTTGCATGCTTTTTATGTTGGATGACCCGAGTCTCCTGACAACTTTTAGTTTACATTTTCAATTGAAATAAAGTTGCTTTTACACCCAGAGTACTTCCTCTGTTTGGGTCATCTCTCCTGAATTATACTGAAACTTTCAGTGACTCCGATACAGTGAAGCTTTTAGTTCACTTGTCCCAATAATATTTTATTCATTTATTGGTTTCACAAGGCAAAACATATCTACTTACAGTGAGCATATGATAAATCTGATGTAGTCCATGCAATGACACAACCAATCCTAACAGCTGCAGGTGTCTAAAAGGGAGTTTTTCCTTCCCACTGTCACCAAGTGCTTGCTCAAATGAGGTCGTCTGATTTTGGGGGTTTTCTCTATATTATTGTAGTGTCCTTATGATATAAAGTGCTTTGAGGTTGTTGTTTATTTTTCCAGTAATTTAAAATAGGCACACCAAGCTCAGCAAATGGAAGTTCCTATCTATATCAGATATTTTGGTGTCATCATTTTGCATAGCAACAGCATAGTAATGGCTGAAATTTTGTACTGCTGTTTTGCAGTCATGCACTTATAAAACTTCATAAAAGCATCATCTCATAGTTCTACCCACAAGTTACAGCCACAAAATGTTGAATTAACACTTTCATGCATGAATTATGAAAACCTCAATCAGGATCTTTTTTTCTTAGGCATTTTATTCATCTTTAGGGATGAAAAGATGAATAAAAATACTTCAGAAAAAATCATGGGTGAGGGTTAAATAACAAAAATTACAATGAAACACACTATACATTCAGTGACACGTCAGTGTCCAATATAGTAGTTTATGTGCAAGTAGACCATCAACACTGACACAAATACAAGAAAACAGCCTTTGAATAACTGCCCACTGTAGTGACCACTATGTGTGAAAGGGTTAAATATGATACAAAATGACCCCATTACACTGCCTGGCAAACACCTAGCAACAAGCTAAAATGGATCAGTTTCAGCATTTATTTATCTACAACACCTTATAAAAACGTGTCTTTGAAATTTTAAAGCAAACAGTACTTCAACATGGGCATGTCCCAGGGAAGCAAAAATATTAAAACCTGTTATTAAATCTTTCGTTTTTGATCCCAACCTTTTCCAAGGCTATTTGGTGGGAAAAGGTTTGCAAATTCACCACATCTGTCATGCCAGATGTTTAATTACCTCTTGTTTATCACAACTGTAACTCCAAAAAGCGGGGAAAGGGAAATGTGCATATCAGTGTGACTATCAATGTTTTGTACATTAGTTATTAGCCCTGATAGAACAGGATTTTCCCTGTAAAGGGTGATTTTTAAAAAGTGCACAATCAGAGTTCACTCTGAGATGAAGGCATTTGTCAGGCTGCTGAGTCAGCTGACAGTTTCCTACCAGCATAGATGGATTATCTATGAGCAACACTTTTGTTTGACTTTTGAAAAAAATACATTTTTGTTTTATATATGTAGACATTGAATAAGAAACTGCTTCAATGGACTGCTTCATCGTTAATGGTCGCAGGGACATAAGAACTGCGTATTTAAAAAAGCAACCAAATCTGAAGGAAAGCTTAAAGGTTTTTGTGACTTTTTAAGTTTAAAAACCGAACCTTTCTCTGCAGATTAAACTTACATTGCAAAAGAAAAAGTTACTCAAGCATGTTAGCGTCATTAATCAAGACTACCAACACTATAAATTAATCTGTGTATGAGCAGATACGGCTGCCTCCAAACACAAACTTTCATAACCCTTCGATGTGAATTAGTGCAAAAAAAAAAAGACAATCTGCTCTACAATTGTCAGTTTTAGTCTTATGATTTCATGAATGCAACAAAACCTGGTATCACTGTATTGAACATGCAAAGTTAGAGTGTTTATAATCATCATAATGATCATAAATACAGTAAAAGATTTTAATTATTTTAGTTATTTTTTTGTGTGTGAAAGATTTAGGGGTGTTTGTGAACTTTAGTGTTCTGTTTTTTTTAGGGAAGCAAAACCTGCCCAGGTTTTGCTTCATTTTATAGCTGATTCAGAGCTGATTCAGAATGAACAGCATGTGCAACAGAGAGCTGATATTCATGACAGCATGGAGCCAGATTCACTTAAAATGATCATAAATATACTAAAAAACTGTAATTGTGTACAGCTATACAGATGCTGGTTTGTGAGATACAAATCTCACAGTGATGTTAACAAGCTCTTGTTTTTTCGTTTACTTATATTTCACACTGTGGGCCGTGTTACCTTCAGTTTAAAGCTCACTATATGATTTTGTGACTCCATACAGATTTATTTGGTCAAAAATGTCTGATAAAAGTAGCCGACCCCTTCACACTTTGTGCTCAATGATGCTCCTGAAAGCCAGCATTAGCTCTGTGTTTGATGTGACTGACGAGAGCAATTTTTTTGTGTGAAAGGTAGAGCAGTGTGTGTGAACTTTAGTGTTCTGGTTGATTTAGGGAAGTAAAACTGACAATAGATTCCCTTTCTGGAAAACCCCCAAAAATGTCTTACAAGTTGATTCACAGGAAAAAATAGCATGTGCAGCAGAGAGCTGATGTTATTGGTGGCACGGAGCCAGATTCACTTAAAAAAAAGATAACTGGGCATTCAAACTCAGTTCTGTATTTCATGGGTGGGACAGAGGAGACCATATATATTTTACCATCAGGGGAAACAGACGGCATATTCTTCTTCTCTGGTCAATCTACAGAAAAAAGAGGTGAGAAACCCCTTCTATTTCTTATAATGTCCAAATTTTACCCTCACAGTATGACTATTTTCTATCCTTAAAGTAAAGGACAGAAAATATTAATATTTTTAACACACATTGTGTTAGAATTTGATTCTTTTTAGTTTTTTGTCTTTTCCCATGCAATTTTGTTTCTTCGTAACTACATAATTATGAGATAAAATTTGTAAAATTTGCAAGGCTGCAATAAACACATTTAAATTCTCTCCAGAAGTTGATTCTGTTCATCTGGATGTAACGTTTTCAGTGGGAGAAACGTTTTGTCACTCATCCAAGTGACTGATCAGTGGTTGTTGATCAATGGTCATGACAATTTGCATAATTATGATTAAGCAACTGACCTCCCAGCCCATTGTTCCTTCAGTGGTGCTGGTTTTAGTCATTATGCAAACGTCTATAAGAAAGTAAGTAAAATGTATTTACATAGCACTTTTTAAAACAGGAAGTTATTTCAAAGTGCTTCACATGGTAATAAAAGCATATCAAACGAAACAATAAAACACTATAAAGAGGGTATAATAGCATAGCCAATAAAACAGTATACTACACATGAATATTACCTAAATGCCTGTCTAAACAGATGTGTTTTTAGCTGTTTTTTTTTAAAAGAAGCTACAGAGTTGATGGTGCGTAGGTAAAGGGGAGGTAAACTGTTCCACAATATTGGAGCCAAGGTTTTAAAATCGCGATCCCTCTTGGTTTTCAAACGGGTCCATGGAATGGTTGGAAGACCCCTATCAGTGGATCTAAGGATTTGGTTTGGACAGTAGGGTTGGAGAAGCTCAGTGACATAAGTGGGGGCCTCACCAAGTAGGGACATGAATGTAAGAGTAAGGATTTTAAACTGATATCTATACTCAACCGGAAGCCAGTGCAAGCCTTAGACCAGGGGTGGGCAATCTCAGTCCACGAGGGCCGGTGTCCCTGCAGGTTTTAGATGTGTCCTCGAACCAACACAGCTGATTGAAATGGCTAAATCAGCTTCTCAACAGGTCCTGAAGTTCTCTAGAGGCCTGGTAACGAACTAATCATGTGATTCAGGTGTGTTGACCCAAGGTGAGATCTAAAACCTGCAGGGACACCGGCCCTCGTGGACTGAGATTGCCCACCCCTGCCTTAGACAGACAAGAAAAGACTGTGTTACAGTATGAGAGGAGATGAGGACATGGACAAGCATCTCTAAGCATCTCCAATGAAGTAGGTAGGACATCAACTGGACTCACTGAGGGTTTCATTTGGGTCAGTATTTCTGATAGATCTTCTAGAGAAACTGGGTGAAAGGTTGGGGAAACCTGCAGTCAGCTGAGACAGAAGTCACTTGGATGAGTGACGAAACATTTATGCACTGAAAACGTCCAGATGAACAGAATCAACCTTTGGAGATTAACTTAAACTGGATGATTGAGCATGCATCAAGACATTAAAACCCACTTCAGCTCACTCCATGCTAACATCGACCAGGAATTTCCAAAAGGGACTGAACTTCGCAAGCACGAGTTGGCCACTTTGAAAAGCAGATACAGTTTTTCCAAAAATTTACGAAGCGGTCAGAGACCATAACGCTCGCATCCTATCAGCTGGCTTGGAACATTGCACGGGCTAAAAAGCCACACAATGAAGGGGAGTTCGTTAAATATGCCTCAGTGACGTTTTTGAAATCTTGTCTCCTGAAAACGACAAATTAAAACGCATGGTATCAGACGTCCAACTGTCCCGCCACACTGTTGAACACAGAATATCGGACATTAACACGGCTATTGAATCACAGTTGCACTCTGACCTTCAAGCATGTGAGTATTTTAGTGTCGCATTGGATGAGAGTTGTGATATACAAGACAAGCCTCAGTTGGCAATATTTGCACGGTCTGTGTCAAACGATTGTGTGATCAAAGAAGAACTCCTGGATATTGTGCCATTAAAAGACAGAACCCGTGGCATAGATGTGAAAGAAACCATGATGGCTGCATTTGAAAAAGCAGATCTGCCCATAACAAAATTAACTGCAATAGCCACGGATGGAGCACCAGCCATGATGGGATCTGTGAACGGGCTTGTGGGGCTGTGCAAAGCTGACCAAACTATTCCTGACTTTTGGAATTTCCACTGCATCATCCACATGGAGCAACTCGTGTCTCAATCATTGTATTGTCATGAAGCCTGTGATGGAAATCGTCAATTATATCTGCACATATGCACTTAACCACAGGCAATTCAAGAATCTCATCGCTGAGCTGGACCAAGGGCTTCCAGGTGACCTGCCGCTGCACTGCACTGTGAGGTGGCTGTCAAAAGGCCAGGTACTCTCTCGCTTCTTTGAGCTTTTGGATGCCGTGAAACTGTTTATGGAAAAGAAGGACAAGGACTATCCCGAGCTCTCGGACCTCAAGTGGATTATGGATCTGGCCTTTTTGGTCGACATGCTGTGTCACTTGGACAGACTGAACCTGACCCTGCAGGATAAGTTAAAAATGCTGCCTGACCTGGTGCAAAGTGTGTTTGCGTTTGTCAACAAACCGAAGCTGTTCAAGACACATATTCAAAAGGGAGATTTAACGCATTTTCCCACTCTGCTAAAAGCCAGCGGGCAAGTCGCCAGCGCTGCCCTGAGTAAGCAAAGAGCCAGATATTGAAAATTTGCACGAAAGCTTCGTGACCTGGTTCCATGATCTACAACTGAAAAGGCCACAGGTTGAACTGAGAGTTTGTGTGTGTGAGACAGTGCACACAATGTTCATTGTTGAAAATGACTGGCCTGTGGTTTTAGTACTGTAGGAGTCCATTTCTGTCATTATCATGTTGGTGTGTGTGTGTGTGTGTGTGTGTGTGTGTGTGTGTGTGTGTGTGTGTGTGTGTGAGAGAGAGAGAGAGAGAGAGAGCGAGAGAGAGAGAGAGGCAGGAAAGGATGGGTGATGTTCATGTGTGCCCATGCGTATGATGTGGCTCTTTGCGGTAACACAGTAAAAAAAAAAGTGGCTCTTGGTCTCTGACTGGTTGGCCACCCCTGTTCTAAAGGCTCAATCTGTTTTGTTCTATAGCTGACTCTTCTTGGAAGCAGTATCATAGTCTTAATAACAAATGTATATAATACAGATGGTAATGTAGTTGATGCAACAGATAACTTCATACCATATTTAATGAAGTCATCCTGACTTTTATCTTCCACACCCTCAAAGTGGATTCAACCCTGACTCGTGTTTTTTTAACCACCTTTTTCCTTTTTTTTCTTCCTTTTTTAAATTATATTTTCATATTATCATAATTAAAACTGAGCATGTTGCTGATAAAAAGCAGCTGAATGTGGAAGTTGTTGGTTACTTACTCACTCAGTGTTATCATGGTTTTATTATCCAGTAAAAACAGCAAGCAGATGACAACAATGGACCAATACCATTATGTGAAGGACCAGGATGGTAGTACGCTCTGGATCAGTGGTAACTGCTTGTGTCTGAGTTGGTAATGTCTTTGTTTTGACTTCTGATTTATGAAATTATATTTGTCTGTCAGAGACTCCACCCACCCCCCGGTTGGCTGTCTCTAGGTTCAGACGCTGGTTATTTCCTGCTGTGACAGCCGTGATCCTGTTGACTGTGATCATAATCCTGGGAGCTAGCAGTAAGTATGCATGTGTATTCTTGTTAATGCCATATGTGGGGACTACTGCTTTTGGGTCACTAGTAAGGCCCAACTTTTGTGAGCTTCACAAACAGTCATGTATCATGTGGTTTGTGGCTTTGATGCCTAATGACAGAAAACACGGACCTCTGAAGCGCACTTCAGCATGCTGGTGCAAATAGTTACAACATGAAAAGTCCTGCAAGATTCAGACTTATTTTCCAAATCTAATAATAACACAATAATATACTATACGTTTGGTTTACAGCTGCTAGAAATGAAAAAACAGACCACTGTGACTGCACATAAAGCTAACAGAAATGTAATCACAGTAATACTTAGCTAAAGCTAACTCTCAGACTTTATCTTGTGGAAGACTTGAAGAAAAATTTGGTCCAACATGACAGCCAATAAGTGATGATGGTTAAAACTGTTTTCCACGTTTGCAGTTTAGGGCTGCAATTATCAGTTATATTGTCATTTATTTTCATTCCACTTTATTGTGTTGTGTTATATTGAACACATTTACTTTATTTTATTTTATTTATTTATTATTTTTTGTATATTATTGTTGTGCATTTAGATTTTACTTGACATTTATATTTATAACTTTTCTTGATAGAGCAAAAATTAAAAAAAAAAACATTACCTTTTTAGTACTTTGAGATTTTTTTCCCTTAATGTTAAAATTGTTTTTCAGTAACAAAATTTTCCAGCATTTTGGGTGAGTACATGTTATGTTGTGTTATGTTATGTTGTGTGTTATGTGTTATGTTAACATATTATGTTATGTGCACTCTGTTAAATTTCTTTGTGTTTTTGTTGTCTGCTTGTTCAGACATAAAGGTGTCAAAACACCTGTGGTCTTTGGAGCAGAGACTTTCCAACCAGAAGGACGTCTTCCAGTCGCTGCATTCCTCAGTGCCTCAGGTTCAAGGTAACACACCTATTAGCTATGATAAAATATTAAAAGTAGGTTACCCTCCTGCTCTGATGGCTCCCTAGTGATTCTGAGCACATAGCCCACACAAATATTTGTTTTATGTTAAATGTTGGCAATAGTTTTCTGCGGAGCTGTGAGGCCCAGGGTTCACTTCATAGCAGTAAATACAAAAGACATCATTTGATGGTAGTAAATGTCTTAACCCTTTCATGCCCCTCTATCATGTTGATACAGAGGTATGGATTTTTCAGAATGTTCAATAAGTATTCCACTTTTAGTCAAAGGAGCTTGCAAAGAAAAGCGTCTGGACTTCTTTAAGTTGCTTGAAGACGTTTCACCTCTCATCCGAGAAGCTTCTTCAGTTCTAAGGTCAAATGGTGGAGAGTCCCAGATATAAACCTAGTGGGAGTGACCCCCCACAGAGGGACAAAAGGACCCCCTGATGATCCTCTAATCGCCTGAGCCAAGGTGTGAAACTGGGCGTGGGTCCCAATCAGCTAGAGTTTCGGGTGAGTTCATTGTGAAACCTGGCCCCACCTTATCATGTGATTTCCTGAGGTCAGATTGCCCAGGATGTGAGTGGGCGTTAAGGCGTCTGGGAAGGGATCTCAAAACTGGATTATAAATGGCAGAGAGTTGGTGTCGTAAACCCCCGCCTCTGTTCAAAGATGGTCGCTCACAGTGGACATAGATACTTCTTTCACTCCTCTTTCAAACCATCTGTCCTCTCTGTCCAAAATGTGAACATTGGCATCCTCGAAAGAGTGTCCTTTATCCTTAAGATGCAGATGGACTGCTGAGTCTTGTCCTGTGGAGGTGGCTCTTCTGTGTTGTGCCATGCGCTTGTGAAGTGGCTGTTTGGTCTCTCCAATGTAGAGGTCTGGGCATTCCTCGCTGCACTGTACAGCATACACCACATTGTTAAGTTTGTGTTTTGGCGTTTTGTCTTTCGGGTGAACCAGTTTCTGTCTGAGTGTGTTGCTGGGTCTGAAATGCACCGGGATGTCATGCTTGGAGAAAACTCTCCTGAGTTTCTCTGATACACCGGCTACATAGGGGATGACAATGTTGTTGCGTCTGTCCTTCTTATCCTCCCTCGCTGGTGTCTGGTCTTCTTTTCTGTGCCTCTTAGCTGACTTTAAGAACGCCCATTTAGGATAGCCGCACGTTTTGAGTGCTTCCTTTACATGTGTGTGTTCCTTCTTTTTTCCTTCAGGCTTAGAGGGAACATGTTCTGCCCGGTGGTGTAGGGTCCTGATTACTCCAAGTTTGTGTTCCAAAGGGTGACCTTAGAACTGAAGAAGCTTCTCGGATGAGAGGTGAAACGTCTTCAAGCAACTTAAAGAAGTCCAGACGCTTTTCTATGCAAGCTCCTTTGACTACGCTGACCTGGATGACTGAGAACCTTCACAGACCTATTCCACTTTTAAAATCATTTTCCGTCAGTTTTTATTTCACGGTTCAGACTTTGCAGGGTTGAACACGATGTTTTTTTTTTTATTTGTTTGTTTGTTTTTGTTCAGACGTAAACACGTCAAATCGTCTATCGTTTGTGGAGCAGAGAGTTTTCAACCTGATTGATGTCATCCAATTACTGAATGACTCACTGAAGCATATTCAAGGTAACAACATGTATGTATGTATGTATGATCAGAGCAAATTTGACAACACATGAAAACATAAAACTAGTAACACTAGGAAATGAGGAGCACTGAACTAAGAATGATAGAAACCAGATAAACCAGAGAAACTTGCAGCACTTTGGGTGGTTGCAGCACACAACAACAGACAGAGGGAAACACAGGGCTTAAATACACAAGGGACCAACGAGGGAACACGAAACAGGAGGGAAACACAGCTGGGACTAATCTGAGATAATGAGATGGGAAGGAAGCAAAACTGAATGAACTGAAATTTTCAAAGTAAAACAGGAAACATGAGACCTTCACAAAGACTCAAACTTAACACTGTGACATGGGCTGTATCCCAATTCAGGTTCTGCAGCCTTAAAGTACGCAGTCTCAACGATCCTCAAGGGCCGCGTACTTAAAGACCGCTAAGGCCGGAAGTGCGAGGCTTGTGAAATGGGACGGTCTAGCCTCCGTTGCGCTGCCCAGGTTGCCTAGCAACCATGATACTAACAGCTAGAAACGTTTCATATAGCATTGTTTGACAGAAATGAAGGAGAAAATCTTTTGTTCATTTGTTTGTTTCTTTCTACATGAGCTTTGATCATTCTCTGTAAGATTAAGCTCAGCTATTGAACGGTGTATATTTTAAAGCAAAGGCTTTAAAACCAAGTTAGTACAAACGTCACTAATGTCACATAACTTTGCAGACATGTGGCCAACAGTAATGTTTTAATGTTCTTCGTTATTAAACATTTGCACATAAATAAGTGACATAATATTCAGTACTTTTAAAAGTTTACTCTTCAGGCGCCCCTCATGTCATGGTCCTGGGTCGTGCGACCCAGTGTTTTGTGTTTAACCTACTTTTGATGATTATCGTTTATGGTTTGTTTAGGTTCACTAGGTAGTCCAGCCAGTTGTATATATTAAGTCTCCCTTGCCCTTCGTGTGTTTATGTCTGTGTGTCTTGTATTGTCAAGGTCATGCTGTCAGTTATGTCATCTCCCCTGTACTACGTCTCCCCGGGTCATGTGTCATGTCTAATCTGCATGTTTCCTGTTTTACTTTGAAAGCCTGTATTCACTGTCAGTGTATTCCGTTTCACTCCTCCTGTCCTGTCGTTAGGTTCATGTGTGTCAGCTGTGTTCCCATGTGTGGCCACTTCCCCTGATCATCCCTCATGTGTATTTAGTCTCTGTGTTTCATACAGTCTGTGTCGCGTCGTCTGTGTTCCCACCCCCTATCTCCAGCCATAGCCTTTCCATAGTTTATATCCAGTTTAGGTTTCTGTTGAGTTATACTCTTATGCTGCCCTCACTCTGGTTTGTTCCTTTTCATCAGTCATAATAAAAGGCTCGCTTTTGTTTAATCCACTCCTGTATCTTCGCTTGTGTTCGCACCTGGGTCCACCACACACATTTCCGCGCGGTCTGCCTCCGCAGATCATGACACCTCATCGTTTTTTTTCGGCAAAATTATCCACACCCACCGCCACGCTATGCATTCTGGGATATGTTGGGCCACGAAGTCTACACTGCCACAGCCTTAAAATTCAGGGAAATGAAGGACGCATTTCAGGGTCGCATTTCGAGCAGCCTTCGAATTGGGACAGCCTTCGGCGCGCCGCTGTGACGTAATCGGCCTTGAAATGCGGCCTTTAAGGCTGCAGACCCTGAATTGGGATACAGCCATGGAGACATGACTGACCAGCGGAACAGAGGGAACATGAAACACGGAGACAAAGTAACTAAATGTGGAACACGGGGAAGGCAACTAGAAACTAGCACCTAAAAGCAAAGGAGAGCCAAAAACATGAAAAACAATAAACCAAAGAATATAACTTAAACCAGAATTACACAAACTGGTTCACAGACCAGATCTGTGAGGTTAAACTTAATGGGGGTTTTAAAATGTATTTTCTACTTTCTGCTTGTTCAGACACAGACACATCTAATCGTCTATTATCTGTGGAGCAGAGAGTTTCCAGCCTGACTGACGCCACCCAATTACTGAGCGACTCACTGCGGCATACTGAAGGTAACACACCTATTAGTTAAACTTCACATTAGTATTCCTTCATTTGCTGTGGAAAAAAGGGAAAAGAAAACAAAGGAAAAAAACAAAATTCAGTGGTGAGTAATTGGACAACAGTTTTCAGGGGACAGACGCCTCAAATTATGTAAAAGACTAAGTTGTGCAATTCATCCATCATAAGTTTAAGCTACTTTTTGTCATTATTTTAAAGAAGAACTTTCACCACTCTGGGGCTTTTAATTTTATTTATTTATTTATTTTTATCAATGAGGATTTATCAATATGATTAATGTGCTCTTAATAACGCACCTAGTTAAATTATGAATATATTGACTTACTGTGTTATAAAACATTTATAATCACTTCTACTGGACCACCTTTTGGTACATAAAAACATACCATATTACAAAGAATATGGCAGTGGTGTATGTCAGCTGTAGATTGGTGTTTGGACATGAAGTTATAGAAGTTGTTTCTTCAATTTTTTCGTGGCTCCAGTTAATTTGCATTGTTTTACACGTCGCAATTTCAATTTTCATTCCAGTATCCATGCTGCTAAAGTGCTAACATGCTAAATGCTTTTGTTTACAGAAATGGCTAATGACCTTCATCAGCTAAAGCTTGCTGTTGGCAACAACAAGGATCAGCTGACCTCAGGTCTGTCTGTATTACTGCACTTTCTTCTGCTGGTGATAACTTCATACGTCACTAACTGGTGTTTGTGTTCAGTGACCAAGACCCTGAAGAAGTTGTCGGTCATCGACTCTCTCAGTAAGAGTGTTGCTGCCATCAAATGTACCATCAAACTCATCCTCAACAACAGTACGTTCACTCATATTTGGCCATATCAGGAAAATGCACATCTGCACACTGCCCACATCTGTGTATCTGTCTGTATCAATCAGGTTCAGATGCAGGAGACTGTTGTCCTGTGGGTTGGACTGGGTTTGAGTCCAGCTGTTACTTCTTCAGCAGTGAGTCTCAGTCCTGGAACGAGTCCAGAGACTGGTGTGAAACACAGCAAGCCCATTTGATCATTCTCCACACTGACAAGCAGTGGGTAAGACAGTTCGTGGTAGTTTTAAGTGCCTGAGTTAAAGAAATGCGGACTTCTGTTTAGGTTGGTGAAGATGGTTCACCTCTGATTAGAGAAGCATATTCAGCAGAAAAAGATGAAGGGGACTCACATATTTAACCTTCTTGTAAAATACTATCACACGTTTCTTTATTGCTTTACTAAAAATCTACTCAACAGTTGCCCCAAAGCAAAAGTTAAGAACTACAAACTTTATTTACTATACACCCTTTGCTTTACACACACTCATGCTGCCCTGAGGATGAGACCTGCTGACCAAGCTATAAATCATCCTGAGTGATTTTCTTCAACAGCATTCTTTCTTTTTGTTTAGGACTTTGTGATCAATCAAACAATCCCTCAGTATTTCTGGGTCGGTTTGTCTGACTGGAGAACTGGGAGTTGGGAGTGGGTGGATCAGACACTGTACACTGTGGAGCGCAGGTCTGTCTCAGTCCACTCTTGTCTCAAAGCAAAACATGCACTAGTTTCAAAATGTTTTGCTTTTTATCAAGATTTGTTATATTACCTAATATATATTACCTACCTGTGTGTGTGTGTGTGTGTGTGTGTGTGTGTGTGTGTGTGTGTGTGTGTGTGTGTGTTTCAAGGCGGTGGAAACCTGGGCAGCCCGACAACTGGGCCCATCATGGTCATGGGCCTGGGAATGAAGACTGTGCTCACCTTCACAATGATGGACGCCTGAACGACCAGCACTGCTCCATCAAAGAACGCTTCATCTGTCAGAAAGACAACCCGAGAGTCTGAACACACCTGCAGGCCTGACTCCGCCCACTTCAGATTATAAGGAACCTCTCCAATTAAAGCACTGGATAGAAAAACAATTAATAAATACAACATAGCCTATTTAGAAACGCTCCACTTATCCAGTACAAACATACTTCAGACCACCTGTCAACTGTCAAAATTCAACTTTTAGAATTTAAGAGGTCCAGTCTTAGAACATTTCCTCAAATTTCCAGACTATGATAAAGTTCCACATTATTGTCAGAGGGGAACGCTAAACATTGGAGTTGTAGCCAGAATTCAGTTTATTTGCTTTAAGCTTCAAAATAATCCTAATACCTTGAAAACCCAAATAAATGAAGATCAGACTCTTGCTCATGTTGACAGAAGCCACATAATGTACATAATGAAACATCCCAAATGTTCTTTAGCAGACATGTAGCTGTGCATTCACTTTCACTGTGAACATGAAGAGATGTCAGATGTACTTTGTTCCATACAGGCATCCAATGAATCCTCCTATTGATCTTTTATATTGTTTCTCTAAAACACAAATGACATTCATTGAATCTTGCGATCATGATATTTTGTAAATCACACCTCATTTGTTTATATTTTTCTAGTATGATGGGTAACAGGTGCAATTGATTGAAACGTGTCAGGGTCTCTAAGATGTGTTGCAGTGAGAAGTCATGACATACAATAAAAATGAGAACAAATCTGTGTCTGTCACTGCTTCTTTATCTTTATTGCCACCGCCACTCAGAAAATATTTGAATGATTATCTGTGAAATCTTTTTCATTGTCTTTTTGTTGCTTCTGTTGAGCCGTCGCTTCTTCAAAAAGTCAAAGTCAGCTTTATTGTCAAAGACCATATCTACAGATCATACACAGGAATTTAAAATTGCAATGCTCCCATGGCCCTCAGTATACACTCAAACAATATAAAGATGAAAATAAAATAAAATAAAATAAAAGTATACAAAACAATACAATACTGAACAATTATATAAACAGCAGTGTCCAACACAATCATAGCGATTGTGGCAAGTTTGTGCGAAAGTAGGCGTGGGACGGTCAGTGAAATAGCAATGGTGGTGGTTCAGAATTTTGTATGTCTGGACTTGGACTTTTGTATTCAGACTTGTAATGCATTTCACTTGTAATGCAGAGGACTTTCTGGCTTTGCACTCCATACTCACCTGGACCTCTGCCTTCCCCCTCCAAGCAATCTCCACCTGCAAGCACGTAAGGCAGCTCAAGGAAATTACTCTTGGATTAACTCGCAACTCTCTTTTGGGTCCCACTGATTGTCCTCTCCTCTGTTTCAGTGCCCTGGCTAGCCATAGTTTCCCCCGACCAGTCTCTGCACCCAGTCGTCACAGTGAATTTGTCTTAATTTAACTACAGTCTTAGTCTCCTCTTCCTCAGACGTATAGTTTATGTTTCTTCTAAATAATAGTCTTCAGTTGCTAACAAGCGTTGTGAATAAAAATTCTTTTGGTGCACCGCACTTCAAGCCTCTGGTTTTGCATCTGCACTTGAGTCCATCCCATTTCCACGGGCCACTGTGCCGTTACAGATGTTCTGGACGGAGGGAAGAGAAGTACCCACGATCTTCTCCACTGCTCTCTCTACCTGCTGCACTGGGTCCTGTATGGCTCCTGCAGGACCCACAAACACACACACACAGGTGGTGTTTTCCAGTGCAAAGTGCAGCTCGTGGCCAATGACCTGAGCCTCTGTGTTTGGACAGTTCGCCTGTTTGTTCATTGGGGACTGGATGAAGACGAAGTCAGACGCACACCATTTCACACAGAGACAGACCCAGAGACCAGAATCGCCATGACAACTGAATACCATGGCAATGTGGACGAAGGAATGAGCAATTTCTGGAACAAAGGTGTCTGTCTGTGTGTCCACCTGTCTGTGCGTCCACCTGTCTGTGCGTCCACCTGTCTGTGCGTCCACCTGTCTGTGCATTCTGTAAAATGAAAAACTCATGTCCTATTTGTCCGCAGAGCCTCGTACTGTCGATTTCTCCAGGTTCTCCAGGTACAGACGATGGCTCTTTCCTGCTCTGACGGCTACACTCCTCCTGATTCTGATCATAGCTCTGGGAGCCAGCAGTGAGTACACTCAGGACACAATAGGGCCTTAAGGTCACTATTTATTAAAATAGACACCTAAAACACAAGTGTGTAGATTTTCCTGTCTGGCCTGCAGTGCTGTTTATCCTTTTGGATTTTTCCAAGTGTGAGCTGCCCACTTTAGGAGAAATTGACTTTAGAGGTGTCTGGCTTCACTTCAGCCACAATATAGTGAAATGATGCTCAGGTTGTTGCTCTGAAGGTGTAAAACATACATTAGTTTGTGGGCAGTGACTGACCCCAAACCAGCATTTTCTTGTTTCTTTCATGAAACTCTTTTCTGTGTATTGTCTACCTTAATCAACCAAAAGACCGGAAACTTTCTCTCTCAGGAACTTTGTTCTCAGCTAGTTGACACTTTCCTCCTGACTGTTGCAGGGATGAGCAGAGATGTTTAAAAGGGCGAATGCTCAAAGTTAAAAAATCAGCATGAATAACAACAACCCACATTCATCAACAAACTAATATTGAATCACATCATACTATGTCACTGTCATCAGGTGGGGACAAGGCGTAGCCTATGTTTACCTGATGGGTACAGTGTTGCTGTTGAGGGTTTGCTGCTGCTCCTGATCTGAGACTGTAGACATTAGAAAGTCCATAGGAGAGATGGTAGCTGATTAAACAAGTGTTATGAGATAATGCAAAGTGCAAAGATTGATGACAGCGCTCAGAACCATAAGGCAACAAAACTGTGAGAAATAAATTAGACTCTGTTTGTGAATCACTCTTTGCCTCTCTTCCTCCTTCATCTCCTCATCTCATCTATCACTGTCCACTTTCTGTCCATCTGAGAACAAGGCACAACCTGCTATTCAGTTAAACTATTTTTTAATTATCAACATTTAAACTCTTGCACCTAATCCATAATAAAGTAATGATATAAAAATATTATAGAACCAGAACATTGTGTTTATTATTGTTTTTATACTTGAATACCTCTGCAATGCAAAACCTGCAGAGGTATTCAATGCAAAAAAGAGCACAGTTATTGTGACTGTGCTCTTTGTGATCCAGCTGCTGAGGGATCCACTGCCTTTAGTTTCACACAGCTCCTACTGTTTTCTCTCTCTCTCTCTCTCTATATATATATATATATATATATATATATATATATATATATATATATATATATATATATATATATAGAGAGAGAGAGAGAGAGAGATACATATATAAATGCCAGTATCCAGGAGAAAAAATATGAAGTACTTCTTGTTGGTAATGATTTGAGGAAAATAGTCATTTATTTATAAAAAAAAATTTTATGTCTGTGTGTTTACAGACACATCGACATGGAACCGGTTGTGGTCTGCAGAGAAAAGTGTTTCTAATCTGACTGAATCACTGAGGGACACACAGCAGCTCACCAAAGGTAGCTCAGATGTACTCATACTGCGTTACTCAATTGCTGTCCTTTCTACTTAACACTCTGTAATTTCCTGTTTTTCTGCAATAGATACAGCAAAAGAAGTTTTGTCAATGAAGTTTGCTCTGGAGAACAGCAAGGACCAGCTGGCATCAGGTGGAAACTCTGCAAAGCAACATTTCATATCCATAAACACCAAAAAGTACTTTTATTAACACTGTGCATACCTGTGCTTTGTGTGTGCAATTCCTCAGTATCAGAGGCACTGAGGCAGCTCTCAGCTCTGGACGCTCTCCGCAGGACGGTCGCTGAACTAAAATGTTCCTTAGAACGCTTGGTCAACAACGGTACACAGCTCCTGTCTAATCCTGTTCCCTCTGTGTCATTTAACAAGGTTGTTCTCATAGTTTCAAGCTTGTGCAACACCTTTACTAGAGAAGAAACCTGTGTATGAATGGCAGTGTCATCGGCATAGACGTACATTTTGCTTTCTAGGTTTTGCAAAGTTGTTCCTTCCTTCACAATAGTCCCCCCCATAAGCATCTTATCTCTGAGTCTGAGGCATCTGATGAGCTCAGACTAACTTCAGACACCTGCAGGCATTACTGGAAGGTTTAAACAGGTTCTTGAAGCTAAAAAAGAAAAGAAAAATTCATGTTTCTTTGTATAAACTGTAACAAGCTAAGGCAGAAAGGTTTTGTCTCTCTGGGGGGAGCGAGGTCTTATGAGGAAATTAGTAACTAAATCGTGTTATTTCCTAATTTAAGATTTGTATTAAGCTCTCCAATTGTTCCATTTGTTTATTATATTTATTTGTTATTATTTGTTTGGCCTTATTTTATTTTAGAATTTTCTTAACCATGTGATTGTGTGCTTTCGTCCACTGATCTCTTTTGAAAAGGATGATGTTAATCTCATCATATTTCTTGACTAAAAATATGTTTTTCTAAAACTAGTTCTCACAGCGACTGTCTAACATCTCCTAGGACTGTCCCCTGTTAAAGAAGGTCTCCAATATCTAAAAGTGTATTTTTGAAATGACTCTTATAAAACATGGAAACCAGACACTCTCTGTCTGTCTGTCCGTCTGTCAGGCACAACAGCACACGGCTGTTGTCCTCTGAATTGGGATTCTTTCGGCACCAACTGCTACTTATTCAGTACCACGCCATTATCGTGGCACGATGCCAGAGACTGGTGTAATGGACACGAATCTCACTTGGTCATTCTTCTCACTGACGAGGAGTGGGTGAGTTGGCTGTCCCTCTCATCTGTTTGCACTGACGCTCAACTTTGTGATGCATCTTAAACACACTGTCACCTCAACAGGAGCTCTTTTGTGATGAGCTAATCAATAAAAGCCGAACTATAACTCATGTATGTGACTGAAAAGGGGAGGAGCCTGTATTGATCAAAGGATCAATACAGGCTCCTCCCCTTTCCCCCTTTTTTATTGAAACTGAAAATTTGAGTTTTCTCTCCGTCTGCCTTTAACAGGATTTTGTGATCCAGCGTAGCGCGGGCTCCTTCCACTGGGTGGGTCTGACTGATGAGAGGACTGGGCAGTGGGAGTGGGTCAACCAGACACCCTACATCATGAACCGGAGGTAAGCTGTTACACTTAAAAAAAATAAACCAAAAAAACGCTAATGGTATACATGCGAGAAAATGAGGCGTTGTGTTTTTTGTTCTAAGTTCTAAGAGAACTTTTAGTGCTCCATAAGGCAGTGTTCTCTAACCTTTTGGAGCCATGGCACAGATTTCACATTATAAAACTCACAGCGCACCACCAAACAAATGTCACAAAAAAGATATTGATACATTTTCCCTGAGGACCAGGCATCGCGGAATTGGCTCGGTTTGTCCCCAGTATACCTTTTTTGCTTTCTTCTGATCAGTGCTCATGTTGTTGTTGTTGTTTTGTTTGTTTTTTAAAAATTGGGCATAGTTCTAATAGTTATTCTTGTTCATTTATAAACAGTTTTAGAAATAAAATAAATTTCTAAAAACATGAAATGTCATGAATCAATAATATCAGGACGGCATCAACAACATTTTCTATTTACATTAACGGCTTACCCTGTGTCAAAAAGTCATCACTCTCAGATATAGAGGTCACAGGTACTTGGTGGACCACGGGGGAAACAATAGAGTTTATGGAGTCAAACAGTATTTGGAATTTCTCTTGCTTGATTAGATGAGAAAATTTTCCTGATCTGGCTGTTTTTATGGTTTCATATATGGAAACCCAAAGTTCCCTAAGGTGGAGCCTGTGAACTTCGAGTTTAGTTGATTTCCAAAGGCGTTCTACTTTCCTACAGATTCTTTCAACCTTCATTACATCATCATTTATCCATGGATGAGCTCTTTTTGAGGCAGCAAAGACAGATTTCATAGGTGCCATCGAATTTAAACTCTCCAAGCAGTGATTCTTAAAACACTGTGTAGCAACATCAGCATCAGTGCAGCCACTGATCACATGAGGGTCCAACAATTTAGAAAACTCCAAAGCAACATCCTGATTTATGGAACATGAAATTAGAAGGTGGTGTGTACAGAGGGAAGCTAAGACTAAAAGTAACACAGGAATGGTCACTCACTTGTACGTCCTTAACACAGTTGTGTCTAAGCCAAGAGAAAACACAAGGTCCAAGGTGTGGCCTTTAACATGGGTGGGTCCAGAGACATGCTGAATAAAATTAAAAGAGTCTGTAATGGATAGAAAGTGAGAGGCCATGCTACAGCTAAGATCATCCACGTGGAGGTTTAATCCCCAAACATTAAGACCATCTCCAGTTTAATAATGGAAGATAAAAAGTCGGTAAAATCTTGAATAAAAACACCAGCAGGGCCGGGAGGGCGGTAAATTAAAACACAATTAAATATATCTGTTGTACCAACCTTAGGAGTTGTGACTCAAAGGAAGGGAAAAACTCAGAGTCCATAGCCCTGCAAGTGAAATTGTCTCGGTGAACAGTGACCAGACCACCACCACGTCCAAACGCGGAGTCCGAATGAAGCGACAGCCGACCAGACAGAACTCATTCAGGTGGATACATTCATTCTCCTGCTGCCAAGATTCTGTGAGAAACAGGAAGTCCATACTAATACTGCTAAAAAAGTCATTCAGTGCAAATGATTTGTTGGCTATGGAGCGAGCATTTAGGAGAGCGATCTGAAGCAGAGGTTACAGGCTGACATCATCAACAGCTGATTGACAGCAGTCACCTGGAATGAGGACGTAGTCTCCCGGTACCCCTGATTGTGACAATATTCATTGCGGGACAATGATTTTTAAAGAATACTAATTGTAGTATGAATAGATTTAATAGACATTTTACGTAGACTCACCACTGCCTAAATAGAACAGACTGGCAGTATTCATTCCCATCATCACCAAGTGTTTGCAGAGGCTGCTCAAAAAATCAATATTAGCTTAAGGAAACAAAGACGTGCTTTTTTCCACTAACTATCAAAGAGTATGAAGTGGAGAGGATGTCCTGATTTATGTTTATGAGGACCTCACATGGTCTTTTTAAAGGCACCTACAAAGAGTATGTCACAAATAGTACGCAAAGGACAAAAGGAAAAGTGACCAGAGAGCCATAATCATGGAAAATCATCAGACATCAGCATTAAGCGGCATCTTCAGGACTAACCCTTCCTCGTCAGCTGTTCTCGCTGCGGACATCTGAAAGTCTTTCTGCAGGACTGACTGCAACTCCTCAAATGAGCAGATGATCTGTTAGCTGTTTGACAACTACTCTTTCAAGGAAGAGTAGAGGAAGGTTGGAGATTGGCCTATAATTAGCTAAGACAGCTGGGTCTAGGGATGGCTTTTTAAGTAAAGGTTTAACTACAGCCAGCCTGTGGTACATAGCGATTATTATTAGGACCTTCATAGTCCAGACCTCCAGGCAGGAAAAAACATCCTCTTCATTTCGTTACTGAACTGAAGTCCCAGAAAACCTCAGGCGCTTCATGTCACATCTACATTATTATAATCTCAGGGGTACACCACTAACGATTATATTTACATTATACTGGTCATACTTTTATGTGTGTTTGGGGATAACTGTACCTAACTGCACGATTGCACAAGTGTTTGAGGATTGGGAGTGGGTGGATGAGCGGAGCCCAGGTTTGTTTCAGTATGCTCTTGTCCCAAAGCAAACGTGCACTAGTTACAAAATGACTTTGGTTTTTTCAAAATTTGTTTTTATTGCCTAAACCTAATATAAAGTTTTAAATGCCTACATATAACCAAGAGGTTTCATATCCTAAATCAAAGTCTAAAACGTTTGTCCAGAAACGGTAACCAGTAGACCAGTAGAGCATAAAGAGGAATTATTATCAGTCAGTGCTCCACAGGAATTACACATAAACATCTTTGTGCATGTTTTTCAAGGCGGTGGAAACCTGGGCAGCCCGACAACTGGGCCCATCATGGTCTAGGACCTGGGAATGAAGACTGTGCTCACCTTCACAATGATGGACGCCTGAACGACCGGCACTGCTCCATCAAAGAACGCTTCATCTGTCAGAAAGACAACCTGAGAGTCTGAACACACCTGCAGGCCTGACTCCGCCCACTGCAGAATAAAAGGAACCTCTCCAATTAAAGCACTGGGTAGAAAAACAATGAGAACTTCTAATACAATCAGGAAATTCCACTCTGTGGACTTCCTCTTTCATGTAGAGTTCTTTCAAAATATTCCAGAATTAATAAATGCAACATAGCATATTTAGAAACAGTCCACGTATCCTATACAAACACACTTCAGACCATCTCTACATCTCTCATTGTAAAGCCTATTCTTTTTTTTTTTTTTAAATCAATTTTAAAATTTAAGAGGTCCAGTCTTAGAACATTTCCTCAAATTTCCAGACTATGATAAAGTTCTACATTATTGTCAGAGGGGAAACATTGGAGTTGTAGCCAGAATTCAGTTTATTTGCTTTAAGCTTCAAAATAATCCTAATACATTGAAAACCCAAATAAATGAAGATCAGACTCTGGCTCATGTTGACAAAAGCCACATAATGTACATAATGAAACATCCCAAATGTTCTTTAGTAGACATGTAGCTGTGCATTCACTTTCACTGTGAACATGAAGAGATGTCAGATGTACTTTGTTCCATACAGGCATCCAATGAATCCTCCTATTGATCTTTTATATTGTTTCTCTAAAACATAAATCACATTCATTGAACCTTGCGATCATGTTATTTTGTAAATCACACCTCATTTGTTTATATTTTTCCAGTATGGTGGATAACAGATGCAGCAGTTGATTGAACAGTGTCAGGGAGGAAAGTGTAAGATCTCTAACCGCTGACTGACATGTTGAAGTCAGACATTATGACACACATTAAAATAATTGAAAACAAATCTGTGTCTGTCACTGCTGCTTCTTTACCTTTATTGCCACTGCAACTCAAAAACATTTTAATGATTATCTGTTCATCCGTCACTTTTCCTATTAGTCTGTTTGCAGCTCCAGACTCAGGTATTTTCAGATGTTTGTCCTTTTTTCCATGAAAGTTTAGTTCTTTGTAGTTGTTGATGTAGGTCATCTCAGTGTAGTAATCAGCTAACACACACACACACACACACACACACACACACACACACACACACACACACACACACACAGGTGGTGTTTTCCAGTGCAAAGTGCAGCTCGTGGCCAATGACCTGAGCCTCTGTGTTTGGACAGTTCGCCTGTTTGTTCATTGGGGACTGGATGAAGACGAAGTCAGACGCACGCCATTTCACACAGAGACAGACCCAGAGACCAGAATCGCCATGACGACTGAATACCATGACAATGTGGACGAAGAAATGAGCAATTTCTGGAACAAAGGTGCCTGTCTGTGTCCACCTGTCTGTGTGTCCACTTGTCTGTGCGTCTATAAAATGAAAAACTCATGTCCTATTTGTGTGTCCGCAGAGCCTCGTACTGTCGATTTCTCCAGGTTCTCCAGGTACAGACGATGGCTCTTTCCTGCTCTGACGGCTACTCTCCTCGTCATTCTGATCATAGCTCTGGGAGCCAGCAGTGAGTACACTCAGGACACAATAGGGTCACTATTCATTAAAATAGACACCTAAAACACAAGTGTGTAGATTTTCCTGTCTGGCCTGCAGTGCTGTTTATCCTTTTGGATTTTTCCAAGTGTGAGCTGCCCACTTTAGGAGAAATTGACTTTAGAGGTGTCTGGCTTCACTTCAGCCACAATATAGTGAAATGATGCTCAGGTTGTTGCTCTGAAGGTGTAAAACATTAATTTGTGGGCAGTGACTGACCCAGCATGTTCTTGTTTCTTTCTTGAAACTCTTTTCTGTCTACTGTCTTCCTCTATCAACCAAAAGAGGTGTGTTTTTATCTACACAGTCGTCATTTTCCATCCTAATGACCGGAAACTTTCTCTCAGGAACTTTGTTCTCAGATACTTGACAGTTTCCTTCTGACTGTTGTCGCCTCTGCTGTTTAAATCCATACAAAATTAGGAGTCTGTTAGGCTAAGATGCTATGCTAATCCAGAAGACAGATAGCAATCTAATGTTTCACTCACATTTCCTTGATTTATTCTTTATTGATAATGATTTATATAAGGTCATGCATACTTCAGTTGTTCATCTTGATTGTAAAGTGCTTTATGACTCAGCTGGAGGTCCAGTTGATCAGAACACCACTGCACAGATTTTAACTGGCACCAACAAATATAAAAACATTTTTCTCGTACTGCCAAATTCTGAAGTTGAAATATTGCTAACTGATTTTAAAGCATTCAATGACCTTGCTCAAGGGAGACTCATATTAATGCATGTGCCTATGTGTTTACTTAGAACAGTGAATGGAGCACTGCTGGTTATCCCAAGGTCTCAGCTAAGTTACTGGGCCTTTTGCTGAGAGAGCTCCCAAACTGGGTTACAGTCAGCCCATTGAGGTCAGAATAGAGATCCAGCTGTGTAATTATAAACTACTGCATTATATAAACATGAAATCTGTGTGGAACAGCTGACCCGTATGATGTGTAGAAGACCACAAAACATTTGTTATTGAAGATACAGTTACCGTGCCATATCAACAAAACAATGACCTTTAAAAAAAACTTCAGAAAGCCTGGAGAACAATAGTTCAAGCTTTTTAAAAGATTACAAAAAGGCTGGCTCCGTGGAGGCAAAAGATAAAGAAAGCAATGGTGCATAATGTGTGCTGCGCCATAAACAGTTAAGCAGATGTAAATAATGAGATCACAAAATAAGGTGAACAACAACAGTAAGTACTTTTATGTAATGGTGAGAATATAGACAAAGATCCTATGAAAAAATGATTAAGTATTTATTTTCGGTAATGATTTGAAGAAAATAATTATTATTTTATAATTTTTTTTTTTATGTCTGTGTGTTTGCAGACACGTCGACATGGAACCGGTTGTGGTCCTCGGAGAAAAGTGTTTCTAATCTGACTGAATCACTGAGGGACACACAGCAGCTCACCAAAGGTAGCTCAGATGTACTCATACTGTGATACCAACTGCTGGGTTTTTCGTCTTTTTCACACTTTAGTTTCCCGTCCTTCTACCACAGATACAGCAAAAGAAGTTTTGTCAATGAAGTTTGCAGTGGAGAACAACAAGGACCAGCTGGCATCAGGTGGAAACTCTGCAGAGCAACACTTTATCCACATTGACACTAGCAAGTAGTTTTATTAACATACCTGTGCTTTGTGTGTGCAATTCCTCAGTATCAGAGGCACTGAGGCAGCTCTCAGTCCTGGACGCTCTCCGCAGGATGGTCGCCGAACTCAAATGTTCTTTAGAACGCTTGGTCAACAACGGTACACAGCTCCTGTCTAATCCTGTTCCCTCTACTTCATTTACTAAAGATGCCATCACAGTTTTAAGCTTATAGAACAGCTTTACCGTTACTAAAGAAGAAGCCTGTGTATAAATGTGCCTTGGTTCATTGGCCCCCAAGTCATTTATCTCTGAGTCTGAGGCATCTGATGAGCTCAGACTAACTTCAAACACCTGCAGGCATTACTGGAAGGTTTAAACAGGTTCTTGAAGCTAAAAACCAAAATTCATGTTTCTTTGTATAAACTGTAACAAGCTAAGGCAGAAAGGTTTTGTCTCTCTGGGGGGAGCGAGGTCTTATGAGGAAATTACTAACTAAATCGTGTTATTTCCTAATTTAAGATTTGTATTAAGCTCTCCAATTGTTCCATTTGTTTATTATATTTATTTGTTATTATTTGTTTGGCCTTATTTTATTTTAGAATTTTCTTAACCATGTGATTGTGTGCTTTCGTCCACTGATCTCTTTTGAAAAGGATGATGTTAATCTCATCATATTTCTTGACTAAAAATATGTTTTTCTAAAACTAGTTCTCACAGCGACTGTCTAACATCTCCTAGGACTGTCCCCTGTTAAAGAAGGTCTCCAATATCTAAAAGTGTATTTTTGAAATGACTCTTATAAAACATGGAAACCAGACACTCTCTGTCTGTCCGTCTGTCAGGCACGACAGCACACGGCTGTTGTCCTCTGAATTGGGATTCTTTCGGCACCAACTGCTACTTATTCAGTACCACGCCATTATCGTGGCACGATGCCAGAGACTGGTGTAATGGACACGAATCTCACTTGGTCATTCTTCTCACTGACGAGGAGTGGGTGAGTTGGCTGGCCCTCTCATCTGTTTGCACTGACGCTCAACTTTGTGATGCATCTTAAACACACTGTCACCTCAACAGGAGCTCTTTTGTGATGAGCTAATCAATAAAAGCCGAACTATAGCTCATGTATGTGACTGAAAAGGGGAGGAGCCTGTATTGATCCTTGATTGAAACTGAAAATTTGAGTTTTCTCTCCGTCTGCCTTTACCAGGATTTTGTGACCCAGCGTAGCGTGGGCTCCTTCCACTGGGTGGGTCTGACTGATGAGAGGACTGGGCAGTGGGAGTGGGTCAACCAGACACCCTACATCATGAACCGGAGGTAAGCTGTTACACTTAAAAAAAAAAAACAACTGATGGTATACATGCAAGAAAATGAGGGGTTGTGTTTTTTGTAGTGCTAATTAGGAAGAGAATGTAATTGTTCTGCCCATTACTCATGCCGGTCTCTTAGACTACCAATCAGGTGGAGTCTCTGATCGATCGTTGCCACTTTACTTCCTGAATGGAAACAACGGTGTTGTATCAGTGCAAAGGCTCGCCACACACCACTCCGCACAGCACACTACGGCAGAACATCCCATTAGCATTCCGCTTTAGCATACAGTTTTACACAATAATAAACAAATGAAGAGTACATAAAACTGATGTTAGACATGTGTCCACCAAGCACTTATTACACTCGGTGCCCATCAGCTAATCAAACATGTTTTATGTGCCTGTACTACTTAGCTATATCGTGTGCGGAACAATACAACTCACCTCTCGTATGGCTACGGCAGACTGGCAGCGATTACTGCAGCCAGCCACGCCGAGAGGGGGGGCGCTGTTTCCCCATTACACTGACATTTGTGGCAAGTGGAATAATACCACATAAACACTGTTACATTTGTTTGGGGTTTTTTTTTTTTGCTAAAGGCACCACAGTCCAAGTATGATGAACCTTTTGTTAAAAAAGATGTTTCTTTTGTTTTTTTTTCTAATTGGGCATATTTCTAATCTTTATTCTTGTTCATTTTTAAACACTATTAGGTAATTAATCATGAGTAAAATATCATGAGTCAATATTATCAGGAAACCATCTGCAACATTTTCTATTTACAGTTAACCCAGAGTCATTGTGGGACAATGATTTTTAAAGAATACTAATTGTAGAATGAATAGATTTAATAGACGTTATACTCAGTCCCATCATCACTATCATTATGAGCTTCAGGAAAAACAAAGACATCCTTTTTTCCAATATCAAAAGTTATGAAGTGGCGAGGGTGTCCTGCTTTATGTTTATGAGGAGTTCACATGACCTCACATGTTCTTTTTAATTAAAGAAACGTACAAAGAGTATGTCACACATAGTACGCAAAGGACAAAAGGAAAAGTGTCCAGAGAGCCATAATCATGGAAAATCATCAGACATCAACATTAAGCGGCATCTTCGGGACTACCACTTCCTCCTCAGCTGTACTCGCTGCTGACATCTGAAAGTCTTTTTGCAGGACCTTCATAGTCCAGACCTCCAGGCAGGAAAAAACAGCCTCTTCATTTTGTTGCTGAACTGAAGTCTCAGTCCTCAAGCACTTCATGTCACATCTACATTATTATAATCTCAGGGGTACACCACTATTATATTTATATCATACTGGTCGTGCTTATGTGTGTTTGGGGATAACTGTAACTACAAATATCCAAAACTTGATTCTGTTCATCTGGACGTAGCGTTTTCAGTGGGAGAAACGTTGAACAGAATCAAGTTTTGGAGATTTCCTTACCTGGATGATTGAGCATGCATCAAGACATAACTATAAATAGTTATTTGGCATTATTGCGTTTTTGTTTGAGAAATTCTGTGCGCATTTTCCCATATAGTTCATTGTATGAGCTGCAAAAATGTTTATAGCGGCTGTGAAGTTGGACTTTTTACCTTGAAAATTTGTGGGAACTGAGTGACTGCTGGAACGAGCCTCAATTGGACATTAGAGGAGCTGCAACTTCACGTGCTTTGACGCTGGCTTCTCTTGTCTGTCATGGTGGTTGCAGCTCACCTTAAGACTCACTTTGTATCATTCTTTTGTAGGAGGTGGAAACCTGGGCAGCCTGACGCCTGGACCCATCATGGTCTTGGTCCCGGGGATGAAGACTGCGCTCATCTTCATTCTGATGGACGTCTTAACGATCTGCACTGCTCCAGCAAAATGCGCTTCATCTGTCAGAGGCACACCATGAAGAACTAAACTCAGATGTGAGCTGTGAGCTGACACCATTGAATAGTGTGATTACAAGCTACCAGAATGATCTCTTTCTGCTGTGCTGAGGGAAAGGTCATTAGTGCTTTGCAGTTTGTATGTTGTATCAAAATCTTGATGTATCTAATTTTCCAGAACTCCACTGGTGTCCAAAAATCTAATAAAACACATCATCAATTTCTCTGAAACCTTCCTTCATTATCCCGAACAAACCAAGAGATTAAAAGTTCTTTAAATAGTTCTTTGAATTCCTGAAAGAGTAGCCCAAAGGAAAACTCTCCATGATCCAGATCAAGTGTTGCTTAAGCCAAGTCACTTTTGAGAATTCCTTAATTAAATGATCAGGTTCCTTAAAAAAGTTTTGAACTTGAAGTGCATTAAAAAAGCTCCCAGGATTCTATGGAATCAGAACGATGCCACCTTGAAACGAAACCAAAAAAAATATTGAAACCGAAAAAAATATTGTAACTGAAATAAATGTACTGAAAAATCTTGTATTGAAACCGAAAAAAAAATTGATAGTGAAAAAAAAAAATTAAAACTGTAATTTTTTTGTTTTCGCTTACAATTCTTTCTTTTTTTTCGGTTTCAATCCATTTTTCAGTTTCAATCCATTTTTTTTCGGTTTCAAACCATTTTTCGGTTTCAATCCATTTTTCAGTTTCAATCCATTTTTTTCGGTTTCAAACCATTTTTTCGGTTTCAAACCATTTTTCGGTTTCAATCCATTTTTCGGTTTCAAACCATTTTTCAGTTTCAATCTGCTGGCACTGTTTTGGCGTCCGGGGGCGCGCTGGGGGGGCGGGGTTTCCGGCCCGCATGTATTTGCATACATTATAGAGGCCACTAGTGCTGACCAAGCTGCCATCTTTCTCTCTTCCCGTCTTTCAATGGCTGCTTCAATTTCAGCTTGAACCTCCAAACCGCACGTAAGTAATCATTTTTTGTCATCTTTCCTTGCTGTCCCACTGGACTGGACATTAGTTTAGTTTTTTTAGCTACATCTGGTGAAGTTGTGGTAAAATGCTAGCATTAGCCTATTCGTCGTAGCAAGCTAGCCTGAAGCTAATATTTGCTAAATTTAGGGACACCCGTGTCTCTTCAGGAGTTGGAGGCCGGTGTTCTAGGAGCGGATCTCAGGATCTCAACAGGCAGTGTTGGGCAGTAACCAGTGTTGGGTAAGTTACTTTAAAATAGTAACTTAGTTACATTACTAGTTACTTCTCTCAAAAGTAACTCAGTTACTTCAAGTTACTCGTTACTTTCAAAGTAACTAGTTACTAGGGAAAGTAACTTTGGTTTTACTCAGAATTCTCTTGTTAATGTGTTGCTTCCATAACTTTGCCAGTCTTCTAGCTTGCTTACTTGCCACAAGTGCACTGTGCCACCTGCCAATAGAAAGGAAAAGATAATGTGCATATTTCCACAAGAGAAATCCCACGCCTGGACCGTCGTTGACCACCGCCATGATTCTAGCCTACGTCACAGTGTCATGTGCGCCTTTTACATCCAACACAAAAACTGCAGTCGTGGTGCTTACGATTGTACTCAGAACTCGGAAATTCTGCCTTCTGAATAGGAAGATGTAGGCAACACCAGACTGCAGACGAGCTGCATACATGGCTGGACTGGGACAGAAAATTGGCCCGGGCATTTTGACTAGAGACCGGCCCACCATTATAGGAAAAATCATAAAGCCTTTGAATGAAAATAAACGCTGTTGTGACAGTGATGTACACTGTTCTGATGGTATATGTGCATCAATCTATCAATCGTTTGTTGTAAGATTCAGATAATTATTTTTTACAAGCTAGACATTTTAAATGAGAATAAGAAAGAAAAGTATTTCCTTGTGCCCCCCTTTCCCTGTTAATGCCCTACCTGGCCCCCTGGCAAAACTTTGCTAGACCCGCCCCTGCACAGTTACCAGCTGTCAGCTACTTAGAAAAGGATCCTGGTGTTATTTGTCTCTCAGAAACAGTTCATAACTTCCCTTCAACTCATTCCTGTCACCTAAAAGGTAAACCTGTTTCTCCATCACCTGTTCAGCTCTGATGATTCAGTAAGGACATCTCCTGGTTTCATCTTCATGTTTCCCTCTCATCACATAACCAAACCATATCATGACCAGCAGGTTTACAGCTGTGGCTCCAGCAAACATCAGCTGATACTAGAAATTAATATTAAATAAATTCTAACAATAGGTGATCAAGCTTAAACGTGCTGCTGTTGTTTAGCGCGACATCCGCTGGTTTCCTCTTTCTGGCGCAAAGTGGGCGATAAACAAACAAGAGAGAAAAGCCGATCAGCTGATCACTGATCAGTTTTCATGATTGAAGTAGAAACAGGAGAGGGAGGGGGGAGAATGAAAGAAGAAGAGACAGCTGTGCAGCGTAAAGACACAGAATAACTCCAGCTTTGTGTCTTTTTCATTGTAGCTGAATTACGGGACAAACTGTTCCTTTTCACCTCAATAAGAAACGCGTAATATTTTCTCTGAATACCAGACGGGACGGTTGACAACTCTAATAACTTATGAACAAAATAAAGTTCAACATCAGTAACATAGCACCACCCAGCTGTATAGAAACTCCGTCATGCTAGCTAGCACGCAGTACGAAAAAGTCAGCATAACGAAAATAAACTCCAACTAAACTTGGTTCATATCTGACCCAGAGAGACTGCAGGTTATAACTTCTTACCTGAAGTTCAGTTCACACTTGGACCGGCGGCCGCCTCGGGTCTCTTTTCCTCTTGCCTCCCTTTTCCTTCATCCACCTGCTGGCTTCCACCACTTGCTAATGTTATTGAATCTGTGGAAGCTCCGCGACAGCCACCACACGAAGTAACGAGTAACGACCCTATCTAAATCCCAGTAACGACTAACGCGTTCCTGATTTTGGCATAATAACTAGTTACCGTGCTCGTTACCACAATAATAACGTAGTTACTGTAACGCGTTACTTAATAACGCGTTAGTCCCAACACTGGCAGTAACATAATACATGCACCGGCGTTACGTATTTAAAATACAAAATATGAGTAAATGTATCCGTTAGAGTTACTGTTCAATAGGTGATATTGAGAATACAGTTAGTTTGTTGAAATAAATGGATTACATGGCGGTGTTTTCCTGTTTCATACAGTGGGGCAAAAAAGTATTTAGTCAGCCACCGATTGTGCAAGTTCCCCCACCTAAAATGATGACAGAGGTCAGTAATTTGCACCAGAGGTACACTTCAACTGTGAGAGACAGAATGTGAAAAAAAAATCCATGAATTCACATGGTAGGATTTGTAAAGAATTTATTCGTAAATCAGGGTGGAAAATAAGTATTTGGTCAATAACAAAAATACAACTCAATACTTTGTAACATAACCTTTGTTGGCAATAACAGAGGTCAAACGTTTACTATAGGTCTTTACCAGGTTTGCACACACAGTAGCTGGTATTTTGGCCCATTCCTCCATGCAGATCTTCTCGAGAGCAGTGATGTTTTGGGGCTGTGCCAAGCAACACGGACTTTCAACTCCCGCCACAGATTTTCTATGGGGTTGAGGTCTGGAGACTGGCTAGGCCACTCCAGGACTTTCAAATGCTTCTTACGGAGCCACTCCTTTGTTGCCCGGGCGGTGTGTTTTGGATCATTGTCATGTTGGAAGACCCAGCCGCGTTTCATCTTCAAAGTTCTCACTGATGGAAGGAGGTTTTGGCTCAAAATCTCACGATACATGGCCCCATTCATTCTGTCCTTAACACGGATCAGTCGTCCTGTCCTCTTGGCAGAAAAACAGCCCCATAGCATGATGTTTCCACCCCCATGCTTCACAGTAGGTATGGTGTTCTTGGGATGCAACTCAGTATTCTTCGTCCTCCAAACACGACGAGTTGAGTTTATACCAAAAAGTTCTACTTTGGTTTCATCTGACCACATGACATGGCAAACTTCAGATGGGCCTGGACATGCACTGGCTTCAGCAGCGGAACACGTCTGGCACTGCGGGATTTGATTCCCTGCCGTTGTAGTGTGTTACTGATGGTGACCTTTGTTACTTTGGTCCCAGCTCTCTGCAGGTCATTCACCAGGTCCCCCCGTGTGGTTCTGGGATCTTTGCTCACCGTTCTCATGATCATTTTGACCCCACGGGATGAGATCTTGCGTGGAACCCCAGATCGTGGGAGATTATCAGTGGTCTTGTATGTCTTCCATTTTCTGATGATTGCTCCCACAGTTGATTTTTTCACACCAAGCTGCTTGCCTATTGTAGATTCACTCTTCCCAGTCTGGTGCAGGTCTACAATACTTTTCCTGGTGTCCTTCGAAAGCTCTTTGGTCTTGGCCATGGCGGAGTTTGGAGTCTGACTGTTTGAGGCTGTGGACAGGTGTCTTTTATACAGATGATGAGTTCAAACAGGTGCCATTCATACAGGTAACGAGTGGGGGAGAGAAAAGCGTCTTACAGAAGACGTTACAGGTCTGTGAGAGCCAGAGATTTTCCATGTTTGAGGTGACCAAATACTTATTTTCCACCCTGATTTACGAATAAATTCTTTACAAATCCTACCATGTGAATTCATGGATTTTTTTTTCACATTCTGTCTCTCACAGTTGAAGTGTACCTCTGGTGCAAATTACTGAACTCTGTCATCATTTTAAGTGGGGGAACTTGCACAATCGGTGGCTGACTAAATACTTTTTTGCCCCACTGTATGTTAGGCTATGGTCTCTCTATTTTTGGTAATTCCACGCCGGTGGAAACCCAAACAAAACACGCAATAAGAGCCTCTAAAAATTATTATACAAAAATTATTTAATATGAAGGCAATAGCAGAGTGTTACAGGCATCGCCCTAAACAATGTAGCCTCATGGGCAGTGTAGTACGTGCTGCAGGGAGAATGGACTGCCATACCCGTTATGTGTCTGTGAGCGAGGGAGGGAGAAAAAGGAAAAGTACGAGCTGTCACGGAGCAGAAACGGGAGCTGGAAGCATGTAAATATAATAATAACCACTAAAGCCAAAAAGAGTGCCTGACGAGCCCAGCTGTAAGTAAGCTGTTAAGACTCGACTGTACACCGTGTTCGTGTTTTCCTCCGAAACAATAAGCAGCCTTTCAACGGCTCTCTCTGTCTCTCGCTAGCAAACTTGACCCAGACAACAAAGTAAAGCTAGTTTTCAGCTACGAGCCCAACACGAACCGGACGTATCAGCCAGAGGTCCCTTTACTACGGTTCGGAGCCGCTGACCTGTTTTATATACGCGCTGAATAGTTTTCTACACGAGATCGCTGCAAAAAGTGCAGCCTTACCTAATGTCCACCTACTGTTACTCATTTATATTAAGATTTTAACATCTAGTTGGTATTGGTATGGCGAGTAGCCTTCAGTAATAGTAATAAATCACACAGCAATAGTGCATTCATGTAGTTGTAAAGTATTCAGAATACATTACTTCTATAATCTTTGGTGGAATACATTTTAAAATTAACCTTCCCAACACTGTCAACAGGTTAGCACCTCATACCACAGTGCATCAAAGCAGTCTCATGAGCGCTGGAAAGGACGAGCCCAGAGCCCAAAACAGACAGTGCAGGAGATGACAAGGTTAGTAATTGTATGGTGAAAATTATACTTTGTTATCTTGATTGGCAAAAGAAAAGTAAATACAAAATCTGCTTCTCACATTTAGGGCATTTCCAAGATTTTTGTTTTTCAAAACTTCAATTTCTTTCATTACAGCTGTCCTGTGCCAGAAGTTCTGTTGACCCACAGTGAGAGGCATCATTTCAGAAACACCAGGAAGACTGAAACTCGTCGCCAGGATCAAGCAGGGCTCGTGATCTTCACCAGCAGCTCCCTCACAAGAAGGATAAACCCAGCATTTTCATGAACACTGATGGAGACCTTTGCTTTGTGTAATGTTAGAAGTACTCAGATAATCCTCAGAGGGTCTGGACTTTTACATAATAGAATAGAATAGAATTCAACTTTGTTGTCATTGCACATGCACAGGTACAGGGCAATGAAATGCAGTTTGCATCCATCCAGAAGTGCTTTAGTGATATAGGTATATTACAATATATATTAGCAATAATATAGATATCTAAGTATATTACAGAAATGGGTCTATTATGGTATGTTACAATGTACATGGTATGAAGTATGTTAAGAATATTCTATAACTATAAGTATGTACAGGCTGTAGTGAGTACAAACTATGTACAGGCTATGAACAGGATATAAATATGAAAAACTATACAGAAATCTGAGATATACAGTTATACAGAAATGTGAACTATGCAAGTTATAAACAGTTGTAGGATTAAAAATTATCATATGTACAGAATGATTATTTACACAGAACTATACAGTAGTGCAGGTAAGTAATAGCTGTAGCTATAAGCTATAGTAATAGCTTTAAGTCCTGTAGAAAGTTAAATATATGTTGTGCTCACTGGTTACTCTGGTATGAATGACTCTGAATTACTTTATGATAAATAACACACTATTGTCAAAAAACAGTGAAAGAATTCCAGATCACAAGTTTTTAGTTCAAATACAAGTAACAACCTTTGACTTTAATCAGGTTTTATTTAATTGTGTCAGAGAAAACATCATGTGCTCTTCATGTAGCTGAGTACATTCAGTGTTTAAAACAGAAGTTGTGCAGGTCTGAGATCAGCAGTTTTCTGAAACACCAAACTGAGGTCCTGTTAATGCTGATGTATAGTGACACAGTTACAGGGGTGATTAATCCTTTTGACTTTTTGTCTTTAAATTTATCAATAAAACAGCTGCAGCTTTCACTGACAGCACATGTGGTACTTTAACCTTTGTACTGTTTTCTTCAGTTAATTTTGGAGTTACTACAAAGATTGAAGATATAGGATGATCTGTCTGCTGTCACTGGGTGGTGCTGAGGTCTGAATCTGAGGACGGCTCCTGTAATCACAAACAGAACAGAATCATCACAAACTGAAATATAAAGTTTATCTCTCAAATCTGAAATAGAGCTGATCCTTCTCCGTCCTCACACACTCGGGATCTGAAGTTGTTCAGTCCTACAGTTCTGCCAACAGCTTTTTATTTTTTTTATTTGTTTTAAAGGCCTTACTAACACATTTTGTAATATCATGTTTACCTTTGAGTTGTTGATGCTTTATAAATGGACATCTGCAAAGATGAGATGATGGAGCAGGTTTCAGTCGAGGTTCAGTCTGCTGCTGCATCCTGGTCACAACATACAGAGGTGTTATCAGCTCAGTATTGAACAAGAAATATTAATGTTTCAAATTATTTGTCCTAAAGGATGCAAGCTGTACAGAATACTGCACATGTGACTTTGTGAACATAATTCATTAAAAATAATTTGGACAGTTTTTTAACCTGAATATTTGTAACAAACTCAGTAAAAAAAAAAAAAAAAAAAGCTAAAAAAATAATCAGAGGAAAAATGTAACATTTTAACTTAAGCTGACAAGCGGGAGTAGTTGGTTTCAGTACATAAGTATCGGGCTTTGCTATTTAATCCGTAGCTATTGATTAATGAGGGGAATTTAAAAGTTGGCGTTTATGTCCTTCCACATGTGGAAAGCGACAGAAAACATGCTGCTGTTTGCACATATTTAATAATCAGCTCTGCACAGGAGCAGAAGCAGAGTCCAGCCTGTTGCTCTTACAGTATAATACTCATAATAAAAGTACAGTAACCGTGGTTAGTCACTGAGCAGCCCGGTGCGTTTCTCTTGATTTCTTTAGTCAGGGTAAATTCATTCACCTGCACGGGTTAGCTAAACGAACTTTAAAAAAACAAGTTTCCCCGACAGCCGAGTGCTCATTTTAGCTAGCTAGGTCCTTAGGTAGCTAGCTAAGGACCTAAATTACGGATTAGTTTACAAACACATTTAACTTACCAAAAATAATGCGGTGGGGCCTCAGGTCCTCCTGTCTGGTAGTCCAATTTACTGAAGAACACCTCAGGCTGTCACTTACCGAAATAGTCGGTAATGTAAACGCTGGACCTCTCGGCATCTGCCATTCCCGAGTGGCTGTAGCTCAGGTGGCAGAGCAGGTCAGCCACTAATCAGAAGGTCGGTGGTTCAATCCCAGGCTGCCTCCTAGCTGCATGCCAAATATCCATGGGCAAGATACTAACCTTGTTTGCCTACTGGTGGTGGTCAGAGGGCCCGGTGGCGCCAGTGTCTGGCAGCCTCGCCTCTGTCAGTGCGCCCCAGGGTGGCTGTGGCTACAATGTAGCTTGCCTGTGTGTGAATGACTGAATGTAGTGTAAAGTGCTTTGGGGTCCTTAGGGACTGAGTAAAGCGCTATACAAATGCAGGCCATTTACCATACCTATGTTTTAATGTTGGAGGAGTCTCCTACACTAAAGAAATAAAACAAAAAATGCCATCCTCACTTCAAGACTTCTCTCCAGACATGAAGTCAGGGCTGTAACATATGAAAACATAAACATGTAGCAAAGTCCAAAGAAGGCCATAAAACTTTAGTCTAAAGTAGGCATTGACAGCTGAGGTACACAGTTAACATTATAGGGAATAACAGTTTTTAAGATGACTCAAAATGTAAAATACTGTAAAATATTTATTTGAACATGGATTGTGTCCATTTTTTAAAAATGTCCTCATTATAGCGTATTTAAAACAACAACTGCTGACCAAAGTGCTTTGCATTTAAAATCATCAAAAGAGATAAAAACATTGGAAGAAAGGAAGCATAAAATTAGAATTTGTTTATTTTTCATTTCCTAATTTTTTGCTAAGTGTTCACATTTTTGTACACTGTATGGGGTTATGGGCTACAGTCTAAATGGCTTAGATCTGTCTTGGCTGACTTAAAACATGTTGGTTCTACAGCCATCATCATAGCTAGGATTATGAACTTGAATTGGGAACTCAGCTGTCTGCAATCTACTGACATCCAGGGGTGAACATGTGACAACATTTAAAGAAGTTCTCAAGTTAATCAGAGTTAATTTAGGTTTTCAAGATTAAGTTACTGAGAAAAATTCAAAAGGTTCTTACAGAAATTCTCTAGTGGTTTAAAAAGTTCTCAAAGTCCTTAAAAAGTTCAACAGTTAATTAAATAAGTCTAAGTTCTTATAGGGAAAATTGGAGAGTTCCTTAAAAAAGCCCAGGAATTTGTTAAACAAAGATGAGTTCCTACAAATGCCAAAGCTATTTAGGAAAGTAATCAGGCTCCTTAAAGCGTGTACTACATGTTGGTACATACTGCTGAAGTATTTCGAAACACTGACAACTTTATGAAGGTAAAACTTTTTTACCTCCTTTTTCTTATATTTCTTCTTCTGAACAAGGTTCAAGCTCTCCTCCATCAGCACCAGCCACAACTGAACTAACTCTTTAAGTCACCAGTCATTGTCGTTTTGTCTTTTCCAATCAGTTTAATTTCTGTTTCCAGACGAGTTTTTTATTTGTGTCACTATTAGTGTTAATGGTTTTTGTTAAATTATTAATCTCATTATTATTATTTTACAGAAGGTGTTGGTCAAGGCCATGTTGAGGAATACCAGAATAGAAACTGCACTTTATGAACTCAAAGTGATGCAGACCTCCCAATCCTCAAAAAAGATAAATCAAATAACCATAAAATAAAACTACACATCTGTGAGGTGATTTAAAGAAGTAGATATTCAGATGATCCATGATGGGTTTGAAGAGCCAAGAAACTGGTAGTGGAAGAAACACAAAAAGCACTGGGAGATAAATTACTGCTGTCAGTGAGAGAAAACAGCATTTTAGGGAGTTAGAAACATCAGTCGGACAATACGGCCACTGAAACATTCACATGGGAGACATTTTATTGGGATGTTAAATGAAATATATTTGGTTGAAGTATAAAAACTTAACATGTGTAGAAATCCAAAGAACATTCAGTGAAGAACAATGTTTTCATACTACAGATACAATGTACCAAGCTGTGAATCCAGGAAAACAAAAGTTTATCAATGTTAACAAAGCGGTTTGGCATATAATAAAATATAAAATATAATTTAAAGTTATTAAATGCTTTTTGGTGGCAAGAACAGAAAACAGGTAAACAAAGACAGGATTTCAGAAACACTGTGGACCTGACACTGTAGCACAAATGTTAATTCTATTTCAAAGCCTCCTTCACAGAAAACACACTGAATGTAACAGTGAATACTTTACAGAAATTTCACAGTAAAAAGGCAGAAAATACCACAAACAATGAAACAGCAGCAGCAGTGAGAAGCAAAGAAAGTAACCACATTGCATTAATCGCCACATCAGCTCTTTTCTCCTTATACTTACATAAGTTAATTTCTAAAGTTTAAAAAATGTTAAATATTATGTCACAGTCCACAAGAGGAAAATGGGGGATAAAATAAGGTCATAAATCTGAATTTTAAGGGAAGTGAGAAATAATTTTACACTGTAAATACAAAATGGTCCAAACCGAACCGTACAAACATGAAACAACACAATCTTAGTGTATTATTCAAAACAAAAGCAAAATTAGGCTTAAAAAGGGACTTTTAAGCCTAATTTTACCCTAAACAACAACACTTTTAACTACTTACCTTCTTCTATTTAGCTTATGAACCCTGCTATACACATTTTATGAATACCTCGATATATTACTGCACTTTTTGAGTACTTTGATGAAGTGGTACTACAACTCCCAGCGTCCCATCAGCATTTTGTAAATAAGAACAATGAAAAAAAGAGAACAGCAATAAAGTGTACAAATTTGTCACTGAAGATGTTACAATATAGTTAAAATTAGTGTAAAAAACTACAACTCTCAATATTTACAAATACTAGAATTTTTAAGTGCATATACTACAGCTCCCATCAGGCATCAGTTGGTCAGCTGAAAGGCTCTGCTTAGGACGAGTTCAGTTGTAGCTCCACCCAGATGACACGCCTCTACAATGCACACCAGCCTCTGATTGGTCAGCTGGGACGCCATAGCGATAAGGTCACCTGAGAGGCAAAGAGAAGACCCTTTACTATCACATCTTTGTGTGTGGGAAGGTGTGACCAGATATGCTCCGTGGGAACGTATCTAGTTTGTGAGGACATTTCTGAATTAAGAGGATATTTCTGCTTTGTGGGGACATCTATGCATTACAAGGACATTTCTGCTTATTAGGATGTTCCTGCATTTTGGGGACAAGTCTGCAATAGAAGGACATTTCTGTTCTGCAGGAAGCTTTCTGCTTTAAGAGGACATCACTCCACACATCACCCACTCCACACATCACTCACTCACTTGGACACTAGAAGGGGGAATTATGTTAAAATGCTCTTCATAGACTACAGCTCTGCATTTAACACCATAATTCCCTCCACACTCACCACCAAGCTGGAGCATCTGGGACTCAGCTCATCTATGTGTCAGTGGATCTCCAACTTCCTAACTGGCAGACCACAGGCAGTAAGGATGGGCGGACATGTCTCAGCCTCCGCCACTCTCAGCACCGGAGCCCCCCAGGGGTGTGTTCTGAGCCCCCTGCTGTACTCTTTGTACACATATGACTGTGTGGCCACTACCAGCTCCACCACCATCATCAAGTTTGCTGACGACACCGTTGTGGTGGGCCTGATCTCTGATAACAACGAGACGGCCTACCTGAAGGAGATTAGGAATCTGGAAAACTGGTGCCAGAGGAACAACCTCCTTCTAAACGTCAGTAAGACAAAAGAGCTCATAGTGGACTTCAGCACTAAGCAGGAGAGGAACTACCATACCCCTGTCATCAACGAGTGCCCAGTGGAGAGAGTGGACAGCTTCAAATACCTCAGAGTTCACATCACGCAGGACCTGTCATGGTCCTGTCACATCAACACCGTGGTGAAAAAGGCCCGTCAGCATCTCTACCACCTCAGACGCTTGAGAGACTTCCAACTGCCCTCCAAGGTGCTCAGGAACTTTTACTCGTGCACCATAGAGAGCATCCTGACGGGAAACATCTTAACCTGGTTCAGGAACAGCACCATGCAGGACAGACGAGCTCTACAGAGGGTTGTGCGGTCAGCTGAGCGCACCATCCGCTCCGAGCTCCCTGACCTGCACTCAATCTACAGCAGGCGGTGCTGGACCAAGGCCAGGAAGATCGTGAAGGACCTCAGCCATCCCAACAACAGACTGTTCTCTCTGTTGAGGTCAGGAAAGCGATTCCGCTCCCTGAAGACCAACACAGAGAGACTGAGGAGGAGCTTCTTCCCGCAGGCGATACGGTCTCTCAATCACACCACCACACAGTACTGACCCACACATACAGTTCTTACACACACTGGACATTCTGGACATTGTTTTCACTTCATCACTTAAATCACGCTGCTGTTATTGTGTATATGCTACTTTGATTTATATATTTTATCTTATTCTCCCAGTTAAATTTACCCTTCATTCTAATTTGTGTTGTACAGTTATTTCATTTTTAACCTTAATTTATATTTTATTCCTTCCTAGTTAAATTTACCCTTTTTAATTTTTCATATTTATTTCCTATCTTATTCATAGCCTTTTCCTTTTTTGTTTTCTTTAGGTCACGAGCAGTTGTCCAAGCATTTCACTACATATCGTACTGTGTATGACTGTGTACGTGACATATAAAATTTGAATTTTGAATTTGAATTTGATTTATTTATGCAGATGAAAAAGTGAGTGTGAATGTGTCTGACGTCACAGTGTTTTTGTGCGCTGTGTAAAAGTAATTGCATCTGATTGTGAGAGCGGTGATTCTGCAGGTCACCAGCTATTTAAAAAAAAAAAAAAAAGAGTGAAAAGGAGACAAAATTTACATTGTGTCATGGTCTGGTTGGGCACCTGCAGGTCTCAGACAGCGGCTCCTCCTCCTTTAGGCGGAGTCCGGTTGCCCCTCCCTGGCTGACCACCTGTGAGCAATCGTGCCAGCGGTATATCAGACCTGCGCTCTCAACCACTCATCGCCTGAGTATCTGCTATTCCCATGTTAGTTCAGTGGAGCATCCTAAACCTTGTCTTAACGCCGTGTGATGACTGACCTGTCTTTTCTTGTCCTCAGCGATAGCACCCGGAGTGGAGATCTTGTTCCCCTCGCTCCCGTCCTCCTGGACCTGGGCCGCCAGCTGCTTACACAACGTGGCCTGCCGGCCCACCGCTCACCTGCCTGCCTCCCCACGCCTCGACCGCTTCCGGGTTTTCCGCTCCACCTGTCCCCTCCATCTGAAACCAAGTAAGGCAATTCAATTCAACTGCGGAGGATTATTGGTTGTCTGCTGGATCCCTCTGATCGTGATCTCCTCTTGTTCCAGTGCCCCCGGCCCCTACCTAGTCCTGTTTCTACCTCCCCGCTGTCCCCGCTGTTCAGCCGTCTCCTAGAGGTGTCTAGGTCGCCCTCATTATCACCGACGAATCCTACGCGCCACTAGTGTGGTGGCGTCGCTTTGTGTTTCACCTTTGTTTACCTGTGGGCGGAAATAAATCATTTGTTTTCTGTCACCTCGCTTCTGGGTTGGTTTCTGCGCCTGTGTCCATCCCTGTTCCCTCGTGCCGTTGAGCCGTGACACATTGTAGATGAAAAATAATCATAGGAAAAAGGTTTTGTGTTGATCAGCCAAGAACAACTACAATTTCATTTTCTGCTTTTAAGAAAGGAGAATTCAAAAAACAGAGAGAGATGTGTGTTGATTAAGCAGTGATGATAATAATGAAAATGTCTTAGTTTGTCACTTTCAGGTGCAAAGCAGACCTGAATCAATTTTCCACATGCAGCGATCGGAAGAAAGTTATAGTTTAACATCATTGGAAACATGCAGGCCAAGTTTCTGGCTGACTTATTTATAGCACCATGTGTCTCTCAACCTCACAAGCGAGCTCTCACTCCTCCCTGAAGACAAGGAATGCAGCTCCAAAGAACAATAACATGGCAGATAAAGAGACAGCAGCAAAGTCCTGAGCAAAGAGTCCCAGCAAGCAGCAGCAGTGTGGACAAACAGCATCAGAGAAGAAGAGCAAACCCATCATCCTGCCTGATTGGATGAATGGCACTGTGTTTCCAACAAGCTGCAACTTCACTGTACATGTGAAGAAAACTTTTGAGGAGAACTGAGGAGACTGTTGGAGTTTGACGTTTGCCATCTCTGGAGAAAATGGCAAGAAGAGACAGTGGAACACAGGACGAAGCTGAAGGAGAACTGCTGGCTGTTGGACTGTTGAAGTGGGAGAGGACAACAGAGTGAGAGGACAACAGAGTGAGAGTAAGTGAAAACACAGAGGAATGCTGTTATTTAATCTGAGAAATCAAAAATTGGGTTAGCAAACCTGGGAAAAACAAAACTGACTGCTTAAGTTGGAAAATTGAGAAGGAGTCTGAAACACTGCAAAAAGAAACATACAAAATCATACACACAAGCAGAACATGCATTAACCCTACTAACACAAACACAAGAGAGCTCATGAAGATTAGACAACATCTTAAGCATGTGAGTCTGTTTATCATCTTGTCCAAATCATTTAGTGTGATGCAAAGACCAGTGGACTCATAGCACATCAGTTACAAAATGATCAAATAATAGCAGAGAAGTGTGTAGGAAAGGCAGCTTTAAGAACATACCCTGCTGGAGATGCAGCTCCACAGACATGCATTAAACCTGCCTAATAACACAAACACATATGCAATGAAAATTAGCTTGTTATCTCTCATCAGTGATAAAATAGTGTCAATTTAGCAGACACTTGTTATCAAATACTGAATTTATCCAATTCAAAAAAGTGACTCTCTAGGTTGCAGGACAACAGTTTAACTTTTGTGGGAAAAAAGATTCTGGTTTGACCAACCAGTGATCAGACAATAAATTTAGTTGTTGATATAGTAAATTGGGAGATGCTTGCTGCTTGATTGATGCAGCACAAGTAATTTACTGTATGAGGGAAATTCTATTTTTGTGATAACATTTTGAACATGCATTTCTGTTGTCCTGTCATCTTAGTGGGTTAATAACTGATATACAAATTATTGATCGTTCTTAGATTAATGAAAGGTGATTGAATTCTAGCACGAGTGAATGAGGTGTGTTGGAGTTTGTTGTGTGTTGAGTGGAGACTCTAAAACACTGAGTTTCCTGTTTTGATGTGCGAGTGAATCCTGTACCTAGATACACAACTCTGAATACGTCAGAACAAACTTCTTTTGTGAAGTGCATGACAACATGTCAATTCAATTCAATTCAATTCAATTTTATTTATATAGCGCCAAATCACAACAAAAGTCGCCTCAAGGTGCTTCATAGTTACAGAGAAAAACCCAACAATCATATGACCCCCTATGAGCAAGCACTTTGGCGACAGTGGGAAGGAAAAACTCCCTTTTAACAGGAAGAAACCTCCGGCAGAACCAGGCTCAGGGAGGGGCGGCCATCTGCTGCGACCGGTTGGGGTGAGAGAAGGAAGACAGGATAAAGACATGCTGTGGAAGAGAGACAGAGGTTAATAACAGATATGATTCAATGCAGAGAGGTCTATTAATACATAGTGAGTGAGAAAGGTGACTGGAAAGGAAAAACTCAATGCATCATGGGAATCCCCCGGCAGCCTACATCTATTGCAGCATAACTAAGGGAGGATTCAGGGTCACCTGGTCCAGCCCTAACTATATGCTTTAGCAAAAAGGAAAGTTTTAAGCCTAATCTTAAAAGTAGAGATAGTGTCTGTCTCCCGAATCCAAACTGGAAGCTGGTTCCACAGAAGAGGGGCCTGAAAACTGAAGGCTCTGCCTCCCATTCTACTTTTAAATACTCTAGGAACAACAAGTAGGCCTGCAGAGCGAGAGCGAAGTGCTCTAATAGGGTGATATGGTACTACAAGGTCATTAAGATAAGATGGGGCCTGATTATTTAAGACCTTGTATGTGAGGAGCAGGATTTTGAATTCAATTCTGGATTTAACAGGAAGCCAATGAAGGGAAGCCAAAACAGGAGAAATATGCTCTCTCTTTCTCGTCCCTCTCAGGATTCTTGCTGGAGCATTTTGGATTAGCTGAAGGCTTTTCAGCGAGTTTTTTGGACATCCTGATAATAATGAATTACAGTAGTCCAGCCTGGAAGTAATAAATGCATGAACTAGTTTTTCAGCATCACTCTGAGACAGGATATTTCTAATTTTAGAGATGTTGCGCAAATGGAAGAAAGCAGTCTTACATATTTGTTTAATATGAGCGTTGAAGGACATGTCCCGGTCAAAAATGACTCCAAGGTTCCTCACAGCGTTACTGGAGGCCAAGGTAATGCCATCCAGAATAAGAATCTGGTTAGATACCATATTTCTAAGATTTTCAGGGCCGAGTACAATAACCTCAGTTTCATCTGAATTAAGAAGCAGAAAGTTAGCGGCCATCCAGGTCTTTATGTCTTTAAGACATTCCTGCAGTTTAACTAATTGGTGTGTGTTATCTGGCTTTATGGACAGATAGAGCTGGGTGTCATCAGCATAGCAGTGAAAATGTATGCTATGTCTTCTAATGATACTGCCTAAGGGAAGCATGTATAATGTAAACAGAATTGGTCCTAGCACTGAACCCTGTGGAACTCCATAATTAACCTCAGTGTGTGAAGAGGACTCTCCATTTACATGCACAAATTGGAGTCTATTAGATAGATATGATACAAACCACTGCAGCGCAGTACCTGTAATACCTACAGCATGTTCTAATCGCTCTAATAGGATATTATGGTCAACAGTATCGAATGCTGCGCTAAGGTCTAGCAGGACAAGCACAGAGATGAGTCCACTGTCAGAGGCCATAAGAAGATCATTTGTAACCTTCACTAAAGCTGTTTCTGTGCTGTGATGAGCTCTGAAACCTGACTGAAACTCTTCAAATAAACCATTCCTCTCCAGATGATCTGTTAGCTGTTTGACAACTACTCTTTCAAGGATTTTTGATATGAAAGGAAGGTTGGAGATTGGCCTATAATTAGCTAAGACTGCTGGGTCTAGAGATGCTTTTTGAGTAAAGGTTTAACTACAGCCAGCTTGAAGGCCTGTGGTACATAGCCGATTATTAGAGATAGGTTGGTCATATTTAAGATCGAAGAATTAATTAATGGCAGGACTTCTTTGAGCAGTTTTGTAGGAATGGGGTCTAAAAGACACGTTGATGGTTTGGAGGAAGTAATTATTGAAGTTAACTCAGAAAGATCAATTGGAGAAAAAGAGTCTAACTTAACATCAATGGTACTAAGAGTAGCTGTAGATAATATTACATCTGTGGGATGATTATTGGTAATTTTTTCTCTAATGATAAAAATTTTATTTGTGAAGAAGTTCATGAAGTCATTACTAGTTAACGTTAAAGGGATGGTTGGCTCAAAAGAGCTCTGACTTTTTGTCAGCCTGGCTACAGTGCTGAAGAGAAACCTGGGGTTGTTCTTATTTTCTTCAATCAGTGATGAATAGTAAGATGTTCTGGCTTTGCGGAGGGCTTTCTTATAAAGCAGCAAACTATTTCTCCAGGCTAAATGATGATCCTCTAGATTTGTGACACGCCATTTCCTCTCCAGATTACGAGTCATCTGCTTTAGGGTACGTGTTTCAGAATTATACCACGGAGTCAGGTACTTCTGATTTGAGGCCTTAGTTTTCACGGGAGCTACAGTATCCAGAGTCGTACGTAGTGAGGAGGTGAAATTATTAACAAGATAATCGACCTCTGTTGGGGTAGCGTTCAGATAGCTGCTCTGCTCTGTGTTGGTACAGGGCATTGGAGATGATAACAGTGGGTGGATTATATTCTTAAACTTAGTTACAGCACTTTCAGAAAGACATCTACTTTGATAAAGTCTACTCTTCACCGCTGTGTAATCAATTATTGTAAATGTAAATGTTATCAGGAAATGATCAGACAGGAGAGGGTTTTCAGGAAACACTGTTAAATGTTCAGTTTCTATGCCATATGTTAAAACAAGATCTAGAGTGTGATTAAAGTGGTGGGTGGGTTCTTTTACATTTTGAGAGAAACCAATTGAGTCTAATAACAGATTAAATGCCATGTTGAGGCTGTCATTTTTAGCATCTACATGGATGTTAAAATCACCCACAATAATTATTTTATCTGAGCTCAGAATTAAATTAGATATAAAGTCTGAGAAATCAGACAGAAACTCTGTGTAAGGCCCAGGTGGACGATAGATGATAACAAGTAAGACTGGTTTCTGAGTTTTACAGCTGGGGTGGACAATGTTAAGCATCAGGCTTTCAAATGAATTAAAAGTCTGTCCTGGTCTTTCATTAATTAATAGGCTGCTGTGAAAAATTGCTGCCACACCGACCCCTCGGCCTGTGCTTCGAGATTTCTGGTAGTTAGAATGACTCGGGGGTGTTGATTCATTTAAACTAACATAATCATCCTGCTGCAACCAGGTTTCTGTAAGGCAGAGTAAATCGATTTGTTGATCAATTATTAAGTCATGTACTAACAGAGACTTGGAGGAGAGAGACCTAATATTTAATAATCCACATTTCACTGTTTTACTCTTTGGTTCAGATGTGGATACTGTATTGTTCTTTCTTTGTGATTGTTTATGTTTAAGTTGTTTGTTGCTGGTTTTTAGTTTGTTTTTTGTCTTTTTGGAAGCTGACACAGTCTCTATGGAGATGGGTTTTTGGGGAGGTAGCAGGAGGAGAGAAGCTGCAGATAGGCGTGTAAGACTGCAACTCTGCTTCCTGGTCCCAACTCTGGATAGTCATATTTTGGGGGGTTTAATAAATTTGTCCATATTTCTAGAAATGAGAGCTGCTCCATCCAAAGTGGGATGGATGCCGTCTCTCCTAACAAGACCAGGTTTCCTCCAGAAGGTTTGTCAATTATCTATGAAGCCCACATCGTTTCTGGGACACCACTCAGACAGCCAGAAATTTAAGGAGAACATGCGGCTAAACATGTCACTCCTGGTCTGATTGGGGAGGGGACCAGAGAAAACTACAGAGTCCGACATTGTTTTAGCAAAGTTACACACCGATTCAATATTGATTTTAGTGACCTCCGATTGGCGTAACCGGGTGTCATTACTGCCGACGTGAATTATGATTTTACTGAATTTACGTTTACCCTTAGCCAGCAGTTTTAAATTTCCTTCAATGTCGCCTGCTCTGGCCCCTGGAAGACAATTGACTGTGGTTGCCGGTGTCTCTAGCTTCACATGTCTGAGAACAGAATCGCCAATTACCAGAGTTTGATCCCCGGCGGGTGTGTCGCCAAGTGGGGAAAAACGGTTAGACACATGAACGGGTTGGTGGTGTACCTAGGGCTTCTGTTTAGGACTATGCTTCCTCCTCACCGTGACCCAGCCGCCCTCTTGTCCCAGCTGCTTGGGATCTGCCGGGGAACAGCTAGCGGGGCCTACGCTATCTTCGGCTGCACCAGCTACAGGGGCCTGGCTAGCTATGGGTGAATGAAGGGTGCGAAGCCGAGTCTCCAATTCAGTAATCCTGGCCTCCAGCGCTGCAAATATGCTACATTTGTTACAGATATCATTACTGCTAAAGGAGGCAGAGGAGTAACTAAACATCTGACACAATGAGCAAGAAAGTGCAGGAGGAACAGGTGAAGTAGCCATGGTGCTAATGAGTCGGCTACGAGCTAAGCTACGCTAGCGAGACAGTACAGAGACAGTGAGTGAATACTTTGGCTATAAATTAGGTAGTGAGTACACAGAAAGTGTGCTTCGGATGAAGCACGTGAAGATTATACTATGAAAGAAGAATGTATTTAAAAGTTGTTAATTAAATTGCTAAGCAAATAAGCTACTCAGAAACACCACTGTGTTTGAGCAGAGTGAGCGAACACCAAGTGACAGCGCCACTATATCACCAATTATGTTAAGAAAAATGACACATTAACTACTACAAAACTCTGACCTTTGTGGGAATGCTTGGAGCAGACTAACATGTGAGCTGGAGTGTTCTGAGACGTTATATTTGGTATATCCAGACGATCCGTCGGCTCTTACTTCGGAAACATGGCTTAAAAAATTTCTCTTCAATGACGTAATCTGATAAAAAAAAAAACGATCTCTTTACCCGTCGGCTTCCCGTGGCTGTCATGCGACCGGCTATTGCAGTTAATAATACAACAGCTTCTTGCCATTTTTTGGGTTTCTTTTTATCGCTGTGTAACTGAGTTCAATTGAAAGCCTGCGTGCGCTAGTACCTCTTGCCACAAGTTCCCAGAATCCTTTGCGGTTTTACCCCTGAATGACGTCACATTTCCAATCTTTATCCTGGTGGGCCGGTCTCTAGTCAAAATGCCCAGGCCGATTTTTTGTCCCAGTCCAGCCTTGATCGTGGGACAAACACTTATAAACTACTTAAACTGCACTTTGTTATGCTTATTCAGCAACTGTAATATTGTGTACAAATGAAACGTACCATATTGGCCAAATCCACAGCACACTAATAGATCCAAATCAACCCCTTCCAATGAATAGAAAACATCATTTTTAAATACAAAATGTAGCTTCCAAGACTAGACTTTGTTAATTGATTCAAAATGTCTTATCTCAGCCCCCAACAGGCAATCCTGTGCTGAAGAGTTTTCAAAGACACTTAGATCTGTTTGCATGTTCTAAAGATGTTGCTTCTGCAGGTTTGTCAGTTTGTCCGTCAGTTCGCCTGCAAACATGGTGTTAACTCTGTCAGCTGTTTAACACCTGCTGCTGAATCAGAAAACATGACCACATTACCTGCTGATGGTCTGAGACTGGACAATCACATTATTCAGTAATCAATACCAGGTGTTATGGAGAACACACACAGTTTGTCAGTGTTGTGTAAGTTTATCTCTTTAACTCAACAAATGAGCTGACTGAGAATTTCATCCAGAAAAACAATGTTTCAGTGATTAAGAAATAAAGTGGTGACTCCACGACAACCACCTCAAACATAAACCTGTTGTTTGTTCCTCTGTGTGAGATGATGTTACTGAGCAGGCAGGTGTTGAACAGGTGAACACCATGTATGCAGGTAAACTCAAACATACATTCAGCTGCTTGGTGCTGTCAGAAGGAAAATGTCAGCTTTTGATTTAAATCACAGGTTAGAGTCCAGCCAGAGGGATGCTGTTGTTTATCTGTAAAAAAAATTTATCTAAACCTGATGATGTCGCAAACTGGACACAAACACAAAATGTCAAACACATCTGGAAGAGGGAAACAAACCTAACCTGTGGTTATAAAAATATATATATATATATATATTTTTTTTTAAAAACAGCGCACCTGGATGCCAAGTACCAAGCTTACTGCTTTGTGTGTAATTTCTAAAATACAAAATCTTACCAAGTATATTTGACTTTTTTCTAGTCACAATAATTTCATCACACACAAAATAAGACAAAATCAGTTCAAGAGTAACATTTCAGTAAAATATCGGCATTTGTTTTTAGATTGGAAAATTTTCACTTGTTCCATTAACAGATTTTTTCACTTAACACAAGATATTTTTGCTTGAAATAAGTGAAAAAATTTGAAGTCTAAGACTGGATGTTGAGCCTCTCACTTCTTGCCAGATGTGGCCAAGGGGGCTTCAATCTCCCTCTGCTCCATGTCATCAGACAACTCAAGAATATCCTGCCAATAATCCGTAGTTTTCCCACCATGGAGCCAGCCACACCTGAGGAGTAATCACACCCACCTGTTGCTGAACAGACTCATCGGGAGAGCTACTTAACAGCGTTGCGAAGGTTCAGTCAACGCTGGATTTTTGTGAGAAACTCAGTCAGTGTAGTGAAAGTGTGTTTGCTGCTTGTTTGAGTTATACTCACTGCAGGGTCTGTTGTTTCAGTAGAATCGTAGAAACGGTTGGAGTGAACTGAACATGTTTGTATATTGACACACCAAAGGGAGCAGAAACATTCACCATGGACAGCAGGAGAAGTCATGGCAAAGGAGCGGGGAACGAGCACACGAAGAGAGCATTTACTCTCCAGCCCTGGTGTCACAGGAAAACCACACACAGACACACACGAGCTGTGCTCGTGTAACCAGGGCGGGCTGAGATTATGTACATGTCAAAGGATCCAAAGGTTTTAAGTGACAAACATGATTTTTTCCTCTGGTTTTGGACTGAGTTGGTTTCTCTTCATGCTGAAACTCCTCAGTTTTCACAAACTGAGGAGGAGTTTTCACATTTACACACCTTCACTTATGAGGCTGCTGTGCAGAGGTGCTGCTTTGTTAACACAAACTAATGGGGGTGAATATCTGTGTGCTGGCTAAAAGGAGGTCAGAGGATCTTCACAAGTTTGCGTGTGAGGATCCATCGTGTATGCTGGACCTCTGTAGTACCATCTGCTGAGGACCACGATAGTAACAAGTACTAGGTGTATTAACTGTAACTCCCTCCAGAAAAACGGACACAAGGCGTTCTTGATTTTTACTGGCATTTATTGCACACAGGTGCCACCAACGATGCCGTGAGAACTGTACAAACAACATAAAATAATCAATTTCCACAGTATATTGTTCTCATAGAGATTAAACAATAAGCACATTATTAAACAACATAAAACACTCACAATTTGACCTTTACAAAATGTTGACAAATTACACGTGACCAGTGTTGGTCAAGTTACTTGAAAAAAGTAATCAGTAACTAATTACTGATTACTCCCCCAAAAAAGTAATCCCGTTACTTTACTGATTACTTATTTTCAAAAGTAATTAATTACTTAGTTACTTAGTTACTTTTTAAAAACACGATTTACAACCTGAAGAGGTGATAAAGCGATAGATCTTTCAGCCCAATTCTACTTTTTCTACATAATCCATCATACAAAATGTAATCAAATGGAAAAGTCTCTTTTTTAACTTGTTTTATCAGTTTTAATCTTTTAACTTTATGCATCAAGCAAAAATATAATTATATGCAACATTTTCTGACTTGAATAAATTAGTTTAACATTTAAACCTATTTTCTGCACATTCCAGCACATAAAATAAAAGTTTTTTTGTGTTTACACTCACTCTTTCCAATAGATGCAAGTAAAACACAGCAGAAAGTCAAAGACTCAGCGGTCCTTTTGCTCTATTTTCACCTGTAGCCTAAAGCAGGAGCAGGGAAGGCGGAGGTTTACCCTGGTGCAGGTGTGCTGCGGTCAGATGAAGAATCCGCGAGTTTCTCTGTGAACTTCCCATTACGTCGTTGCGCACTCGGTGCTTGCTTGGAAGTTTAGGGGTTTTTTTCGCTGTAAAAAGTTTTCTTCCCACGCACAACGGACGCTAATGTTTTTGTCACTTCTTATGGAATCAAACTCGATATAAGGTCAGTACTTCCACGCTTTAAACGCTGCACGCTCATACTCTCTCCCACAATCGATACATGATCCACTGTTGATCTGCACACAGCTGTTGTCACTAACGGCGCACTTGCTTATGTCACTGTCATGAGACATTCTCGCAAAAAAATCACGGTTTTAGTAACGCAGTAACGCAGCGTTCCTACGGGAAAGTAACGGTAATCTAATTACCGATTTTGCAATAGTAATCCCTTACTTTACTCGTTACTTGAAAAAAGTAATCAGATTACAGTAACGCGTTACAAGTAACGGAATGGTTTATTTGAAGAGTTTCAGTCAGGTTTCAGAGCTCATCACAGCACCGAAACAGCTTTAGTGAAGGTTACAAATGATCTTCTTATGGCCTCTGATAGTGGACTCATCTCTGTGCTTGTCCTGCTAGACCTTAGTGCAGCATTCGATACTGTCGACCATAATATCCTATAATAATAATAATGATAATGGATTACATTTATATAGCACTTTTTGAGACCCTCAAAGCGCTTAACAATGCCACTATTCATTCACTCTCACATTCACACACTGGTGGGGGCAGCTACGGTTGTAGCCACAGCTGTCCTGGGGCAGACTGACAGAAGCGAGGCTGCCATATCGCGCCATCGGCCCATCTGGCCAACACCAGAAGGTGGTAGGTGATAACGTCTTAATACTTACAGTATACATGGGATACATGGAACCCACATTGGGCCCACAGATTATGAAGATTTTTATTATTACTTATTTCTGCAGTTAGTGTAAAATTCATAGTAAATCATAATCAAAGTCTAGCACTCAGCTGCACAGGATACTCAGAGTTCTCAGGAGGCCTAAAGCAGGCTACAGCCAGAGGCTGTGTCAATCAAACGATAGGAAATGTTTTGAGAAGTACAAAAGATTCACAAAAGGTGAAATTAGTCATTCTTTGTTTTTCACACTGTGCTGCGTTGATGATATGTGACTTGTCTCTGCTTGTGTGGTATTTCATAATGCGATGCATCAAATGGGTGGAGAAAGTAAAACTAGAAAACTGAATAAACACCATGGCTGAAGAGGATTTGGAGAAACTCAACGCGAGTTGAGACAAGAACACATTGACAAGTCCGGGTGTGGAGACGAAATTCTACTCGGTAGAGTTTAAAGAAATTGTAAGTTTCCCTTCTTTCTTCATTTGACTTATTATAGATTATTGATGAGAGGAGACAAACATTTTATTTTTAAAAAAAGTCATCGAATGACTATTTGAATTGTTTCAAAACAGAAACTGTGTGGTTTTTTTCTGTGAACGCAACTGTTGTGTTTTTACTGAACCAGTCTGTAATCTTTTGCTGGCTAATTTCAGCTTAGTTTTAGTAGAAACCTGCTGCTCCCTAGTTAATTCTGATAGACTCACAGCTGTAACTGTGAAGAGCATGTGTGATCATATTCTGGGAGTGACAGCAACAGAATAGCTAGTTCATCATGTTTTCTGCCTGTTGGGGATGTTTGTTGTTTTGATCTCCTTTTGGATTTGTGGATTTTGTGATGTGGACCCTTTTCTATCAACAACAATACAGCTAATAACCAGTAGTAGGTAGTTTCCAGTTTCATTTCATGTCGTGTTTATACATTAGGGTTTTGTACCACCTGCTTTCAAAGAGTTATGTGGTTTTATTGTAATATCTGATCTGTCTTGCCTCTGAAATTTGCCCTCAATACAGTAAAAATGACTAGAGATCAAAACCAGACTACTGAGACTAAAACTAACAAAAAGTAAACTGAATTGAAATAAAATAAACAAAATAAGGAAAAACCAGATTAGAAAATATAATATGATAATAACTCTTGTCAACAAACAGAAATTCTTTTTGATTAATAAATAAAAACATGAAGCCTCTAGCTGTGAACCGTTGATGTAAAAGTGTACTTCTATATTTCTTGTTAAACATGGTTACAGCTTTGATGTTCAAAGACACACCCTGTAAACCGAATGTACAGTCCAAACTTGTACTCAGATTTAACCAACCATCACTTTCTGCTGGGCTTTGCTCAGACAAATACAACATGCACACACAAACACTGACGTGCATGTTGCTGCTATATACAGTTTTCCTCAGGACAAAGTTGGTCTCCTGTAGCTGCAGCTTATAAAAATCCATGTTATACAGTTTCTTCTGTGTAATAAATATATACATTTTTTTAAAGTATTGAAAGATATAAGTATTTTTCAGATGAGCAGCTGATTTATTTTAATTGTAATACCTGAATTAATGTACTTTAATCTAGCCTCTGACACTGTAAATACAATAATAATTAATAAAGATGGAAACTAATAGAAACTAAACAAAAACTATTTATTTTCAAAAACAAAAAAAGACAAAAAATTGAAATGAGCAAATTCATTTCAGTTCAGAGGCACCTGAACTTCCGAGACACACTGAGCATGTGCAAAGGCTCGGCAAAGCGAGACAATGCCAGCCTTTGACATGTTTGAGAAACTAGTCAACAACGGTTGGTAAAACATACTTTTTAGAAAATATTTACTTAGACCTAAACTTCTGGTCTCAGATTTGCTTAAAAACCTTTCATCTAATTAGAAATCCCAGTCTTCAATTAATTCAATACAAAATATTACATAGAGTGCACTATACAGGTCATCGGATGTTCAAGATGGGCTTCACGTCTACCAACAACTGCTCACACTGCCAAACCAATTCACCGGACAATTATATCCATGCTCTTTGGTTCTGTCCACCAGTTCAGAAGTTTTGGCGCGAGATATGTGAAGACTTATCAAAGTGTCTGAAATGTAACATTCCAACTTCCCCCTTAGTGTGTTTGTTGGGCAGCATAGATAATGTCACTTCAGAAAAGAATATAGCCTATATGGTTTTCACTGCCCTATGCATAGCCAAGAAAACTGTCCTCATGAACTGGAAAAATAAAAATAATCTTAATTCTAACCAATATAGAAATTATCTATTAGATTACATTAGTCTTGATACAGCCTCTGCCACCACATCAGATCAATTGCTCTGGGCTCCTTTGATCAGCTCCATCACCTAGTGGGGGTGGGGGGTCATAGTTTGGTCCCGCCTTCACTGTTGTGATTGGTGTGGGGGTAGGGACAGGCTTAGGGCATCGGGGGGTTCCCCGGAGGCATCTTCCTTAGGGGGCTCAATCCGGGGTAGCGGTCATGTCCGGTTGGGGGCTCTTTTCTGACTGTTTCCTCGTGGCTGCGTGCAGCGGGGCTAGGGGAGGGTCTGTGCTGACGGACGTGGGTTACTGACCTGGTAGCCTGTCTGCCCCTGGGTGGGTCCGGGATGGGCGTGAGGTTCTGGGGGCGTTCCGTCTCTGGGCTGGGGCCCTTGCCGGGCCTCGGGGGCTTGGGTCCTGGTTTGTGTGTTGCCGGGGTTGTGGGCGGGTGGGTGCATGGGGGCCCAGCCCTGGCGCAGGGTGCCACCGGTGCGTCGAGCCACCTGGGGGGGCTCTTCAACTGGTGGGGGAGATTGACACATCTTGCAGGAGCTTCCCGCTTTTCAGGAACTCTCTCTGGAGAAGGGGGAGATACAGGAGAGGTGGAGGAAGATCTCAGCCTGGGCGTCTATTGTCTTATGTAGTCTGGAAGATGAGTGGATGGTGGGGTGGGTGCAGTTTTCTCTGTGGTGGGGTTGGGTGGACTGTCTCAGCAGCGCCTCCCTGCCCCACAGAGCCCGGGAGGCGCTGCTGCACTGGGCCCCGGTCTGGATGGGGCCCATCCAGACCGGGAGTATGGGGGTGCCTACTGGGGTCAGCGGGTGAGCTGGCCCCAGGGAGGGGTCACTTGCCCCTCCCTTCCTTCCCTCCCCATCTCCAGCTGCCTCCCTCTTCCCGCTCCACCACAACCACCCACACATGCAGGGCCTTGGAGTAGGGGTATGTCACCAGGGTGCAGAGGAGGCTACCCCCCCCCCCCCCCCCTCTGTCCCCTTCTGGCTGCCTCTGCCTCAATTTTATCTCACAACTTAGACATTCACATTACTCACACTCTCACATACATATAGGATCTTGGGGGTGGGCACGATACACGGAGTCCAAGTTACCATCAGGGTGTACACCTCACCCCTCGCGTGGTTGCCCACCTCTCAATTTTAAATACATGTAGACATTGAGGGCTAGCAGGAGGGACTATGCGCTTACCTGCTGCTCTCTGGCAGGTAGCTCCATGCCCTCCTGGGTTTTAAATGCACCTTAGAATGCACATGCATCAACACTACAATGAGCAGGTGGAGGGAGGTTTGGAGTCTTCTCTCACCCCCGTTATCTGGGGCCTGCTGGAGCGGGGGGGCTAGGAGGAGGAGTTGGCCGTCCGACTGCGGTCTGGAGTGTGGGGCCTCCCTGCTGCTGCGGAGTCGGGGCGGTCTGCCTCTCCCACCTGGGTCTGGGTGCAGTTCCCCCCTCCAGGGGCAAGGGTACCTAGACCCGGTTCGTAGAGTATGCTTTGGGAGTGTGATTGTGTGTACAGCGTCTCTTTATGTCTGTCTCCACGTTGGTTGAGTGTGGAGTAAGTGCATATGAGAGCATGAGGGTGGGAATGGATGTTTTTATCTGTGTGTGCCTGTATGTCTGTGTCTATATGTCAGGTTGGGTATCAGACGCCACCTCTCTGGGGACATCTCAGGCCCTCCAAGGTTTGGAGGCCTATCTCCCCCCACCACCACTTCCCCTGCCAATGGCGGACTCCCTCAGACATCGGTGCGTTGGTGGTTCTTTGTGTCTGGGGATGGGCGTCCAGGTACACACCGGCTCACTCCTTGGCGGCCGCTTATCGGGGCCTGGATCCTGGGGCTCGCTCGGGCCACTTCGGAGGTGGGGTGCCCCCGGCCTCTCGGCCTGGGGCTCGGTCACTCAGGCACAGCTGGCTGCCGGCAGAGCTCGCGGGCGCGTCACTGCAACTCCCCCTGGCTTCTGCTCCGCGGCTGCTGAGTGACCCCTCATCTGGGACTCTCCTCAGCTCTTTCTGGGACAGTGGCGCGGCTGCCCCTCTGTTGGTCTTCCTTGGTCTCTTGTGTTCTGGGGGCCTCTGGATGTCTGGAGTTTTGATCTCCTCCATACCTGCTTCATGCCCTGGAGGACGGGGCTGTGGACCCCCCACACCCTCTAGCAGATCATTACATGAAGGAACCTTTTAACAAAACAAGCGCGTCCATGCTCACAGGTGTACACACGGGTTATCACACCCACAAACTACACCCTTTTTGGCTCCTACCTCAAAGCACACTGTGTTCTGTTGATCTTATGTGCTGCACAATAATGTTTAATATTTAGTATTTACTGTCATATTCCCATATATCATTGTGATGTTGTTTATTCTATTACTCTTGTTTTCTTCTGCTTGTTTTCTTTTTTCTTTCTCAACAGGTGATCCAGGTGATCGATATATGCATTTTTTTTCTTTTTCTGCCCATTCTGTTGGTTTTTGTTTTTTTGCCCTTCTCCCCTGTCCCTCTTCTCAGCTCTTTCTCTTTCTTTCTCCCCTTCTTTCCCCCAGTCAAGTCTGTCCCGTATTCAGCAAGTGAAAATAAAATAAACAATAAAAGGTGAATCAAATGGACCATTACGGCAAGGCTGGGATGGTCAATTTGGTAAAGTAAAACCGTTGGGCATCTTTCTTTGCCTTTAGACAATAATTCTGATGGCAAAAGAGCCAAACGGGACAGGCAAAACAAAAAAAAAAAAAAAAAAAAAAGAGAGTCAGGAGATGAACAGGAAGCACCTGGCGTGGAGACAAGGAGAATGTTCTTTTCTCATTTGTCACAAGTCGTTAACAGAACATTTGTGGTTTTTATAACTTATGCATGTAATGACGCAAGAGGGGGCATCAGAAAACATACCCTGATGCTATAAAGACAACTGCTGGTGTATTTTTGGGCGGAGATCTACAGCTGAGGTTTTGCAGTGTTCATCTCCCCACGCGTGTGTTCATTAAATCATTGTTTTACCCAACCCTCTGGACTTGGTGTTGTTGTGTACTTCATCCTCAATATTTGAACACTTAACACTACAAACCCCAAACACGCTAAACGTCACAAATCTCACATCTCAAAACTCTCTCTCTCTCTCTCTCTTTTTCTGCTGTCTCTCTCTCTCTCTCTCTCTCTCTCTCTCTCTCTCTCTCGCCGTCACTCCTAAAACTTCCCCCTCTTCCTAAACAGCCAAATGTCATGTTGCCATATCATTTTTTGATTGGTCGACATGGTGCATTTCTCCACCAACACGAATGGGCTGTTTTTTCTTTTTTTGCTCATAAGCAGAGAGGTCTCGCTGCGCTGTCCTTAGACAGTAAACGTGACGAAACTATTGAGGAAAAACAGGCGTGTATATTGTTTATCATGACTCTAGTTTTACGTAGCCTATCAATACAATTTAAAAACTGGTATATATCACCTTGTTGCTTTGTCATCTTAAAGCGGTCGTGTGATTGGCTTACCACGACTACTTTATTCTTCCTCAGTCAAACCGCATTTTCTTGCAATGGTAAGGGCGTTATAAGGATAGGAATAGTAACAGTTAAATTACTCGTTACTGAAAAAAGTCACGCCATTATTCCCATCACTGGACATCAGTAATAATTCTTCAAATATATTCATCAGTGTTTGAGCAGTTATAATATCAGGAACATGTCACATGACACACCTTAAACATCATGTGATCCACTCTCAGTCTGCACTTTCATTCATGACTTCAACAGGTTGAAATGAGCTTTGAAGAAACATTCAGTGAAATAAATCTTTCATCACAGGATTCATGTGAGCACCAGATGAACTTTACAAAGAATCACTGGATTTATCTTCTGTTTCAGATCAACTTTGATTGCTTAGAGTCATCTTAAGTCCGTTCGTTCTAACGTCTCACTCACTGACATCTTGTATGATTTAAGATCCCTACTGTTCCCCATTCCTCACAAGTTTTCATGCCTTCACACGTCAGCATATGAACTTTGCTGTGACTCAGAGTCAGTCTGAGCAGTCAGACAACATATTTGTATATCAGCACATGAAGGTGTGGCCCTCTCACACTCTTTAGGTGGAATCCCACCTCCTTCCAGGAAGCTCACCCCTGTGTCAGTTTTAATGTCCAGGTGTGGAGTGGAACCTGTTGTTGGTGTGTGCGTTTGAAAAAAGATGTAAGTTTGCATTGTTTCTTCCTTTAATAGTTTGACTGTTTGTTTCTGCTCTGTGATGTTTGGACCTGATGTTCAGCTCTTATTTCAGGACAGACATTGATCACTCTTGTGTTTTAAGACAAATCCACATGATTATAGATTATTGACCAGCCAGAATCCACACTGGTTATCAGTCAGTATCTCTGCGCTGAAACAATTGTTAGTGTGACAAATAAAATCAATCTGTATAAAACTTTACTAATCAGTGTCTGATGCGTCTAATCAGTCATCTCTGATTGATTACTGATCTTCCCTGTAACTGGAAACTGCAAGAAGAAAACAAACAAATCCGTTTTTTTGACAGTCGATTAAGATTTCAGATTTTACTGAACAGATGGGGAAGAAACAAAAGAAACCAAAGCAGCACCAGCTCAGCGTTTCCTTAAAAAAGCCAATCAGAAGTAAATAGATTTTTTCACAAACACCATGAACATTACCTAATGGTAATAATATCTGCATGTGGAGGATGCAACTTGAGTCATTCAGTTTGTTTGTTTCTTTTTTCTTTCCTTGATCAGTGGATTTGAGTCTGAGTTTTCTTTTACTGTTTGAAGCTTTTGATCACTATTGGTCAGTGCATGGTCTTTTGTGTTTCTCTGTGTGCTGCCCTTCATTGAAGTCTTTTGATTTTTTTGTTAAACACTTAGAACTTTGTTCCTTTTTAACTGTTTTCAGTCTGAGCGAAGGCTCGCTTGAGTTTGTTGTCCTGATTTTGGCCACAAACCTCTGACAGCTAATGCCAATCTTATGCTATATACATTTATTGTCTCTAATGGTACATTTAGATGAGTTGAATAATGAAACTGATACATGTTCAAATTCTTTTTGTAATGAAGCGTTCTTAGTCAATACCTGACTTTAAACATACTTTAATGAGTAAAATAAGCCTCAAACACATTTATATAGTTTCCTCGATAACTAAAGAATTTCAAGGTGTAAACTGCAGAACCAAACCCTGATACTTGTTTAATCTTTTTTTTTAATTAATCACAGATAAACTGTTTAAAAGAAAAAGTTGTTAGTTGATATATGTTCCTTATTGAATTCTATTTCTTGGATCAGACCAGTCATTCTTTTTACAGAATAATGAACTGACCGAGAGTGCTCAGTAGCCAGTTCATTATTTAATAAAAATAAATATTTTCTCTTTTAGAGACGATATACTCATGTAAAGGTTTACATCTATCTTTGTTAATCCACAAAACCACATAAGAAGCACATCTAATCACAAATGAACATTAATCAGTTCTGATTATCTCTAACCGGCATATCAAAGTCCTTAATATATCAGACACTCTGTGAACTGAGTCTGTGTCCAGTCTTTTGGAAATGTTAAGTAGTTAAGATCTGAACCACTTTGGACAAGATCATCTGACACTTGTTAGAAGATCAAGTCTGAGACTTCGTGGTGCTGCTGGTAACCAGAGGTGAGGACCTACAGAGGACCAAAGCATTTATTAATAAAAACAGAAGAATAGTGTTAAAAACCAAAGAAACAGTGTAAAATAACGTTTTAATAACTTGGCTAAAGTTCCCACACAGACACTCAGACACAAGGAAGTGTCCTGGTAAACATTGCTCTGTTGAAAGCTGATGATTGAGGCGTTACAGAAACTGATGGAACTGAGCATAACAGGAAGTGAGGCAGTCATTTATTTTACATAAAGAAAATCTGATATATGATCTCAGTTGAAGTCTAAATTGTAAAGTGTACAGTTTACCTTCAATTATGCATGGTACATAGCATGTTGTTACTGTTGATGCTTCACAAAGCTCAGGTATGCTGCAAACTGAAACTATGCTGCATGCCATTACCAGTTTTTCTAGTTTTGTGGTAGAAACTTCCGTGAACACTGTTTCTGTGACTTAAAACACTTAACATCATACATCACACCTCTGTTTCTGATGAATATGATGTAAGACAGAGCAGAGAATAATACTGAATTTAATGACCAGCTCACTTCTTCCGACCGGAAGTGTTTAGGAATCTTTATATCATTTTATACCCTAGGTTTTTTCACATAGTTCACTGTACCAGACTCGCAGCTGGACCAACGAGGCTGGGCGCGTCCGCCATTTCCTTTCACTGTGTGTGATCAGAGTCCTGGAATCAGACTAAACACACTGAATATGACCTTGGCTTGGCCTTTGTTCCATAGTAACTGCTGTCAGACTAACTGTTACTTAGTTAGCTTAGCTAGCAGAGCAGCTAAGCTAACTAAGTAACAGTTAGCTTCCAGAGTTCATACTAAGAGTATGAACTCTGGAAGCAGTCAGCTTGGTCCTGGGCATTGTTACTGAAGTAAGGCTGCTCTCTGCCATTTCTGCAGCCATGTTTGACCTACTGCTTTGTTGAACTACAGTAATAGAGGAATTTGGAGGCTGAACTCGACTGTGTGACACTTTTTGTAGTGAACTGATGAAAGCTGCGTCTCAGATTGAGTGGATGTTAGTCCAACACAGCAAACATGACCTTTGCAGCTCTCAGTTGATGTGCACATGAATGATTTGTGTTTCCTCTGCAGGTGAAGGTAGAAAGTGTGTGTGAGCGGATGTGAATTGAGCAGCATGGATCAGTGTGAGGACAGAGAGGAGGGAGTCCCTCCCTCTAAAACCACTCTGTGTGGGGAACATGAGAGCCAGACCAAAGCTCAGAGGTGAGATGACCATCTCTAACTGTCCATGACTCTTCTACATGTCAAAGCTCAGCACTCACATCACTGCTCCATCATTATTCACAGGAACCAGCCCGGACCTCCACCCAGCTCTGTGTCCTGTAAGAGTGATGGGTCTAAAGATGCAATCATATATTTTAAAGGCCAGCAGGCGTCTGTTGCAGAGAGGTGAGCTGTTAGTAACATGAACTCTTTGATGTCAGTTTGGTGTCTGATTTAAATGAAATTCTTGATGTTGTTTCCTGGTCAAAAATATTCAATAAGCGAGGAATTCATTATACAACTTTTGATCATCATTTACGTCCAGTTGAGAATGAATCTGTGCACTCGCATATCAAATGAACTGAAATCAGTAGTGTGATCTCCAGTCTTGATATAAGGAATGAGAGAACTGACAGCTGTTATTTTAATCAGCCTGTCTCAGTTGTTTTAACTCTCAATATCACAAAGAAATGTGGTAACATCTGGACTGATGAGTTTACTGTCAGCATTTTAATCGCTAGTTTAAAGGCTGTAGGTAGCAGCCATTGCTCTAACACTGTATAAATGTAACGGGGCTCAGTGCCGCTTCTAATAGTCTGAGCTGCTTCCAGCTTTATTTGTGAAGAGCACAGCAGCTTACAAAACACGTTATTACACGGAGTTATTACACATTTTCATAAGCTAAGATGACCTTAACGGGGCTACGTACGGTCATGTTAGCATTAGCCACGTCAGCACGTTACCTTCAATAGGTGGTCAGACTGAGTAAAGAGGTGCACAGTCAGAGGTTCAGTTCTCCTTTTCACTACAGGGTCCCTTCATTCTTCACATATCCGTGTCGAGCCGAGTGTAAATCCCGAGGCAGCAAGGTCTTTGTACAAGCACACACGCTTCTTAGCAGGGCAAAGATATCAACACAAACAGCAGCATAGAAAAATCTAGGCAGACAGCTTGTGTCTGTCCAACCAATCCGAGAGCTCCTTACATCTCCCGGTGTGGCTAATTTGCATTGCAGCAGGATTTTTCAAATGAAGTTGCTAATCCAGCTGCTAATCCAAATGTTAATTCCTGAGCTAATCTGTGAGCAAACAGCAAAGGGAAATGGATTTTGAAATGAGGAGTGGAATCGCCATTTTAAAAAGCATTTTGAAAAGCATTTTGAAAATCACATTATTAAATTGGAATTCAAAAATGAATTTACAAATGCAGAATTTATTCTACAATTCATTATTTAAGCACAGAATTCTTTATTTTGATGCGCATGGCATCGAAATAAGCCCATTCCCCTCCAATATGGTCCATATTGGAGGGGAATGGGTTTTTTTTCAAGCTCTGTTTTAACCTTGCAACCATACAAATTAGAGTGTAATAGACCAGTGTAAACTTGCTAGATATGCAATAGACAGATAATATTTTTGTTTGGGCTGAGTTTTATAGAATCTGTGGAATTGTGTCGTTGGAAATGTGGGACAGGACTGAGCATATAAATAAATGAAGCGATATCTCACATTTATCCCAAGATGACTGAGCGACCTAAATAAACTAAACATACATGTTTACATGACTTCCCATATCATTCCACCAAGTAGAAATTGCATCATCATATTTTTTAAGTTACACTCTATTATAAATTTAACATGTGTCATTGTCCTGGGTCTGTGACCCAGCGCTTTGAGTTTATTGTTATTATTTTCTAGTTTATTCTGATTTTGTATTAGTTCTTTGTGTTTGGTTGTCGTGTATTATCCCTACCTGTGTCTCCCTCTGTACTCTGTTCATGTCTCTGAGTTTTGTGTTGTAAAACAGTCTGTGTCTTTCCTGTTTTACTTTGTAGGTCTGTGTCTCGTTATGTCCATTAGTTTCAGCTGTGTCCACCCCTGTGTGTCATTTCCTCATTACCTGGTGTGTGTATTTATAGTGTGTGTCTGCCTGTGCTCCTCGTCGCGTCGTCTGTGTTCCTCCGTGTTACTCTGCGTAGTTGGTATTTCGCCGTGTCTCTCGGTTCTCAGCTTGTGTTCTTCTCCATGTTACGTGTTCCAGGTTTATTCTTTTTTCCCAGTTTAGGTTTATGTTCAGTTCTGCCCTCACTTTTGTTATTTTCACCCTTTGTAAATAAACGCTCACCTGCATCTAGCCTTCATTTTGTATCCTTTTCTCAATACACCACACGACTGCTGCCCCAGCCATGACAACAAGGTGTCAAAAAGTTTGCAGCTGAATTAACACCACTTTTAGTAACATCCTCTGAATGCCTACTTTTAAAAACAGGATTTCAACAGAAATTGGAAAAATCAGATACAGTAAATGCATCTTAACTGATCTGATACTCCTGACAAATACAGTATCACTACGGGTTTTCTCTTACGCAGCAGTTGTCCTTCTCTCCTGGATCGGCTGGAGCTTTCTTTAAGCTCCTTCTCATTTTTGAAAAATATCCAGCTGGGATAACCACATTTACTCAGGGCTGTCTTGATATGATATGTTCTTCTGCTTCCCTATGTGAAGTAGGTGGAATTAAGACACAGTTCCAAAAGCAAAAACACTTAGTCAGTGTTGAGATTGGTCCTGTTGCTGAGGTTGGGGTCATCCTGTAATCTCTTACTACCTCCAACGCTTCATTCAAACTTAAGGACTCAAACGTTCCTGCAGTTTCCCAGAGATTTTGCATGGTTTATTCCTTATATTGAGGTTATATGGTAATGATTAGGGGTGGGAGGTATAACCGGCATACGGTAGAAACAAAAAGAATGGCAGAGATTTTGACTATACCGCTCTACCGCGATAGCGCATGTTGATGGTGTCATCAAGCTGCGCCTATTTTGATTGAAAACATCGCAGCGGCTGCAAACAGTATCATCTGCAAATTATACCGGGCGACAGTAATAGTGAAGAGATGAAGGAAGTTTTGGAATATGAGTTGAGCCAAAAACTGCCTTTCCTCCACTTCCGTACCATTGATTCATTAATGTTGAATTTTCTCACAGCTGCTCTATTCCCATGTTGTTGCAGTATATTAATGACTAACCTCGTATTGTGGATGAATGATCTCAGTTGTTCTCCTGACTGAAGGTTGGTCCGTTTTCAGCATCCTGCCATGCGATTGCATTTGTCCCTAACCATTAGGAACCCTCACGTTAATGTTTATCGAGTAAAAAAAAGTTGCTGCTAACGATCATGTAGCACATCATTATATACCAGCTAGTCCTGAAGTCCAACTTCAGTTGTTTTCAGAAATCTCTCAGTCAGAACATGCTATACCATGTTTAGCTGGAAACTAGCAAGCTAACTTCTAAGTCCGTTAAATTGAATAAATTCTGTTTTCATGGATGTTAAACTTAATTGTTACACCTGGTAAAGCAGCAACACTGATGATTTTATTAAAGATGAAAGAATTTAGACAGTTTTTAACTCTCAGTGATGCTGCAGTGTTTGTTTGACTATGGGACCTGAAGAGGATGGAGTTTTGGACCCAGATTACTCAGCGAGGCTCCTGACTATGGTAGCCGTAATGCTCCGACAATCCATCAAACAGTGCGGCCTCGTAGCTTACCAAAATCGTACTAAAATATTTTTTGATAGATTTTTGAGCGCTGTGTAACACATAAAATCAGTTCGAGATCAGTAAGCACAACCAGAATTCATACATAAGGCGCACCGGATCAAAAGGCGCACTGTCGATTTTTGAGAAAATTAAAGGATTTTATGTGCACCTTATAGTGCCGAAAATGCGTTATACAGAAGAAAAAATACATCGCGATATATATCGTTACCACACATACTTCAAATTACACTGCGATATGAATTTTAGGCAATATCACCCAGCTCTAGTAATGATGATGCTTTGCTTGAACAATAACAAGAAATACTTTTAAAAATATATAAAATATGTATCAGCTGTTAAGAATCTAAATTGCATAGTTAAAAAGATCATTAACAGCAGGTTAAACACTAATGCTTGTTAATTCTCTTCTGCCTGTCAGCATATTGAGGTTTTGCACTGATAACTATCTAAATTACTAAAAAGATAAATAGAGACTGCAGATGGGACATTATCGCTGGGACACACCCATTGTTGTATTTGGATTGTCTCTTTCACAGCACAAACATTTTTAACCTTGAAATCTTTGAACATTTTCAGATTAGATTAAAAAAAAAAAATCACAAAAGTGATATGATATGCACCAGACAACTTGAGTAAGTAGGAAGGACCATGATATTTGCTGCTATTACCGTTAATTTATTTGGAACTCCTAATGCAACATTTGACTGACCAAATCACTTGAAATGTTAAGAACAAAGCACCAAATACTTTTTGCAGAAATACACACACACATAAATATTGTTATGCAATTGGAGTGTAAGTGTGTATTAAACCTGTAAAGGAATGTTCCCTCCACACTGCTCCCCCTAGTGAATGCACAAGACATCATCGGATGTCTGTGAAGGTTCTCAGTCATCCAGGTCATCGTTGGTCATACCCGTTGTTGTCATAGTCAAGCTGAAGAAGCTTCTCGGATCATCATCGGAGTTATTAAATATTGCTTAGGGACATTACTACTAATGGTGGCATCATCCACCATTAGTGGAGAAAAAATGGCGCCGGTGAGGTCGACTGCCGTGCTGGATGCTCTGCCCCAACTTCTCCACTTTTTGCAGTTTTTCGTCACTTTTTGCTATATCTGCGATAATCTTGCATGGGCATCATGCAAAACACACAAATCCGCTACAGTAGAGACACTTTGGTTTCTATTGGTCTACAATACACGAACATTTCACCATGTCTAACTCCGGACCCAACCTGGCCAAAGGAGATCCTGAGAGAGAACAAAGGACGCGACCCTAAGCGACGGCCTCGAGGCTACGGGCTCCCATGCCCAGTATCCTGTTAGCCAATGTTCAATCCATCGAGAACAAGCTTGATGACCTCAGAGCCAGAATCAAGTTCCAGAGAGACATTCGGGACTGCAACCTCCTCTGCTTCACTGAGACTTGGCTGAACCCAGCGATACCAGACCACGCCGTGCAGCCGACGGGGTTCTTTTCGGTTTACCGCATGGACAGGACAAGGGAGTCGGGGAAGAAAAGAGGTGGTGGAGTGTGTTTGATGGTGAACAACAGATGGTGCGAAAGCACAAACATCTCCCCACTCACACGCTCTTGCTCGCCCAATCTGGAGCTTTTGATCGTTAAATGTCGCCCTTTCTATCTCCCTCGGGAATTCACTGCGGTCATTGCCTGCACTGTTTACATTCCGCCTCACGCGGACTCGGACACTGCCTTATGTGAGCTACATGAGGCTCTCACACATCAACAAACACTTCACCAAGATGACGCACTCATTGTTATGGGAGATTTTAACAGAGTGAATCTCAAAGGGACATTTCACAACCTTCACCAGCACATCAACTGCCCCACCCAGGGCACGAGGACATTAGACCACTGCTACACCCCGTTCAAGAACTGTTACAAGGCTCAGCCCCTGCCGGCATTTGGAAAATTGGACCATGCCGCCATCTTCCTCATGCCTGCTTACAAACAAAGGCTAAAGCAGCAACCACCAATCAGGAGGGAGGTCACTCGCTGGATGGACCAATCAGTGGCCGCGCTGCAGGACGCACTGGATGACGCACTGGATGACGCAGACTGGGACATGTTTCGGCGCAGCTCTGATGACATCAACATGTTTACGGAAGCGGTTGTGGGATTTATTGGGAAACTAGTGGACGACACAGCAGAAAGAACTATCATCCGAACGTTTCCCAACCAGAAGCCGTGGGTGGATAAAAACATCCGCGATGCTCTGAGATCACGCACCGCTGCCTACAATGAAGGGCTCGTCTCCAGTAATATGGACCTATACAAGGCTGCGTCCTACAATGTGCGCAGCGCGGTCCGAAAGGCAAAGCGGAGCTACGGGGAAAAACTAGAGTCACAGCTACGACAGTGCGACTCTAGGAGCCTGTGGAAAGGACTGCGGACTATAACGGACTATAAACGACCAGCTTCTTCAATGATGAATGCAGATGCTTCACTGGCTGATGAGCTGAACACGTTTTATGCTCGCTTCGACGCCGCAGCAATTAAAACAACAAACGGCTGCACGCGCTCGGAGTGCACCAGTGAAGAAAATGCATTCGTCATCACAGAGCATGCCGTGAGGAACACCTTCAGGAGGGTGAACACCAGGAAGGCAGCAGTACCAGATGCAATCCCTGGCCGGGTCCTTAGAGCCTGCGCTGATCAGCTAGCACCGGTGTTCACGGAGACCTTCAACCTCTCCCTGGCCCAAGCTGTGGTTCCCACATGCTTCAAACAGTCCATTATAGTTCCTGTTCCAAAGAAACAACAGCCCGCTTGCCACAATGACTACCGTCCAGTAGCACTGACTTCAATTGTGATGAAGTGTTTTGAAAGACTGATGAGAGATCACATAACTTCTTCACTTCCTGCCACCATCAACTCACTTCAATTTGCTTACCGGACTAATCGTTCCACAGACGATGCCATATCTCACCTGCTCCACACATCCCTGAGTCACCTGGACACTGGGCAGAGGGAATTATGTTAGGATGCTGTTCGTGGACTACAGTTCAGCATTCAACACAATAATTCCCTCTAAGCTTTTCACCAAGTTGACAGATCTAGGACTCAGCTCATCACTGTGTCAGTGGATCCTCAACTTCCTCACAGACAGACCCCAATCAGTGAGGGTGGGAAAACAAGTCTCCCCTCCATCTCACTCAAATTAAAAAACTTTAAGTTAGGATGAAATTGTGTTGTTGGCCAGGAACACATTTGACTCCAAGAAAGTTTTGTTTGAGCTCTGCCCTACTACCTCACAGCGGTGCGTTGGATATAAAGGACATCATAACAATATTAAACTCTGCCTTAAAGTGCTGAATGAGTGTGGTGAGAATATCCCCAGATTTGTCTCTCGTACCTGGATGATTTGCCGCCTCTTACACACTCCAGCATGGATGTGTGTTGTTTACTACGGAGAATGGACCAGCTATGTGCTGAGGTGGGTGTTTTAAAACATCCAATCAAACTACAGGCAGATGTTTTTGAGCAATTTAAGACCAATGCTGTCGAGGTCAACCAACGTGTGACTGCTCTTGAGTGTCAGTTTGAGGTGCTGACTGAGCCTATTACTCTGAACACTCAGGGGCCGGAGACCGCTTCCCACTTCCCCTGTGGAAGCACTCAGAGGACCGGCAGGGGAGTCGAGTTAAAGGTGGCCCATGTGGAAGGCAGGGAACCGGAACTTTGGCTGGTTCAAAGACTGGGACAAGCACAGTGTCAGCGTTTTGTGCAGAGATATTGCTATGTGGTCAAGATCGGGCTCTGATGAGAGCCTCAGGTCCTAATATGGAAACTACTGCAACAAGGGAGGATTCTGTTGAGACAGAGCTTTTTACATGCTCCCCACAGTTGCATAAAGTTGTGAAAAATGGCAGACTTTGTTGGAAGTTGGAGAAGGTTAATTCAGGTTCAGGAACGCATGCTTTTACCACTGGACGCAATAAGAGGCCTGGAGCTGTATCGATCATTGGCACTGGAGCTGTGAGTACAATCAAAACTGTGAAAACTAAATTGGTGAGCGTATTTGCCACTAAATTTGCCCTGGATGTAGATGCAGAAACTCTTGCTTTGTATTTGAGAGAGAAACTCAGTAGAGATGTGACCCGTCAAAAAATTTCTAGTTAACATAGCAAGTTATACTCTTTCAAGGTTACTGCTTAATGTAATGATGTGAGTTAAATGTACAATCCTTTACTCTAGCCTGAAGGGGCTCTGGTCTGGCGTTTTTCTAAACTGCGCAGACACGGTACAGTGGTGCCAAGCATAGGTATGAGGTAACTGTGTCAGACCATTTACCTTTTGGTTTTACTGTGAATGTGGAACAAATGCCAGCAATAACTGAAAATAATATTGCTACTATTTCTACCAGTGTAAAATTAGACTGGTCAGCATTTAGGGAAGATGACTTCTTAGCTTATTATAGTAATGCCGATATACCTCTGAAAAACATTTCTTTGCCCAAAGAAGTGATTTTGTACAAGGATGTCAACTGTAAGAATGTTGTGCATAAACATGAACTCTGCTCCATGTGTGATGATATAGTGACTGCTCTGTATGAAAGAGGAAAGAGGTGAAAGGTTTTAGTAATTGTAAACCATCTCTACCATCAACTGTTGACGGTGTTTCTGGGGCAGATAACATTGAAGCATTATGGAGACAGCATTACAGTGCGTTGTTTAACTGTATAAAAAGTGAACCATATGAAGACAATTCTGACATGAGCGATGAAGCAATTAGTGTAAGGACACATGAGGTAAATGAAACCATTTGCAGGTTATCTAATAGTAAATCTTGTGGCTTGGATCACATCACTGCAAACCATTTAAAACATGCTAGTTTAAGGCTAGCTCCTCTTCTAGCGCTCTGCTTCACTGGGTTTATGATTCATGGCATACTACCTGAGTCAGTGCTATGCATTTTACTTGTACCAGTTATGAAATATAAAGCTGCAAAAGTGAGTTGTCTGGATAATTATAGGCTGATTGCACTAGCCAGTATTTTATCTAAGGCGCTAGAAATAATCTTGTTTGATAGAGTTAGTGTTTTCATCTCTTCCCTGGATGATCAGTTTGGCTTCAAACCAAAGCATAGCACTGTCATATATATGTGTCACGGTCTGGCTGGCAGACCGTGGGGATGTGGGGAAAGGAGGACCCAAAACGCAGACTCTGCGATGCAAACAGTGCTCTTTATTTACAGTGAAAAGGCTGTAAAAACAATAACTCCCCGTTGCTCCCTCGAACCCCGTGTGCGTGCTTCCCTCCGATATCTGTGCTCGTGCTCCCCGCTGTTGTGTTTCCGCACCCCCGTGCGTGCTGCCTCTCCGGACCACTCCTCCTCCTGTAGGGAAACCAGAGACGCAGCCGTCAACACTAACCCTCGGCGGGCATATACGCACAGCACAGACCTACGCTAACACACACTGACTTGGTAAGATAACTCAATGATCCCGCGTCGGTGGGAGCTCCAAGACTCTCCTAAGTAGCTCCCCCGACGAGCCCTGATCAGCGGCAGGTGTGTGGCTTCGGGTGTGGCCAGTCCCTCCGCAGGGCCACACCCCTCAGGCCTGCAGGTGGCCGAGCTCCATCCTCCAGGAACACCCGCAGACATACACACCCATACCTCGCCTAAACATATGAGTGGGACACAGACTAACACAGCACAGAGAAACATACATATGTACACGCACAGAGAAGGAGAAACGACACCAAAAATACATAATAATAATACACAGGTCCATGACTGCCCAGGGATCCTGGGTCGCCCAGTCCCAGGACCCTGACAGTACCCCCCCTCTAAGGGTCGGCTCCCGACGACCCAAAAACACAAACCAAAAACAGTACAACCAACCCAGGGCGGGCGGCGGGAGGTCCAGGACGGAGGGCAGAACCAAAACAAGCAAAAACCCCCAAAGAAAACAACCCCCCCAAGGTCACAGTCCCAGAGTCCGACCGCGCATCCCGCAGCGGAGCAACAAAAAGAAAAAACGCCACAAAACAGTCTCAGGCGGCCCATCAACATAACAAAAGAGTTCAGGGGGCCTACCTCGAGCCCAACGGCGGCGACGTAGCAGCTCCGGCGGACGGCCCCGGGTCCGGCAGCAGCAGCAAAACAGTTTAGGGGGCCTGCCACGGGTCCGGTGGCAGCGGCGCTGCTCCTCCGGCGGCCTGCCACGGGTCCGGTGGCGGCGGAACGGTTCTGGCGGCCTGCCACAGGTCCGGTGGCGGCGGCGCTGCTCCTCCGGCGGCCTGCCACGGGTCCGGTGGCGGCGGAACGGTTCTGGTGGCCTGCCACGGGTCCGGTGGCGGCGGCGCTGCTCCGGTGAGCAACAGCGAGGCGTGGCACCAGGTCCATGACGCGCCGATCGCTGACGTGGACGCACCGGACGTAGATGGCGAGGAGGCCGCGCTAGACGTGGAGGTCCCTCCGGTCCGCTGATCTCCGGCTCCGGCTGAGCGGGTCCCTCCTCGGCTGCTGGCAGCGAGAGCTCCTCCTCGGCTGCTGGCAGCGCCGGTTGTTCCTTCCGCTCACCGAGCTCCTCTGCTGGTGGTTCGCTGAGCTGCTCCTGCTCGCTGAGCTGCTCCTGCTCCGGCTCGCTGAGCTGCTCCTGCTCCGGCTCGCTGAGCTCCTCGGGCATGCTGAGCTCCTGCTCGGGCATGCTGAGCTCCTCCGGCTCGCTGAGCTGCTCCTCGGCTGGCGGCTCGCTGAGCTCCGGCTCCCGCTCGCTGAGCTCCGGCTCCCGCTCGCTGAGCTCCTCCTCGGCTGGCAGCGCGAGCTCCTCCGGCTCGCCGGGCTCCTCGGCTGGCAGCGCGAGCTCCTCCTCGGCTGGCAGCGCGAGCTCCTGCTCCGGCAGCGCGAGCTCCTGCTCCGGCAGCGCGAGCTCCTCCCGTTCGCTGAGCACCCACTGGGGCCCGCAGAGCTCCCACTCGGGCAGGGCAGGTGCGGGTGGTGAGGTAGCGGCCAGTGAAGCAGACGGCTGAGGGGTGACTGCAGGCGGATGAGTTGACGGCTGCGCTTCAGCCACAGATGGATGATCCGGAGGCGACGATGGTGTGGCAGGGTGTATGGAAACAGTCTTCTGCTGTTCATCTGGGTTGTGATTTTCAATGACATGATTAATAGACACAAACGAGTCGGGTTTACTCACTGCGGTGATGAGCGCTGTTGGTCCGTTGCCAGCTGACTGGGCTGAAACCGCAGGAGTGGGTTGAGGCATAATGGGATGATGGTAGAGAGTGCGGCATGCCTTCCGTAACGGCGGATCAAACGATTGTGCCGCGAGCACCGACGGGAAAGCCCTCCGCCGACGCGTGAAAAACCAAGCGGCTAGAGTCTCTAGGAGAGCAGCCGAACTGTCCATGCTCGGACCACCCAAGCCAAATAGTTCAAAACTCGAGCTCTCCCTTAACCTAGCGACCAGGTGCCTAAGTTTGTTAATGTCCAGAATGTTCGTGGTGAAGGTAGTGGATGTGAGGTGATTATCAAGGAACACTACCTGTATGTGTCTCCTGTGTGGATTTACGGCCTGGACTACGCTCCGGCAGTAATCCCATAGCTGCGCGAGCGATCTCTCCTCCGTGGCAACTCCTGAGTTTGCTGGGTCCATGGCGGTTGGCGGGATCATTCTGTCACGGTCTGGCTGGCAGACCGTGGGGATGTGGGGAAAGGAGGACCCAAAACGCAGACTCTGCGATGCAAACAGTGCTCTTTATTTACAGTGAAATGGCTGTAAAAACAATAACTCCCCGTTGCTCCCTCGAACCCCGTGTGCGTGCTTCCCTCCGATATCTGTGCTCGTGCTCCCCGCTGTTGTGTTTCCGCACCCCCGTGCGTGCTGCCTCTCCGGACCACTCCTCCTCCTGTAGGGAAACCAGAGACGCAGCCGTCAACACTAACCCTCGGCGGGCATATACGCACAGCACAGACCTACGCTAACACACACTGACTTGGTAAGATAACTCAATGATCCCGCGTCGGTGGGAGCTCCAAGACTCTCCTAAGTAGCTCCCCCGACGAGCCCTGATCAGCGGCAGGTGTGTGGCTTCGGGTGTGGCCAGTCCCTCCGCAGGGCCACACCCCTCAGGCCTGCAGGTGGCCGAGCTCCATCCTCCAGGCACACCCGCAGACATACACACCCATACCTCGCCTAAACATATGAGTGGGACACAGACTAACACAGCACAGAGAAACACACATATGTACACGCACAGAGAAGGAGAAACGACACCAAAAATACATAATAATAATACACAGGTCCATGACTGCCCAGGGATCCTGGGTCGCCCAGTCCCAGGACCCTGACAATATGCAGTCAAGGAAATAGTTTGTATAGGGCTAAAAATTCATCTGTCCTTATGTGTGTCATGGATGCCTCTAAAGTTTTGATCGAGTAAACCACAGAAACCCTTTGGATAAAGTGAAGCGACGGGAGTTCCTGGATACACTGTGAGGATTCTCTCTTACTGGCACGCTCATCAGAAGATGCAGGTTAAATGAAGAAGCAGTATTTCTGCCCCCCTTGCTGTCAGCAATGCTGTCAGACAGGGTGGGGTTTTAACTCCAATTTTATTTAATTTATTTGTTGATGATTTGTTCATGCAGCTAAAAGCCTATACCACTGGGTTTATATTAGGTATAACATTGATAAATCATCTTATACGTGCAGGTGACCTGGTTGTTTTTCGTCCAAGCAGTGCTGGTTTACAGGCGCTTCTTAATGTCTGTACTGAATATGGTGTGCTATATGATATAAAGTACAATGCTGTTAGAAGAGCTGTCTTGATATGGAGAACCTAGCAGGATAGCTTGCTAAATTTCCCTGTGTTTAAACTTACCCAAAAAACTCTTGAAGTTCATAAAAAGGTTAAATACCTCGGTCACTATAATACTGACCAAATAAATGATGACGACATATACAGACAAAGGCAGAAGCTCTGTGTGCAAGCAAATACTACTGCACGCAAATTCAGCTCATGTTCACCTCCAGATAAAGTGGCTTTGTTTAAAGCATATTGCACACCTCTATCTACTGCCCACTTGTGGCCATTCTAAAAACAATGTAGCATGCAGAAGCTGCATGTTGCATGTAATGATGCAATGTGAATCCTTGTAGGATACCTAGAAGGGGTAGTGCCAGCCAGATGTTTGTAGCTGTGCATGTTTGGACTTGTAAAGCACTTTTAAGAAAGTTAATGTTCATTAATAGAGAATGACTGGATGACTCTAGAAACCGAATAATTTTAGTACACACAGATCCAAGAGTGAGTGGTTCCCATTACTCATCCAGTCTGAGAAAGCACCGGTTGAAGTGTTTGTGTATGTATTTATTTCTTTTAAGTAGCTGTGTATTTTATGTATATTATGGTTTTATATTTTTACAAATGTTTTAAATTTTATATACATTTTATTTAGGTTTATATGTTGTGGGTTTTTTTTCTGGTGTTTTGTCTTCTCTTTATGGACATAAAGTCAATAAAGATTGAATTGAAATGAATTGAATTAAATTATTATTCTTGAACTAATTTTTAATTCCACAGAGTGGACCAGGAGAGCTCAGAGGTTCCCAGTAGTCAGTCTGCCGAGCAGCATCAAACACACCTGGACTCCATATTTATGGTCTGTACATGTACAACAACTACTTTTACATCTATTCTGTTTACAGTCATCTTCATGCTGCTCTTTGTAGACCAGTGGATAGTCAGTGTGGATCTGATTTTTGGCTCAATGATTTCAGTCTGATTGGGTCATTCATAAAGTATTCTGTTCCAGCTGCTGGAGGAAAACATTATCACTTTTGTGAAGAACGAGCTGAAGAAGATCCAGAAGGTTCTGAGTCCAGAATACACAGAATGCTTAAAGAGTCCAAGGGAGGATGATGAACAGGGGAGGAGCAGCAGAGAGGCATTTGTGAAGATTATTGTGGACTTCCTGAGGAGAATGAAGGAGGGGGAGCTGGCTGACCATCTGCAGAGCAGTAAGAGGATTTATGTAAAGATTTAAGCTGCTGGATGAATGAAATATTTAGTAATGTATAAAGAGATCGATTACCTTATAGAGAGTAATTTCTTTGTGGGACTGAAATTATAATGAGCATTTTGTAAAGAACATGAACTGATTGTTGATGTTCTATTTTATTATTGTTATTCAGAACTTCCAGCTGCAATTTGTCAGCCTAACCTTAAATCTAACCTGAAGAAGAAGTTCCAGTGTGTGTTTGAGGGGATCGCTAAAGCAGGAAACCCAACCCTTCTGAATCAGATCTACACAGAGCTCTACATCACAGAGGGAGGGACTGCAGAGGTCAATGATGAACATGAGGTCAGACAGATTGAAACAGCATCCATTAAAACAGACAGACCAGAAACAACAATCAGACAAGAAGACATCTTTAAAGCCTCAACTGGAAGAGATGAACCTATCAGAACAGTGCTGACAAAGGGAGTGGCTGGCATTGGGAAAACAGTCTTAACACAGAAATACACCCTGGACTGGGCTGAAGACAAAGCCAACCAGGACATCCAGTTCATATTTCCATTCACTTTCAGAGAGCTGAATGTGCTGAAAGAGGAAAAGTTCAGCTTGGTGGAACTTGTTCATCACTTCTTTACTGAAACCAAAGAAGCAGGAATCTGCAGATTTGAAGACTTCCAGGTTGTGTTAATCTTTGATGGTCTGGATGAGTGTCGACTTCCTCTGGACTTCCACAAAACTACAATCCTAACTGACCCTAGAAAGTCCACCTCAGTGGATGTGCTGCTGATAAACCTCATCAGGGGGAAACTGCTTCCCTCTGCTCGCCTCTGGATAACCACACGACCTGCAGCAGCCAATCAGATCCCTCCTGACTGTGTTGGCATGGTGACAGAGGTCAGAGGGTTCACTGACCCACAGAAGGAGGAGTACTTCAGGAAGAGATTCAGAGATGAGGAGCAGGCCAGCAGGATCATCTCCCACATCAAGACATCACGAAGCCTCCACATCATGTGTCACATCCCAGTCTTCTGCTGGATCACTGCTACAGTTCTGGAGGATGTGCTGGAAACCAGAGAGGGAGGACAGCTGCCCAAGACCCTGACTGAGATGTACATCCACTTCCTGGTGGTTCAGGCCAAAGTGAAGAAGGTCAAGTATGATGGAGGAGCTGAGAAAGATCCACACTGGAGTCCAGAGAGCAGGAAGATGATCGAGTCTCTGGGAAAACTGGCTTTTGATCAGCTGCAGAAAGGAAACCTGATCTTCTATGAATCAGACCTGACAGAGTGTGGCATCGATATCCGAGCAGCCTCAGTGTACTCAGGAGTGTTCACACAGATCTTTAAAGAGGAGAGAGGACTGTACCAGAACAAGGTGTTCTGCTTCATCCACCTGAGTGTTCAGGAGTTTCTGGCTGCTCTTCATGTCCATCTGACCTTCATCAACTCTGGATTCAATCTGCTGGAAGAAAAACACCTGAAATTGTTCAAGTTATTTAGAAAACAAGAATCAAGGAGTGAAGCCAAATCCGCAGAGACAGTCTTCTACCAGAGTGCTGTGAAGAAGGCAATAAAAAGTCCAAATGGACACCTGGACTTGTTCATCCGCTTCCTTCTGGGTCTTCAACTGCAGACCAGTCAGACTCTCCTACGAGGTCTGCTGACACAGACAGGAAGTAGCTCACAGACTAATAAGAAAACAGTCCAGTACATCAAGAAGAAGCTCAATGAGAATCTGTCTGCAGAGAAAAGCATCAACCTGTTCCACTGTCTGAATGAATTGAATGATCGTTCTCTAGTGAAGCAGATCCAACAGTCCCTGAGATCAGGAAATCTCTCCACAGATGAACTGTCTCCTGCTCAGTGGTCAGCTCTGGTCTTCATCTTACTGTCATCAGAAGAAGATCTGGATGAGTTTGACTTTAAGAAATACTCTTCTTCAGAGAAGGCTCTTCTGAGGCTGCTGCCAGTGGTCAAAGCCTCCAACAGAGCTCTGTAAGTAAACATTTGATCATCCCTTTTTTAAAAAAATAAAATAATTCTACTTAAGAAAATAATAGGTGTGTTCAATTAAGAAATGGAAATATATAACGGGACCTCGCTCTTTAACAAGTTCATATAAGAAATGATCATATAAGAAATGAAGAAAATTATACCTCGACTTGGTGACAATCTAAAGCTAATGAACTAACAACAGGTGGCTGAAGGGCTGAAGAGGCGCATTATGCTTCTTAATTTGGAAAGAATACTGAAGGTGCATGGTGTTTACTGCTAAATGACTATGTAGAGAGTGCATCAAGAGAGGATGGAGTCATACCATTGACTTTCAAATCTGTTAGAAATATGCAAGCTTTTTTTTTTATACGCTTCATTTCTAGGTATACTTGTTTTTAAAATAACAGCAAATATTTTTGATTTTGAAATGAGGGGTGGCTCAGTGACCTTTGCAGAGTACTGTATTCTTTTTATTACCTAGGACCAATATCAAAAAATGATAACATTTTATCATAAACACTTTTTTTTCAGACTCAGTTTCTGTAACCTCTCAGAGAGAAGCTGTGAAGCTCTGTCTTCAGTTCTCAGATCCCAGTCTTCTAGTCTGAGAGAGCTGGACCTGAGTAACAACAAGCTGAATGATTCAGGAGTGAAGCTTCTGTCTGCTGGCTTGAAGAGTAAACGTTCTAAACTGGAAACTCTCAGGTGACTTTCTGTGTGTGTGTGTGTGTGTGTGTGTGTGTGTGTGTGTGTGTGTGTGTGTGTGTGTGTGTGTGTGTGTGTGTGTGTGTGTGAGTGAGTGAGTGAGTCAAATCTTTATCCTTTTTGTATGCTTGCATCTTTAACAGAAGACATCATTGTGGATTCTTTTAAAAACTAAATCTCTTAAGTCCTGATTGTATCATGAACACATGTGTGTGTCTTTTGTATTATTTTTTTCAGACTGAATGGCTGTAATCTCTCAGAGAGGAGTTGTGAAACTCTGTCCTCAGTTATCAGCTTCATGTTCTCTAGTCTAAGAGAGCTGGACCTGAGTAACAATGGCCTGTGTGACTCAGGAGTAAAGAAGCTGTCTTTTGGAGTGGAGAGCCCATATTGTAAACTCAAAACTCTCAGGTTGGATCTAATGACTTTCTTTTATTAACCAGTTAAACCTTTCACAAAATTAAGTTCAGTTTCATCCTTTTAAGTATTCTAGCATATTTCATTATTTATTGGTCATTGTAGCACGGTGGCATGGTGGTTAGCACTGTTGCCGCACAGGAAGAAGGTCCTGAGTTTAATTCCACCATCATGCCGGGGTCTTTTTGTGTGGAGTTTGTATGTTCTTCCCGTGTTTGCGTGGGTTACCTCCGGGTACTCCGACTTCCTCCCACCATCCAAAGACATGCAGTTAGTGGGGATAGGTTAATTGGTTAATTCAAATTGCCCATAGGTGTGATAATAGAGTGAATGTGAGTGTGAATGGTTGTCTGTCTCTGTGTGTTAGGGTTAGGGTGCGACAGACTGGCGACCTGTACAGGGTACACAGTTTTAATAGGGCAAATATTATTGATAATAGAAAGACAGTAATTATTAAAAAAAATTGTTAATAAATGAAGACTCTGTCATTTTTAGACCTCCCTAGCTAGAAGTACCACAGCCGCAACTTACGGACAACTGCAGTCATTCCAGTTTTGTATCAAAAAAAAAAAATCATTGTCCAACTTTTAACCGTGATTTTTGCACATGTTATGTCTTGTTATGCAACATCTTCTGGTTATTCATAATGATTAAAAATTAAGGACATAAAAAAGTAGTAAAAATAAAGTAGTAGTAAAAGTAGTAAAAAAAAATACTCAGGCTCAGATACCTCAAAATTTTACTTAAGTACAGTGATGAAGCATTTGTACTTTATTACTTCCCACCATCTCCTTGATTAAAGATCTTATAAGTGAGTTTGTTAATGAAGACGGGAGGAACAGAGTCCAAAATTAATCATTTCAGGATGTCGACCACGTGGCCAGTGGCTGAGAGAATTCAGTACAGGTGGGAGGCCGAGCGGTCAGCGAAGACACTGGAGCCGATCTGGAGGGAGGCCACGTGGAAGACGGCGGTCCAGGTGAAGCTGTCACTGGAGCTGTGACTGGTACATCTCAGTTCAGCTTGGCAGATGGCCAAGGCACTAATTGAAGCTAGGCAGGTGCAGAATGAGACCAGACGGGCGGAGAAGCTGTAGATGACGGCATGGGAGCCGCCGGTGGAGGAGCTGCAGGTGACTGCATGGGAACTGCCAGAGATGGAGCTGCAGGCGATGTTGTGGGAGCCACCAGAGGTTGAGCTGCAGGTGCCGCTGTGGGAGCCGTCGGTGGGGCAGGGCCAGCCGGTGTGGAAACCCCTGCCTGAGATGTAGAAGACCCCACAGCCGGCTCTGGCTGCTGTGGTTGTAGGTCAGGTGATTGAGCTGGAGACTGAACTGGAGACTGAACTGGTGGGTGAGCGAAAGACTTAACCGGAGGTTGAACCAATGGCTGAGGTGGTGATTGAGCTTGTGCATAAGCTGGCAATGGTGACACTGCTGCAGCCTGAGCTGATAAAGCTGATCCCTGAGCTGGGACCAGGGCTGCTAACCGCACCAGAGATCTAGCTAGGGCCTGGAATATTGGTTGTGGAGGTGGATGAAGTGGTGAACTAGCAGGTTGCTGAGAGAGCTCTTCCCAACCTCCAGAAGATGAGGACAATGGCTGGATGGGCTCACCTGAGCCTCCAGTGAGGTCAGGTTGGGTGCTTGCCACCCTCACCCTGGGTACTGGGACAGGCACAGAAGCTACCGACATCAGCCACCACCACACGGGGAATAGGAACTGGTGTTGGAGTAGGCTGGATCTCAGCTGCCCTTGCTCTGGGAGCTGGCACAGGAACGGGTGATGGCTGGCAGTCAGCTGCCCAGTCCAGAGGAACTGGCATGGTTGCGGGGACGTGCTGAGCCCTAGCCACCCGAGGAGCTAATACAAGGACAGGCTGAGCCTTAGCCACCTTCACCCAAGCAACCGGAAGAGGTGAAGGGGAAGGCAGGGTCTGAGTCACCCTGCTAGCAGAAAAAGGCTGAAAGATAGGTGAGGTAATAATGTCCAAATGAGAAAAATGATCAGATTCAGTGCCATGAATTGTCTTTGATGACCCCTCCAAAAGTTGATTCTGTTCATCTGGACGTAGCGTTTTTAGTGGAAGAAAATTTGCATAATGATTTAAACTGGCACCACTGAAGGAGCAACGGGCTGGGAGGTCAGTTCCTTCATCACAATTATGCAAATTCTCATGACCATTGATCAACAACCACTGATCAAAGACCACTGATCAATGGCCATGAGGACCATGGCTATGAGGTAGCTCTTCTGTGTTGTGCCATCCGCTTCGCCAGAGGTTGTTTGGTTTCCCTGATTTATAAATCCTGGAAATCCTCCTGGCACTTAACAGTGTACACTATGTTACTCTCTTTGTGTCAGGGGAACCGGTCCTTAGAGTGGGCCAATTTTTGCCGCAGTTTGTTTTGGGGTTTAAAAGCCACAAAGATGCGGTGTTTAGAAAAAATGCGTCTCAACTGTTCCAATACTCCTGATAGGTACAGGATCACTACGGATTTTTACTTTGTCAGCGGTTGTCCTTCTCTCCTGGATTGGCTAAAGCTTTCTTTAGGCGCCTTCCCAGCTTTGACAAAAGTCCAGCCTAGTCCAGCTTTGACAAAAGTCCAGCTTTGACAAAAGTCCAGCTGACCACATTTACTCAGGGCCTTCTTGACGTAATGTTCTTCTGCTTCCCATGCCGCTGTGCCTGTTGGGATGGTGTTGGCTCTGTGTTGTAGCGTCCTGATGAAACCCCATTTATGCGCCAGTGGATGACAAGAGTCAAACCCTAAATACTGATCCATATGCGTAGGTTTCCGATACATAACAGCTTTTAGATGTCCCCCATTACTGATGAAAATCTTACAGATTACAGGCAAACCTGCCACTTTTCATATCCTCCCTGGTAAAATTGTGTTGGTCCACCGAGTTAATGTGGTCCGTCAATTGTGGTACGTCCTGAGATTTGATTTTCACCCAGGTGTCATCCACATACCTGAACCAATCACTCAGTGGTGTTCCAGGGTAGGATAGCAAAGCCCTCTTTTCCACTTCCATGTACAAATTGGCCACGATGGGTGAAACTGGGGAACCCATAGCGCACCCATATTTCTGCCTGTAGTACTGACCCTTGTATGTGAAATAGGTGGAATGAAGGCAGTTCCAAAAGCAAACACACTTGGTTGATGCTGAGAGTGGTCCTGTTGCTGAGGCTGGGGTCATCCTGTAATCTCTTACGAACTACCTCCAACGCTTCCGTGACTGGGAAGGAAGTGAAGAGAGATGTAACATTGTACAAGATCATGACATCACATCTTTTGTTTCCACCTGAGCTCCTCCACCCAAGGGGAGAGCGCTGCTTACTGCCACTCCAATAAATCCGAGATCGCTGGGTCCTTAGCGTGTCCTTGTGGCACAGGTCTTGTCATTCTGTCAGGGTGATTGCTGTGTGGATGTGAGGAAGAAAGGAGAGTAGCCAAACGCAGGACTCGCAGTGAAGGATAAGGATGGTGTTTATTAAAATGAATTGGAACATAAGATGGCTGACTGAATGACTGGGTGACTGGCTGGCTGAACTGAACTGAGACACACAAGTGGGATTGACAATGACAAGACAAGCAGCTGGAGGAAACTAAAGACTTAAATGCAGTGATTGATGATGATGATTAGAGATGGGTGAGTACACAGCTGATCATAATCTGACTAATGATAATAATAATAATAATAATGGATACTTTATTGATCCCCATGGGGAAATTACTTGTTTTTCTCTGCATTTGACCCATTCACTCAGTGAAGCAGTGGGCAGCCCACTAAGCAGGCGCCCGGGGAGCAGTGTGTAGGGACGGTACCTTGCTCAGGGGTACCTCAGGGTAGCCGTTACACAGGAAGCAAACTAGAACATATCTAGCATATACATCAGCAGAAGGCTGCCACAGGAAAACAGGAAATGTGAACAGGTGGAAAAATCAACTAAACATGAAGAAACTGAAAACACTGATTCAACAACCCAGGAACCCTGTCAAAAACAAGCTTAAATATTGTTAAATAGTTCTCACTTCAACATGAAGACACTTTTAATACCTGTTTTATTGTTCTTTGTGTTTCTAATCTTTCAGACTGATTGGATGTGATCTCTCAGAAAGAAGCTGTGAAGTACTGTCCTCAGTTCTGAGCTCCCAGTTCTCTAGTATGAGAGAGCTGGACCTGAGTAAAAATGAAGTCAAGGACGAAGGAGTGAAGCATCTGTCTGTTGGAGTAAAGAGTCCATATTGTGAACTGGAAACTCTCAGGTAAAGACACTTTTTTAAATGATCATTTATCATAAAATCTGAAAATTATTGCATAAAGAACTAACCTTAATAGATTTAGTAATTTGGAATGGGTTATTTATTATGAATTACACCTGAAAATATTTTATAAAACTGCGAGGAGTCATGTGCATAGTAAAGGAAACAATCTTTGTTCTTGACTAAAATAAATAACATCACATCTCAGAATGATACTGAAAATTGATATTTGGTAGTTAGAAGCTAGAGTAATGTAATTCACTAAAAGGCTGTTGGAACATTTCCCTAAACGTGACAATAAGAGTACTGAGAACATTAGTAAGAGAGATTATATTCATCCAATTTTGAGTTGTCATTTTTGGCTTGCTGCAAAATCTAGAATTAAAGGTAAAGTTCAATTCAATTCAATTTTATTTATATAGCGCCAAATCACAACAAAAGTCGCCTCAAGGCGCTTCATAGATACAGAGAAAGTCCTTTTTCCCCACATATAAAACCTTGCACAATCAGATTCCGTCATAACTTAAATCACTCATACCTGATGGAAGACCCAGAGTGCAGACTTACTTATGATTTGTATATTTTCTAAAAACGGAAAACAAGACAGAGTGTTGTCTATTAGTCTATCAGGCCCATGTACTGTAGAGTCTGGATAATGCTTATCAGACTCTCAAGCATCCCTTAGTTATGTTGCTATACAGTCAGACCGCTAGGGGATTTTCCATGAGCCATTGAGTATACGTTTCTTTTCCTTCCTGATTTGTTTATATGTAACAGCATGTCTTTAAATGTTGTCTAATTTCTCCTGTGCTTTATGTTTGATCCTTGCTGTGACAAGTTTTATCTTTATTTTTCCTCTATCCACATACCCATCTAACAGTGACATAGCTGCTCCTCCCCAAACTTGTAATAATAATAATAGTGTATACTTTATTAATCCTGTAGGAAATTACTCCTCTGCATTTAACCTATTCACTCAGTGAAGCAGTGGGCAGTGTTAAGATTCAATATTGAGGAAGGGTACAAGAGGTGATCGAAGAATAACCACACCAATCCGGCCGGGTGAAGTCAAACAATGATTTTAATGAATACACGCGTGGGAAGACAACTCTGTACGCAGACAGGAAGTAGTCTTCGACTTAATCAAAGCATGAACAGATATTTTATAGCATCAGGGTTTGTTTACTGACGCCCCTTCATGCGTCACAGATACATTTTATACATAGATCAGATCAACATCATCATGACTTTTCACCTAGAAAATCATCTTCTATTTTCATGGCTAGCCCTTCCTGTCTACCTTTCAGTTCTTGTCTTGTTCCTCTTTCTTGCCGAGACACCAAGAAACGGTTCCTCTTTTACCAAGACAATTTTGCAGTTACAGCCAAACATAACTAACCTCTTCCTCTAAATAAATCTAATTTAAAGTGTGTGTGTGTGTGTGTGTGTTGACCTCACATGCTCTTTGTGTCACCTCTTCACCTACTGTCTGTGTCTCGTCCTCAAATGCTCTTTCTCAATTCACCTGTTGCACTTCTGACCTTTTACCAGACCAGAAGCTCACTGAAACTATGTGTATGTCTTCTACTAAATAAATGTTTTAACCAAGAACCTCTACTAAAACCTTAATATAAAATGACCTGATATAAGTGTTTTGTAAGCATGTATTGCGATTCCTTCTATGGCTCCAAGTCACTTGCACAATAGATTGTCCGAACATCGCGCCGAACAAAGCTTCCGACCCCCAATTAATTGACCGAGCTCCAACTCTTTAATAAGCACAGATATGCATTGTGTATAAAATAGTCATAACTGCTTAAGGCCTTCTTAAAGCTATCTGTTACATTGTTAAAGCCTCGTCTTAGCCTGCGGCTCAAAATAACTTCCTGCTTTCACTTCTGCATACAACTTCCTGTCAGCCTGCAACTCAGTCTTTCTGAAAGAGACACTGTTTAAACCTTGGAATGCAATATCCATGCTGCAGATTATATTATTAATGCAATGACAATTATTTAACAATAGCAGTAAAATAATTTCCCTCCTCGACAGCAGCCACCAATCCAGCAGCCAGGGAGCAGTGTGTAGAGACAATACCTTGCTCAGGGGTACCTCGGGGTAGTCGTTTGGTCAATTCTATCCCTGCCCCTTGGTCCTGTTTCAGGTTTCTTGCTGTTCAAAGAGACTTCTTCCTCCCCAGTGTCATGAAGCACTGATCATGTGATGCTTGGCGTACTCTCTCCAAAAGAAGAAAAATAAAAACAAATGTTTAGTGAACAATTAACTGATGGATTGTTTTTTTTGTGTGTCTGCAGTCTGTCAGGCTGTCTGATCACAGAGGAAGGCTGTACTTCTCTCGCCTCAGCTCTGAGCTCCAATCCATCCCATCTGAGAGAGCTGGACCTGAGCTACAATCATCCAGGATTATCAGGAATGAAGCTGCTGTTAGCTGGACTGAAGGCTCCAGGCTGGAGACTGGACACTCTCAGGTATGGAGAGAATTTCTGAAAGAGGAGGAAGAGCCGGAAACATTTCCTGCGTCCTTCACTCACTTCCTGTTTGTTTCATTCAGATGAGACATGACCAATCATATCTTTCCATTTGACATTTTTCCTTTGCTCACAACAGAAACTCAGTACAGTGGAACAAAAATAAGATATATTTCTGAAGGTGACTCCATTGAGAACTTCTCTAGCAACATTGACAATGCCTAATATTTAGTCACCATTTAGATCTGATCTCTTTATATCTGTTTAACCATGCATTCATTTCTAGAAAAATAAATGTTCTCCCTTATTCTAAGTAGACTGAGGTCTGTATACAGACAAGACTTGAACACATTAAGCCTGCCTTCATCAAAAGAGGAAAATTCAAACTTTAGTTAGGGTTTATAATCATGACTTCTTTAGAAACTAACAACCACACGTCTTTCATAAGGGCAAAATTAGAATTAAAGAAGAATTAAAGAATTTTGAAAAAAAATCAGAATTAAACATGGTAAAAATTCATTTTTAAAAGCCTATACATAAACTGTGCTTTAAAAAACAGTATCACTTGAACTAAAACTTATTCATACACACATACTGGTTACCATGTCCGTGTCAAAAAACTAAAAACAACCGTGAAAGTGTTTAAAGAGCACCACCAAATCTGCAGATCTTAGAGCTGCAGACAGAGCAGATCAACGGTCATCAGGATTTTCTAATTTTCTCTGGTTTGTCTCCTGTCCTCTTGACTAGAGATGGACCGATCCGATATTACGTATCGGTATCGGTCCGATACTGACCTAAATTACTGGATCGGATATCGGAGAAAAATAAAAAATGTAATCCGATCCATTAAATATCACGAAAGCACCTCACAAAACTTGCAACACGCCGTAACTCGCCTCAGAACGTCGGAGCAGTATGCATCACGTGATAGAGCAGCTGTGGCATGCGGGACCTGTCGGTGGTCTGGATAGCATTTGGAGCTTCGCTAGCAACCTGGCATTTCATCTCCGACAAAGTTATCCCCGAGAGAAGTAAAGCAAGTGTGTAAGTCCATCTCTGAATGTTTGTAAAGCATTCCCACGTTAAGCTTAACGAGCGACTGCCTCTCGCTCTCCGGCTGCTACTTCAATCGTGAAACTGCTAATGATCAGCTGATCGGCTTTTCTGTCGTGAGTCTCTCTTGTTTGTTTTTGGTCCACTTTGCGCCAGAAAGAGCAAACCAGCGGCTGAACAACAGCAGCACGTTTAAGCTTGATAAGCTGTTGTTACAATTTATTTAATATTACTTTCTACACCAGGATCTTTTTCTACGTAGCTGACGGCTGGTAACTGTGCAGGGGCGGATCTAGCAAAGTTTAGCCAGGGGGCCGATAGGGCATTAACTGGGAAAAGGGGGCACAAAGACATACTTTTCTTTCTTATTCTCATTTAAAATGTCTAGCTTTTAATAAATAATTATCTGACACCCAAAGTTTTAATTTGATGTAAAATGAATAGAAGTCAATTACTGTATATAGTGACTATTAAGTCTAATATATATACCCTAGTAAGCTATAGTACATTTTCCTTTGGGAAGGTACCATCTGTGCAGTCTGCAATTTTGTTGAAGAAAGATGTTGAATCTATTTAATATTTCTTGAAAAATAATTGATTTCTGTGCATTTTTTTTCACACTGCATCAAATTAAGGTTGATTACGTTGATTAAGCATCATGAGGTGGAGCGTGAGGGGTGGTTCCCTATTTTTTATTTATTTATTTTTGTTGTTGCTGGGAGTTGGAACCCTATTAGTTAGGTTGCTTAATATTTACGCTAAGTACTCTTTAAAATACCAGAATAGGGAGGATGGTGTAGGTCTAAGTTTATTAGATTGATCAGTATTGCTGAACTATGAAATATATTTTTTTTGTATACAGGTATAACAGAATAGCTTTAGTGTAGTTGTTGTTTTAAACTTGAGTATGAACTTGCAGACTTGCAAAATGCAGCAAGATATTTTAAAAAACAGTTTTGTTGATTAAAAAACACTATATCGGATTCATATCGGTATCGGCAGATATCCAAATTTATGATATCGGTATCGGTATCGGACATAAAAAAGTGGTATCGTGCCATCTCTACTCTTGACTGTGACCTTTCGGAACTGCATTTTTGTTACAAGCCCCAGGGGCGGACACAGGAGATGGACCCAAATGCAGCTAACAATCAGACAGTGATAAAGTTTTAAATTTTTTATTGAAACAGAAACTGAGCACTGATAACTAAATGTAGCTGGCACGGAACAACACTGGAGAAAATGGAGTAGCATTCCTCGACACTGGCTTGGGCAGTGGTATACAACGATAAAGGGTTGCAAGACGAGAGCCTAGACAGCGACTAGAGGTGAAGGGGCAAGTGCTATGGACAGGAGGAGTCTGAGTGGAGGGTGGTCAGGCAGAGTGATGGATGATTAGCTTTTACTTCCTGACCTGTGGTGGTGGTGGAGCAGGAGTGCAGGCAACTGAAGTGAGGGAAATCCATATTTTCCGATGAAGGTGAATGTGAAGTTGGCTTGATGCTGCAAACAGTGACAAGGTTGAAAGTGGAAACAATGCAAGCTGTGGGCACAAGAAGACGAGGTAAGTATCACAGGAGAATAAATCTCAAAGACCTAAAGCCATGTTGTCACAATTGTCATGAACTAGTGGTTCGCACAAAGAGTGGACCCAAGCGCAGACAAACACGCTGTCAGAATCCTGTATATTTCTCTCTCTTTCTCTCTCCATATTTACATATATACCCACTCGCCCCTGCGGGCGGTCTATCCTTCAAGCTTGGGTCCTCTACCAGAGGCCTGGGAGCTTGAGGGTCCTGCGCAGTATCTTAGCTGTTCCTAGGACTGTGCTCTCCAATGTCCGGGGATCTGCTGGAGCCACTCGCCTAGCTTGGGAGTCAGGACTGTCCAGCCTTTGGTTAGCCATTCTGGGTGTCTCTCATCGACTAGCAACTGTTTCATCTGTACTACCAGACACTCATGGAGTGCAGTCAGCTTCTTCAGCCAGTAGGCGTGAGTTATGTCAGGGCCTGGTGCTGTCCAACACTTCATACTGGAGACCCTTTCTTGGATATCTGCCACTGTGATGGTTGCTGGTCTCTGATCAGGGAGGTTGCTGTGGTCTGCCCTCAGATCCACTAGCCACTGAGCATTGCTGTTATGGGTTGCATCCTTCTCCCATATGCTCTTCCGGTATTGCTCCATCTCCAGCTTCGCGGGTGCTGATCTCAAATTGTTCCTCTGCCACTGAGACTACACCTTGGCTGGTTCTGTGGAAAACAGCTGGTTTATTCTCCTGCCTTCTATCTCTCTGGTGTGCCTCTTCAAGCGGCCAGCCAAGGCTGTGAGCCGTGGCTTTGCAGTTTCCAAGGCCTCTGGTATGGACAGTTTGCTATACTTCTTAGGCACCTTCCTCATCGCACCTTTCTGCAGCTCCGATAGTTGGCTAACCTCCCTCTGTGCTACCTTGATCTTAGCCTTTATTATATGTGGCCTTTTAAAGGCATGTGGTCCTAAACCTTTGATCAGCTGTAAAACAGCCTGTTTCAGATTAAGTGTTGTTGTTGTTCAATAAATTGCATTCTCAAAAAAACATTTTGTCTCACTCCCATACATTATGATAAACAGTTAGAGGATGAGGGACTGAATGCTCTGCTGTTCTTCTACAATAGAATATGGCAGGCAGCAGGAAAGAAGCTCTAATTATTCCAAGTGTGAAACCATGAAAGGACCCCAGTAAGACCACACATTATAAGCCTATAGCACTAACTTCTCATCTAGGGAAAGTCATGGAAAGAACGTCAGTGGACAGACTGATGTATGTGACTGAAAGATGGCAGCTGTTTTCACCTTTTCAGGAGGGGGAGGAACACCACAGACCCAGAAGTCTGCTTATATCAGAGACAAAAAGTAATAAAATAGTGGGGACTGTTTTTTGGATATAGCATGTAGACTACAGACCTTAAGAATGTAGAATGTTATTTATTACATGTCAGACACACCTGTGTACACTTGGACAGGTAAATGCATAAGGAGATGGGGTATGGTTTTTATTAGCCAACTTCAATGATGGAAGTGAATGAATTGTTCCTTTTTAATATTATGTGTTTCCTGAAAGTATCACATGCCCGGGCCTAATCTGTCATCTGTTAACACGTCCAAAATCTGCACCGCTGGTGAACAATGCACTGTGAGGTCAATGTTTTGGATCATTAACATGCAAATTGTTGTGAACATTGATCAATGGCAATGAGTACCATTGACAGAGAGTTGGGGAATGGCTGCAATCATAGCATTGTAAGCTGGCAAAAGATGTACAGGCAAAAACATGAGTGTGCCATGGCTTCTCCAGTTAAACCCATTGTGGCCAACTTGTACATGAAAGAAGTGGAAAAGAGGGCTTTGTTATTCTACTCTGGAAATCTCAGGATGTACCACAATTCATGGATCACATTAACTCGATGGACCTGTAAGCCACAGGTGTGAACGGTTGTCTGCGATAGACTGGTGACCTGTCCTGGGTGTACCAGGCCTCTTGCCTTATGATAGCAGAGATAGGCTTCAGGCCCTCCATGACCCTGACAAGTATAGATAGATAGAGTGATAACTATGTGAAAGTTAATATAAATTCTTGCAGGTTCAATAAAAAACAACTCTTATAATCATCATGGAACAGATTTCCACGTTAATAAATGGGTTTCTATTAGTATTAAAAAAAATGGACTAACATAATTTGGGGGAGATTAACTCAGTTGGAATCAACTTCAGCAAATACGTTGATTTATCAAAGTTGTACCATTGCCCCCAGTACTGGCGGGAATGGGGCTCTGGAGGGCTCTGGGGCTCAAGAGTTATGTTACCCTCCATACTGTCAAGCCTTGTATGCAGATATCAACATGTGTAGTATCTACAGAAATCTTAGAATCTCAGCTAAATGCTCATTTAAACCATTTCTACAACCACCAAAAAGAGCAAAAACAAGCGGTGATTAAAAGAGCAGGTCCGTAAACAACCGAGCCCAGAATTTGCCAGACTGCATGTAATGATGTAAACAATGGCTAGTTAGTTAGCTTATGTTACAGTCTGGCAGAGGCAGACTGTATGGATTGACGAAAAGGACCCAGAACACAGACTTCAAGGAACAGAGAACAAAACTTGAATGTTAACAAAAAAAAAAAGGTAAAAAGGGTACAAACAAAGGGCAAGACAAACTGAAGCAAAGCTAACATTAACCTAAACTGGGTGAACTAAAAATAAACATGAAAAAACCCTCAACATGAAACTTGGCCTGGATGCAACAATACCTGAAACATGGAAGCATGACATGAACAACAGCCAACCTGACAAAGAATGAAGAGAAACACACAGACTAAATACGCACAAGGGTGATTAGGGGAAGTGGAAACACATACACTGATGTAGGACATGGACCTTCAAAATGAAAAAGGAAACATGAGATGCAGATATGACAATACAAACTTGACAACATAAGACATGCAGCATGAAACACATAAAGGGCAAAGGGAGACTAAAAGACAGGGGTAGAAGACACAAGGGGAATCTAATAAACAAATGAACTTAGATAACCTGATGAGTTTAAACATACACTATAAACATAAAAATAAACTAAAACTCAAAACGCTGGGTCATAAGACCCAGGATCGTAACAGTTTAGCTATCACCTATTCCAAAACACCACGTTTCACCACCCTCAGACCAAAATTCACTGAACCAGCTGCAGAAAAATAGAACAAAAACGTATAGTGGCGCAAATGCACTAAGAAAGAAATTCCCTTACTGGACAGATTTCTGGCCTTGCAACTTCTGATTGGTAGAACTGAGGTGAATGCAGAATCATTACCATGATTCTGTTGCCTCAAATGATTAAAAAGAGGTGTGAATCATGCAAATAGGAAAAAAGAAGCCGAAGGTAGAGCCCCTTATACTTTAAATTGTCAAAGACCATGTACACTCACTAGGGTGCAAGGCAGGAAGGGCCTGTTGCCTTGAAATGTGTGATTAATTCTTCAAAAATATTCAAAAGAACAAGCATTTTTGGGAATTTGTTGAAATTGAATAATTTCTGCTCTTTAATACCTACAAATTCAACTCGTACATGTTATACGTCCATTCTCGTTCATCCAATTTGTGCCAAAATTATTAATTGCTGTAATTTTTCACTGTTTCTCTTTAGAAGCATAAATCTTTTCACAGATGATGTTTATATGTTGATTACTGAATTTGTCTATTAAAGTGTGAACTAAAGCATATTTTAAAAGGGTTATATGCTAAAAAATAAAAAACTAAATTGGGCAAGGAAAAAATCCAATTCGTTTTTCTGTTCTAGCTTTGGTAACCTTGACACAGTAACAACTGCTGCAATATATACAACCAGTGTTGGGACTAACGCGTTATTAAGTAACGCGTTACAGTAACTACGTTATTATTGTGGTAACGAGCACGGTAACTAGTTATTATGCCAAAACCAGGAACGCGTTAGTCGTTAATTTAGATAGGCTCGTTATTCGTTACTTCGTGTGGTGGCTATCCCGGAGCTTCCACAGATTCAATAACATTAGCAAGTGGTGGAGGCGAGCAGGTGGATGAAGGAAAAGGGAGGCAAGAGGAGAGACCCGAAGCGGCCGCTGGTCCGAGAGTGTCAGGTGAACTGAACTTCAGGTAAGATGTTATAACCTGCAGTCCATCTGGATCAGATATGAACCAAGTTTAGGTGGAGTTTATTTTCGTTATGCTGACTTTTTCGTACTGCGTGCTAGCTAGCATGACGGAGTTTCTATACAGCTGGGTGGTGCTATGTTACTGATGTTGAACTTTATTTTGTTCATAAGGTTAGAGTTGCCAACCATCCCGTAAAAAACGGAATCGTCTCATTCAGAGAAAATATTATCTGTTTCATATTGAGCTGAGAAGGAACAGTTTGTCCCGTAATTCAGCTACAATGAAAAAGACACAAAGCTGGAGTTATTCTGTGTTTACGCTGCACAGCTGCCTCTTCTTCTCTCATCGTCTCACCCTCCCTCTCCTGTTTCTACTTCAATCATGAAACTGATCTATGATCAGCTGATCGGCTTTTCTCTCGTTTATTTATCGCCCACTTTGCGCCAGAAAGAGGAAACCAGCGGATGTCGCGGTAAACAACAGCAGCACGTTTAAGCTTGATCAGCTGTTGTTAGAATTTATTTAATATAAATTTCTAGTATCAGCTGATGTTTGCTGGAGCCACAGCTGTAAAGCTGCTGGTCATGATATCGGTTTGGTTATGTGATGAGAGGGAAACATGAAGATGAAACCAGGAGATGTGATGATTCATCATCAGAGCTGTGATGGAGAAACAGGTTTACCTTTTAGTTAACATGAATGAGTTGAAGGGAAGTTATGAACTGTTTCTGAGAGACAAATAACACCAGGATCCTTTTCTAAGTAGCTGACAGCTGGTAACTGTGCAGGGGCGGATCTAGCAAAGTGTTGCCAGGGGTCCATGTAGGACATTAAAAGGGAGAGGTGGGCACAAGGAAATACGTTCTTATTCTCATTTAAAATGTCTCACTTTTAAAAGAATAATTATCTGAGTCTTACAACAAACAATTGATAGATTGATACATATATACCATCAGAACAGTGTACATCACTGTCACAACAGTGTTTATTTTCATTCAAAGGCTTTATGATTTTTCCTATAATGGTGGGCTGGTCAATATATTTAACAAAGCCAAAACTTAAACAGGCAGACCAATAAAAGAGGTCAACTCAATAGACTAAACTCAAGATAATAATTAACAGAACCTCAAACAAACATATGACAAACTGACCTGCTGAAATGACACACAGGGGGACTTAAATACTGGTTTAGCTAAACCAAATGACACACACACACGAGGGAAAACAAGATGGCTGCCATATAACCAACTAATACAAAACATTTAAACAAACATGAAACACCCCCCAGGCAATGAAGCATGTGGTGCAATCCAATTAGGCTGTCAGTAGTACTTCAGGTCTCCCAGCCCTTTGCCACACCTTTTGCCAGACAGGAGGAGACACCAACCCCCAGGTAACTCAAACAAAGAAAGATGTATTAATATAACATAAAACAGAACTTTGACCTTGCAAGGTTAATATGTGTGCACGCCATATAAACATTGGAAGGTGTGATGGAAAAATGAATACATTTAATAAAGAAACGATATTGAACAATAAATAGAATATTTTAAAGTAGTGACTGTAAATTAAACTAAAGTGAATCAACGGGTGGTGAGGTGTGGAGCTTACCATGTGTGGCATGCCATCACAGATGTAAAAAGCAGGCTAGGATAGAATCAGGTGTGGGATTTCTCTCGTGGAAATGTGCACATTATTTTTTCCTTTCTATTGGTAGGTGGCACAGTGCACTTGTGGCAAGTAAGCAAGCTAGAAGACTGGCAATCTTGCTGGGTATCCAGTTACGGAAGCAACACATTAACAAGAGAATTCTGAGTAAAACCAAAGTTACTTTCCCTAGTAACTAGTTACTCTGAAAGTAATGAGTAACTTGAAGTAACTGAGTTACTTTTGATAGAAGTAACTAGTAATCTAACTAAGTTACTGATTTAAAGTAACTTACCCAACACTGTATACAACTGATGAAATGTCACAGGACTTAGCTATATTTTGAAACCACGATTGTTTACACAGAATTTTTAATTGCTGAGAAATACTCCATTCATTTTCGAGCAGAAACCTCAGAAAGCACTTGGGAGTTTAATAGGTTAATTAAGTTGGTCCAATTCAAATACATTAAATTCAAATAACTGACTTTCATAATGCTAAATTAGAGCAATGTAATCACAAATTACATACCGTATTTTCACGACCATAAGACGCACTGTACTAAAAGGCGCAGTCTCAGTTATGTGTGCCATTACTGTATTTAACACACACATAAGGCGCACTGGATCATAGGGCGCATACAAGTACCGTATGCGTATTTAAAAATAAAGCGGGAGCAAACCTGAGTTCGGTACCTTACTCACATTTCTATTACCGGTAATCGTCATCATCAACAACACACAAGCATACAAGTGTGCGTATTTAAAAATAAAGCAGGAGCAAAACAAAGTTTGGTACTCACATTTTTATCATCAGTCAAACCCATCGAAGTCCTCATCCTCTGTGTCTGAATTGAACAGCTGCGCTAAATCTCCATCAAACATTCCAGGTTCACTTTCTTCACTGTCAGAGTCACTTTCCGTGCCGTGCGGCTCCTCGGAAATGATGCCGGCTTTTGCGAAAGCTCGAAAAACAGTGCGAGCAGACATGTTAGCCCAAGCATCTACAATCCATTTGTTTCACTAGTTTTTTCACATCGGCTGTGAGATGGGCACGCATAGAGTCACAGATTAAGAGCGATGGTGATGCGTGGAAAAAAACACCTGGTCTCCTTACATACACCTCCCTGAGCCAGTCTTTCATCATTTCCTCATCCATCCAGCCCTTTTCATTTGCCTTAATGATGATTCCTGCTGGAAACTTCTCTTTAGGCAAAGTCTTTCGCTTAAAAATCACCATAGTTTCTGTCCATTAGCATGGCAGCCAAGTACAACAGTAAAAGAAGACTTTTCATACCCCGTTGTGCGTATCGCTACCGTGCTGGTCCCCTTCTTCTCCACAGTGTGACTCACTGGGATGTCAAAAGTGAGCGGGACCTCGTCCATGTTAGTGATGTGGCTGGGCTGGATGTGTTTGTCGCCGATGTGGAGCGGAAGATGGTCAGCTTTTCCTTATAATCCGCTGGAAGTTGCTGCGCTACCGTAGTCCTGGTCCGGATGGAAAAATGGCACGGTTTCATAAAAAGTGAAAGTGAAACTGCTTTTAGCCGAATGGTGACCGTCGAAACGCTTCTCCCGCTCGTTCTTTGCTCGATGATCCACCGCTCGAGTCTTTCCTCCAACTCGGCCACACTTCACCCTTTAGCGTTCTCATGGTGTTCTCTACTACGTCCTCATTACAACACACAGGGCGCACTGCGCTATAGGGCGCGCCATACTTTTTGAAGAAAATCTAAGACTTTTAAGTGCGCCTTATGGTCGTGAAAATACGGTAATTATTTTTTTATGTTCAGTCAAACAGTTATTTTTTGAGTGAAGCTTAAAAGATTTATTGGAACTAAAATTTAAACTGGAATAAATATTTTAGAGTGGGTACGTTTTCACTTTTACTTGAGTAAAAAAGTATCTGTACTTCAGTAGAAGTACAGATACTAGTGTCTGTACTTTGGTATTCTTTGATGAGAGCCATGTAATGTCCATGTGTGCATGCTGACTGTGCTGCTCTGACCCCCCTCCTCCTTTCAGGGTGGAGCCTGCTGGAGTCCGATGGTTGAGACCAGGTCTGAGGAAGTGTAAGTGTGTTTTTAATGGGATTCATGAAAACAAAGCAGCACACATTCAACCATCTTCATCATGTCAGGAGTCATCATCAAAGTGTCAATCAATGAACAGATGATGGATCAATAACTGCAGCTGGATTGTGTTTGTTCTCTCCATCAGATTCCTGTCAACTCACAATCGACACAAACACAGTGAACACAAACCTCCAACTGTCTGACAACAACAGGAAGGTGACACGTGTGGACGAGGTTCAGTCATATCCTGATCATTCAGACAGATTTGATGTTTGGGATCAGCTGCTGTGTGAAAATGGTCTGACTGGTCGCTGTTACTGGGAGGTCGAGTGGAGAGGAAAAGTTCGCATATCAGTGAGTTACAGAAGAATCAGAAGAAAAGGAGGTGATGTTGACTGTGTGTTTGGACGGAATGATCATTCATGGAGTCTGGACTGCTCTGATGATGGTCCTCACTATGTCTATCACAATAACAGACAAACATCCATCTCCTCCTCCTCCTCCTCTGTCTCTAACAGAGTAGCAGTGTATGTGGACTGTCCTGCTGGCACTCTGTCTTTCTACAGAGTCTCCTCTGACACTCTGATCCACCTCCACACCTTCAACACCACATTCACTGAAACCCTTTATCCTGGATCTACAGTCTGGTCTACTGATTCCTCAGTGTGTCTGTGCTGAGTTGAGCGTAAAGAGTGTCTCCTGTTAGAGAAACACTCTTTTTTTCTCCATACAGGTGACCCAGGTGTTTTGTTTTTTTTGTTAGTTTGTTTTTTTTTGTTTTTTTTTTGTTTTTTTTCTCTCTTCCCCTCTTTCCTTTCTTCCCCCCCCCTTCTCACCGTCTCTTCTCCCCTTTGGTTTTCTTTCTCTCCCTCTCTTTCTTTCATTCTTTCTCCCTGTCCTATCCCACAGTCATGTCTGTCCCGTTTGTAGCAACTGAAAATAAAATAAATTCATAATTATAATAAAGGTCAATCAAATGGACCAATATGGCAAGGCCACGATGATCCACTTGGTAAAATAAATCCGCTTGGCATCTTTCTTGGCCTTAAGACAACAATTCTGATGGCTATAGATCCAAACGGGACAACAAAAAAAAAAGAAAAAAAAAAGAGAAACACTCTGACTGTTGAACAGATAGTTCAGTCTGTACATGTCTGTCTGTTTCACTCACAAACACGTTTTGAGATTCATGGATTCAATCAGTTGATGTTTTAAACTCTTCTAAATGATTCCTTGTAAACTTCTTCCTCTTCAGTCCTTTAAAGATGGAAGCTCCCATTATTCCAGGATCCTCATGTTGTTTTTCTGTCTGTATTCCACTCAAAGCTTCACAGTGAATATCAGTATGTTGTGTTTCTCTGAAGCTCAGTGCACAACCAGCTCCTCTGCATTTTCAACAACTCTGAGCTCATTAAAATGACTCCAAATGTTTGATTTCTCTTTCTTAATGGGATGTTTCCTTCATGGCTGAATAAGTGGACATCCAATAGTACTCAGTGTATCAAATATTAAAGACATTCTGCATCTCTCATGTTTCTGTTGTTCTATAAAAACAGCTAGTAACAGTTAAAATAAAGTTGTTTATTTCATATGTTTCTGTGATAAATTCATGCTTAATTTAGTTCATCTATTTATTGGATAAGACGATAAAAGTGTAACATTGATTAAAAAACATGTCTAAAATATGTGATTAAAAAATATGGGTTTGTTTAAATATGAAAAGTGCTGTAAAGTTCGTATGAGGTAGAGTTTGTAATGGTCACATGACCAGAGTTTGGCTGATAGCGCAACCATGGCATTGTGAGTAAGAACCAGCATGGATACAGAGCTACAGCTACAGTCACAACATTAATGTTATTCTGCCTGTGGTCCAAGAGGCGCACACGGTATGGTTCCATGTATATTGTTTATATAATGTTGCAGACATGTTCTACATTGGTAATAAGAGGACATTTTTAGTAATATCCATTATTTTGTTTTTTTCTGTTCTGCTTGCTCAAGACTGTTTATGGAAACTAACATGAGAGACTCTGATAATATTAAAGACATTTATGTTGTAAACCTTGTGTTTCTTCAGTTTTCATGGTGTCTGAAGACAATAAGAGTGAGAGAGAGAAATAAATTTCAGTAGACATCAGTATGATGCGTGGCCATTCTTTGTTGGACCCCTGTAGTTACACAGCTGCTTTTAAAAACTGATCCAATCAAAGAAACATGAACTTCCATATTGATCAGATCAATACGTACAGCTCTGATGTCACTAACATCTCCTTGAAGTCTTCATTGATGGTGATTTGTGGCCCTCTGCTGGTGAGAAGATGAACTGCATGATGTCAGTTTAACACTAGATACTAAACCTGTGCAAATTTGCATCACTTCCCTCAACCCAACACCTACTAGAATTACTGGGTTTTTTATTTTCTGGTGCAAGTCCCGAGGTGTTAATCACCCCTGCTGAGATTTTCACAGGTCGTCAGCTCGTTTCTCCTCCAGCTTTTGTTGTGCCAACCACCCATTATCCTTGAGGGCAGGGATAGCTCAGTAGGTAGAGTGGTGGCCCCATGATTGGAAGGTCGGGGGTTCGATTCCCCTGAACAGCAACCCTGAGGTACCCCTGAGCAAGGTACCGTCCCTACACACTGCTCCCCGGGCGCCCAGTGGCTGCCCACTGCTTCACTGAGTGAATGGGTTAAATGCAGAGAGGGACCAATAAAGTACACTTTCTTCTTCTTCTTCTTCTTGAGGCCTGGCACATCTGCATTTGTTTACTCAGAGTAGCTCAGATCCAAGCCAGGCCAAACCTCTGTGTTACAACCTTCACAAATGTCTGCCGTATCTATACAAAATATCCCACACATTGACTGAACTGCAAATATGAAAGACACACATTCACACCTTCCTTTACTCTCAGCACAGATCTTCCATTGTTCCATTGTGACTGTGTATGTGTTGGAGTGGCATTGCATTACTACAGCACAGTGCTGTGCATAAAAGCAGACCGACCCAGGCGGGAGAATCATTTCTTCTTCGCATTTCTGAGAACGCAAATCAGGATGGCCTCTGTATCACTCCCACGCAGGAAGAACCTCTCTGCACAACAGGCTTTGGCCTTGCTTCAGGAAATGGACAAAGCAGACTCTGATGGAGGAGAGGTTTCATTTGTCCAGCAGGCCACTGATACCTCCTCAGAAGAATCTGAAAAGGAGACGGAACAAGAACTCAACATGCCTCCACAGAAGAGGCCCCGTGGTACTGGGAAGCCCAGCCAGAGCCACACGGCAAAAGACGGCACGGTGTGGGTTGAGGAGGACATTGGAATGCCCAGTGCAGTAGCAAATCAGTCAGCAAGTCAGTTCATGAACTGATGTCATTTATTTCAATCCTGTTTGTAAGAGCAATCATGTGTCCTGTTGGTGCCATTGTGGATTGCTGGTCAGAACGATTTCTGGTGCCAGTAATCAAAGAGACAATGCCCCGAGATCATCATTCATTTCAATAATGCAACACCTTCGATTTGATGACAAGGACACGCAGGCAGAACGGGTGAAAACAGACAAATTTGCAGCGATCTCCGACATCTGGACACGCTTCAACAAGAACTGTGCTAAGAGTTTCACTCCAGGAGAACGCATGACCATAAATGAACAACTGTTCCCTACCAAGGTTCGTTGTCCATTCACACAGTATATCGCAACCAAGCCAGACAAATTTGGGATCAAGTTCTGGATGGCCACGGACTTGGACACCAAATATGTCTGCAGTGCATCTCCTTACTTGGGAAAGGACCCCAGTCATCAGAAGGGAGAGAGGCTTTATATGGTCATGAAACTGATGGAGCCATTTTGGGATGATGGGAGAAATGTCACAACGGACAATTTCTTCACTTCACTGTCACTGTCGCACAGACTGCTGCAGCGCAACACAACATTACTGGGCACGGTGAATAAAGTCTGGCGTGAACTTCCTCAACTTGCGCAGATGTATTCCGTAAGAGCAGCAACACGCAGGTGGCCAGTAGCGTACATGCCTTGTACAAAATGTACAAGGCATGTACAGGGTGGGCAGGCAAAAGAAGATTGTTTCTGAGTCTTCTAGCTCAGGAACTTCCTTGCCGATTCATGCAGCACAAGGAAATATTAGCACAGAGACAGGCTGATGAAGCTGCTGCAGCTGCTGTGCCAGGGACTGTAAAGTCAACGCAGTGCCAGGTGCAAGAGAGCTGGAAACAGGAATCGCAGCAGGTTTACCTGTGCAACATGTCAGAAATTCACCTGTGCCAAATGCAGGGATGATGGACACTGGGTCTGCAAACGCTGTAAAGTTTGAGACACTTTGAAATAAAACAGACTTGTGTACCCATATATTGTGAATGTGTCTCGTTTGTATGTAGGTTGTAACACAGAGGTTTGGCCTGCCTTTGGATCTGAGTAAACAAATGCCAATGTTGCACAAACACACACACACATGCAGCAAATCTGCATTCATTAGTCCCACAAGTGGAAAATCTGCATTGTGTTACGAGTTCAAATATTGAGGGTGACCACAAAGACAACAATGGTCCAGAAGAGCTTCGGTCAAACAATGATTTTAATGAACACAAGCGTGGGGAGATGAACACTGCCCCCAGACAGCATCGATCTCCGCCCAATGATACACAAGCAGTTGTTTTATACCATCAGGGTTTACTTTTATGACTCCCCCTCATGCGTCAAGCAGATACAATACATGCATAAGTTTCAAAACCACAAATGTTCTGTTGACGACTTTTGACACATTTAAAATGACATCTTCTCCATCTCGAGGCCAGGTGCTTCCTATTAATCTTCAAACTCTCGCTTATCTCCTGGAGCAAACTGTCCCTTAGGCAGACACAATTTTGCAGTCACAAGCTTTTGCAACCTATAATTTGAACTCTGACCTGGTGATGGTGGAGGAGTGTGCGAGGAGAAGGCTCCGTGTGATAAGATGGAGGTCCAGGTGTTGGAGTGAGACGAGAGGAGAGAAGCGGGAGAGGAAGATGAGGCATGGGGGAGGAAGACGGCGTCGATCAGCACTCCGTCTGAGAGAGCTGAGGGGACAGAGTGGTTCATTTACATTTGGAAAATCTGACCGTGTCTCAATAAGATATCATGACAGTCACCATGGTTACCAGTGCGCTTATTAAAGTGTACCTCTCAGTCTCAATGTGTAGTAGCCATCGAGGGTGGAGTCAAACCTCACAGGCGTCGCCCGCCCTCCCATTGCCACCGCAGCCACCTGCTCCTCTCTGTGGGCGTGGTCATAACGCATCGGGAGCGTCTCCACAGCAACAGGTGGGAAGGCCGGCAAAGTGTGGGCAGTAACAAAAGACGAGGTGTCTTCATCGTCATTATCATCGTCGTCATCGTCTTCATCATTGTTGTCATCAGAGTTTGTGTTTTCAAGGAACTCCATAGAGTGTCACGGTTCTGGGTCCGTTGGACCCAGTATTTTGAGTTTATTATGTTTTGGTTTATTTCTGCTTCATGGATTGTTTTCTTCTCGTAGTGATGATGATGATTATTATTTCTTGTTTCTGTTTATCCGTGCTTAAGGATTTGTTCTCAGTTATATCTCACGTTTAGTTTAGTTTAGTTCAGATTACATGTGTCATTCTGTCTGTCTCTCAGTGTAAAGTCTGCATGCTTGTTTTGTAATTCATGTTTCCTGTTTTATTGTGAAAGTCTTTGTCTTATGTTAGTGTGTGCAGCTTAGCTCCCCCGTCTCGTTAGCCCTGATCTCTCCCAGCTGTGTCTCCCTCCTGTTGCCGATTCCCCCGTTACTACCCTGTGTATATAAGCCCTGTGTTTTCCCATGCTCAGTGTCGCGTCGTACCCTCAGAATTATGCCTGTGTGTCCTTGGTCTCAGTGTTCCATCCTCACTCCATGTTTGTTTTTCTGCCAGCAATAAAGCTGAGGTTTTTTGAGTTTCAATTCTGTGTTTGAGTCCTGCATTTGGATCCTCATCTCTGCCTGCCCGCACACAGAGCCCTGACAGAACGACGCGACCAGTAATGGATCCAGCGGACTCACCGTGGAAGCGCAGCTCCCGTTTTGACGGGACTCGGCTAGCACTTGGAGGGCCTCCGTGCTGCCGTTCCTCGCTGGCAGCCTACCCTTCGGCCCACTCGTCTGCTTCCTCCCCGCGGACGCCCAGGTCTCGCAGAAAACGCTCCAGCCGGTCCCGGGAGGATTACTACGAGCCTGCAAGCAATCTGCTCACGCCTGCACAAGCCTTTTACAAGATGTTAGTATTTAGTATTTAGTATTTAGTATTTATTTATTCATTGTCATTGTCAAGAACAATGAAATTGCGTTTGGGGCTTCCATACAACCCAAAAAAAAGAAGAAAATAATAAATACCCCTTAAAACCCAAGTGTACATATTTAACCCAGTGTGACTCCAATGCAATAAGACAATCCTTAGCAATAATGTTCGTAGAAATTCAGACAAAGACCTGAGAAACATGACAAAATACAACAATGCAACCCATTCAATATTATTGTACTGTGAGATATGATATCAGATATGATAGTTATCTATTTAAGAAAGGGGGGGGGGGGGGCAGGAGGGGGAAGAGAATAAAGATATGATGCACCAATGCAGACCAGTTCATTGCTATTAAGAAGTTGGATATGGTTATTGTCCGTGAGAGGGGGGCAGAGAGTTCAGGAGCCTCACAGCCTGTGGATACAGGCTGTTGGCCAGTCTGGATGTTCTGGCCTGTATAGACCTGTACCTTCTCCCTGAGGGCAGCAGATGGAAAAGGTGGCGCGCAGGGTGATGTTGGTCCCGCAGGATACTGTGCACCCTCCTCAGACAGCGAGTGGGGAAGATATTACTGATCTCTGGCAGACTTGTTCCAATAATTCTGCCAGCTTCTTTCACCACCCGCTGGAGTGCTTGCTGATCGGCCTTGGTGCAGCTGGGGAACCACACTAGAAATCCATACGTCAGAACGCTGCTGATGGCACAGTTGTAGAAGTTCAACATCAGAGATCTGGGAATGTGTGCGCTCCGCAGTCTCCTCAGGTAGTAGAGGCGCTGTTGGGCCTTCCGTACAACTGAGGTGATATGGTTGCCCCAGGACAGGTCCTCGGTCACAGTTACCCCCAAGAATTTAAAACTGCTCACCCTCTCCACCGCCTCACTGCCAATGAAGAGAGGCAGATGGTTGTTATGGCCCCTCTTCCGGAAATCTACAATGATCTCCTTGGTCTTTTTGGTGTTTAAGACCAAGTTATTGTCGTGGCACCATGACTCTAGTTGTTGCACCTCTGTCCTATAGTTTGTCTCATCATTGTTGGATATAAGTCCGAGCACTGTAGTGTCATCTGCAAACTTAACAATGAGATTGGACGCGCAGGAGGAAATACAGTCATGGGTGAAGAGAGTGTATAGCAGAGGGCTCAGAACACACCCCTGAGGGGCACCGGTGTTGACCACAAGGGTGGAAGAGGTGTTCTTACCCACTCTGACACTCTGTCTACGGTTAGTGAGGAAGTCCACAATCCAGTTGCACAGAGAGGAGTTAAGTCCCAGTTGGTGGAGTTTGGGACGGAGTTTGTATGGCCGGATGGTATTAAAAGCCGAGCTGTAGTCTACAAAGAGGAGCCGTGCATAGGTGTTCCGTGATAGCCCTGATGCCCTCCCAGACCTGCCTTGGGTTTGTGTTGTTCTCAAACCTGGCCTCGATACGCCTCCTGTGCTGCTGCTTGGCAGTCTTGATGCCTCTTCTCAGGTTGGCCCTGGCAGCACTGTATGCCTCCTGGTCCCCGGATTTGAAAGCGTTGTTCCTTGTTCGAATAAGTTGTTGAACTCCGTGTGTCATCCAGGGTGGATTATTAGGGAACACACGGAATCGTTTCCAAGTTGTTACATTGTCCACACAGAAACAGATGTAGTCCAAGACAGTGGAGGTGTAACTGTCCAATGCGACACGATTGTCAGTGTCCATTACAGATTACAGAATACATGCCCCAAAATGTATTCTGTAATGTATTCCGTTACGTTACTCAATGAGAGTAATGTATTCTGAATACTTTGGATTACTTAATATATTATCATGCTTTTTACAACTACGTGAATGTACTATTGCTGTGTGATTTATTACTATTACTGAAGGTCTGCGGCTCCAAACAATACTAAAGGGACCTCTGGCTAATACGTTGGGTTCCGTGTTGGCCTCGTAGCCGAAAAATAGCTTTAGTTTGTTTTGTGGGTCAACTTTTCTTGCGAGAGACAGAGAGAGGTGTTGAAAGGCTGCTCCAACGGAACTTATTGTTTCGGAGGAAAACACGAACACAGCGTACAGTCGTATAGCTTACTTACAACTGGGCTCGTCAGGCACTCTACTTGCCTGCAGTGGTTATTATTATATTTACATGCTTCCAGCTCCCGTTTCTGCTCGATGATAACTCGTACTTTTCCACTCGCCTTTTTCTCCCTCCTGGCGCTCAAAGACACATAACGGGTATGGCAGTCCATTCTCCCTGCAGCACCGACTACACTGCCCATCAGGCTACATTCTTTAGAGCTATGCCTGTAGCATTCTGCCTATTAGCTTAGCACAACAACAACAACAACAAAAAGGCACTCTCTCACCCAGGAAACAAGCAGAGAGAGAGTGTCACCCTGTAACCATGGCAACCGTAACGCTGCCGCCTGGAACAACAGAATGTAGCTGTCAAACAAAACCCAAACAGTCCTGACCCGCCACAATATGAAACAGGAAAGTACCGCCGTGTAATCCATTTATTTCAACAAAGTAAGTGTATTCTAAATACCACCTTTTTAAACGGTAACTGTAACGGAATACAGTTACTCATATTTTGTATTTGAAATTATAGTAAGTTACAGCAGAGCAAAATGAGTTTGTTCTTGGTATTGTGTTACACTATACACATACAGTAAGATTCACACACCCAGCACCAAGAAATGGCTCAGTTACGGCACTGGTGTAAAGGAGAAGGCCTTAACCCTTCGCATGCCATACTACTTAAAGATGTTCCCGAGGACACATCTTGAAGTCATAGAAAGAACTGCAATCCATTAAAGTTCTTGGATGTGTGAAGGTTAGAGGACGTATGTATGATCCTCAGAGCAAGTGTTTGACCGTACTGTGTGAATGCAGAGAAAAGGTAAAAACTAAAGCCATTCCTCTGGACATTCTAGCTAATGGCAGCAATTCACCCTGGAGAATCATCGGCCACTTAGAGGAGGAGGATGGTTCAGTTGACCAGCTGGTTGCAGATGACTGGCAGGCATCTCAAACTGATTTGGGACCTGCCGCCACACTTCAGGCCTCCACTCCTGAAGCAATCATCAGAGCTGTTTGAGACCTTCTACAAAATACCTCTAAGCCTGCCAGTGACAATAGCAGCTACAGGAGGTTGCGCACCTTCTCAGGGTGCGCAACCTCACCATCGACTGATGATAGAGGAATATGATCGGCCTGACAGAGAGAGGAAAATCAGGATAATGGAAAGTGTAAAGGGTCCCGCATTGGAGATTTTACTGGCTGTATGATTTAATAACCCTGAAGCAACACCTCAAGAATACATTGATGTGATTGAGAATATTTTTGACACACCAGAAACAGGAGAGGAACTCTATTTTGCCTTCCGAATGCTATGTCAACACAGAGGGGAGAAACTTTCTGAGTTTCTGAGAAGAATGGTGAGATCTCTGAGCAAGGTGGTCAAAAAGGGAGGTTTGTCTCCTGCCCTCATAGACAACGCAGGTCTTGATCAGCTCATTAAAGGTGCAACAGGATCTGACCTGATGCTGTTAAGTTTGCATTTAAGGGAACGAAAAGATAATCCCCCTACCTTTCTGCAGCTGTTAAATGAGGCCCGCATTGAAGAGGAGCATGAAGCTTCTCGGCGTAGACTTAACCTCAACAAAGTCGTGCATGTCAAAAGCACTACTGTACGTGGAAAATCTCAGACTTGAGATACAAGGTCTGAAAACCCAAGTCAATGAGCTCACCACTGCTGCAGGGGTGCCAGGTGTCCATTCACCTGGGGCAGCATCCACAGAGAATGCTGAAGCAGACGGCTTGGGAGAAGACAAATACCTCCAAGCGTTAAAGAAAGAAGTGGTGAGGCTAAGAAAGCAGATCTCTGTCATGTCAGTCAACCCCAGCAAAGGGGTTGCGGTGCCCTCGCCCAGCCACCATGGTTCTCCCACGCACTGTCAGCGGGGAGCGAGAACACTCAGAGATCCCACTCACTCTTTCTGTTATCACTGCGGGGAGGATGGGCACATCTCTACCAAGTGTAAGGCTCCAGAAAACTACCCTAAAGTGATACAGAAATTCATTCAGGCTCAACGGAAGCAGGGAGAAAGTAATAAAACTCCCAGTCCTGCCAAAGAACTGACCACCACCAATGTAGGTGTTAACCGGAGTGTTGTCAATGTCAGGACGCCTAGTTTCCCTGAAGGACTGGTAGGGCCACCCTCCACAGCCGGTGTGAAGGTAGATGGTGTACCTTGCACTGCTCTCTTAGACAGTGGCTCTCAGGTGACCATCATTTTTGACAGCTGGTATTCAAAACACTTGTCTCATGTGCCTTTACGCTCTGTTACGGGCCTTGATATTTGGGGCCTAAGTGAATCAGAGACCAGCTACCCTTACAGGGGGTACATTCAAATTGAATTGGAATTCCCTGAAGAAACACGAGAGAAAGTTGAGACTATCCCAGTCCTCGCTTTGGTGTGCCCAGACCCTCGGTGCTCAGATACCATACCTGTCTTGGTGGGCACCAATGTTCATAAAATCAGACCCATTTCTGCAACTGGAAAGAAAGTGAGAGTGGAGAATGTTTGCTCTGCCAAAGTGGATGTTCAGCAGCCTCAGAACCTACCGACTATTATGTCTCGGTCTGCCAAGGATGATGACAGTCCAGTAGCTAACGTTAAGTGGACTGGTCCTGGCCCACTGGTCATTCCAGCTGGGAAAGAACATATAGCTGTCTGTAAAGTCAAAGACATCCACACTATTGGAGACAGCATCCTCATCACAGAACGGGCATCTTCACATGCCCTTCCCTCAAGTGTGCTTGTGCAGCCAACCGTACTGTTCTCCAAGATGCTTGATAGAGACACGTTTCTGGTGCTCATGCGGAACCAGTCACTAAAAGACATTGCCATTCCCATGGGCACTGTGGTTGCACACCTGCATGTAGCTGATATAGTGACTGATGTCCCCGCCCAAACACAAAAGCTTCTACTAAGCTTGCTTGACCCATCTCTGTATAATTTTGAAAGTTGAATGGAAACAGAGGCTTACTCTGAAACTTGCAGAGAGAGGCAACGTTTTCTCGACGGAGCAATGGGATGTGGGTTTGGCTAAAGGAGTGCAACATCACATTCGTCTAGCTGACCATACCCCCTCCCGAGAGCGGTCCCGCCATGTTGCCCCAGCTGATCTGGATGACTTACGCCGCCACCTGCAAGGACTTTTGGCAGCGGGGATAATAAAAGAATCAAGGAGTCCCTATGCTTCCCCCATCGTCTTGGCATGAAAGAAAACATGGCGGTTGCGCATGTTTGTGGACTAGCGGACCCTGAATCGCAGAACTGTCCCTGACCAATACACAGTTCCTCGCATTGACGAGGCGTTGGAATGTTTGTCTGGCACCAGGTGGTTCTCTGTCTTGGATTTGCGTAGTGGATACTACCAATTCCCATGGCAGAAGAGGACAAGGAGAAGACCTCTTTCATATGTCCTTTGGGATTCTTTCAATTTGAGAGGATGCCCCAGGGGATAACAGGAGCTCCCGCGACCTTTCAAAGAGTAATGGAGAAAGCAGTGGGAGACATGCACATGATTGAGGTCATAGTGTACCTTGACGATTTGATCGTGTTCAGAAGAACTTTGGAAGAACATGAGCAGAGGCTAATCAAAGTTGACAGACTGGAAGAGACTGGCCTAAAATTGTCCATTGACAAATGTCAGTTCTGCAGGCCACAAGTGACATATGTTGGACACATAGTGTCAGAGAAAGGGATTGCAACTGACCCAAGAAAAGTTGAGGCGGTAGCTCGCTGGAAGCAACCCACCGATCTCCCATCACTGCAGTCTTTCCTAGGGTTCTGTGGGTTTTACCGTCGCTTCATAAAGGACTACTCCATCATTGTCAAGCCGTTAACCGAACTATGTAAAGGTTACCCACCAACCCAGAAAGGAAAGAGAGCTGTCAGAGTCCCAGAAAAGACCTACCATCGGGTAAATGAACCGTTTGGGGACAGGTGGGATACTGCATGTACAGAGGCTTTCCAGAACATTAGACATTCTCTTACAAATTCACCGGTTCTGGCATTTGCAGACCCAACCAAGCCTTATGTGTTGCACATTGATGCTAGCCTTCAGGGGTTGGGTGCTGTGCTCAACCAAGAACACCGAGAAGGGCTGCGGCCAGTTGCCTTTGCTAGCCGATAGCTTAGCTCATCAGAGAAAAACTACTCCGTGCACCAGCTTGAGTTTTTGGCGTTGAAGTGGGCTGTAGTTGACAAGTTTCACGACTACCTGTACGGAGCACTGTGAGGACGGATAACAATCCCCTCACATATATCCTCACCACAGCCAAGCTCAATGCCAGTGGCCATCGGTGGTTAGCTGCTCTTGCCACTTACAACTTCACTCTCCAGTGCCGATCTGGAAGCAGCAACATTGATGCTAACGTGTTATCGCGCAACCCCTTACCAACAGAGGACACTGATTGGCAAACTCTGCCCTTGGACAGTGTCAAAGCTCTGTGTAAGGAGATCTCCTGTAGAAAGTCAGCAGGAGGAGGGGCAGTCAGCTTTGCTGAATCTTTAGGGGTTTCCCCTGAGGCACTACCAGAGTGTTTTGTTCTCCCCACTCATCTTGACTACGGGTGTTTGACCCAGATAAGCAAAGCCGAGCTTATCAAAGCACAAGACAATGATCCAGTGATCGCTCCTGTAAAGAAATCTATGAATGGAGCGATTCCCTTTACTTTCGACAAAGACTCCAATGCAGAAGCCATGTTGCTTCAAAGAGAGGCAAACAAGTTGGCAATCACTGATGGAGTACTCTACAGGAAAGTACAGAGACAACCTGGAAAGGAAATACATCAGCTTGTACTACCCCGAGAGCATGTTGCCATGGTGCTTAGATTGCTTCATGATGAGTCAGGTCACATGGGGGTGGACAAGACTGTGGAGCTCATACGAGACCGATTCTACTGGCCTAGGATGAGTGCAGAAGTTGAGCAGTACATCAGGAATTGTGGGAGATGTGTTGCACGTAAAGCACCTACACAACGAGCTGCACCATTGAACCAGATCACCAGTAGTGGGCAACTAGATCTCGTGTGTATCGATTTCCTATCCCTAAAGCCAGACTCTCAGGGATATGCTAACGTTCTGGTAGTGACTGATCACTTTACCAGATATGCACAAGCTTTTCCAGCTAAAGACCAAAAAGCCTCCACAGTAGCCAAGATTCTCTGTGAGCGGTACTTTGTGCATTATGGACTTCCGGCCCGGATACATTCCGACCAGGGACGTGATTTCGAGAGTAAGCTGATCCACGACCTTCTGAGAGTGTTGGAAATCCAGAAATCCCGGACAACGCCTTATCATCCCCAGGGAGATCCACAGCCAGAGAGATTTAACCAGACGTTACTTTCCATGCTGGGAACCTTGGATCCCAAGAAGAAACATGCATGGAATCAGTCCATCAGTCATTTGGTACACGCGTACAATTGTACACAGAATGAAGCAACTGGGTACTCACCCTACCTGCTTAAGTTTGGCAGGGAGGCCCGGCTGCCTGTGGACATCTGTTTCGGAACCAACGACCAGACACACAGCAGTCTGACACATCACCAGTGCATAGCTAAGTTGAAAGCTGATTTGCAACACGCTTACCGCCTAGCAACAGAGGCTGCTGTCAAAAGTTATCAGAGACACAAGAAAGCACATGACAAGCATGTGAAAGAACAGACCTTGGCACCAGGAGACCTGGTGTTGCTAAAGAATTTTGGCACTGGAAAGCACAAGTTGAAAAATAAGTGTCAAGCACTATGTTGTGCTTGACAAAATGCCCTGTCTACCAGTATTCAGAGTGAAACCTGAGAAGGGAGTGGGGGTGGAGAAAACGGTGCATCGTAACCACTTATTACCCATAGGGTATCTAGTGAGACTTCCAAATGATAGTGAACCAGAGTTGTTTGATAGACCTGTCACTCGATCCCAAAGGGGACTCGCTAAGGCTAAACCAGTTGATAATCAGGGAGATGCATGCCTGACACAATTCCCATACATGGATTGTAAAAACCTTCCGTCACTGTCAGAACAGCTTCTGAGGGACCAAGGTCAAAAGCCAAATGTGTTGGATCTTGAGAGTTCAACCACTGATTTGGCAGATATTGAAAGAAATCCAGATGATCATAACCCTCCAGATCTCCATCTAGACCCTGAGGCAGTTACAGTGACTGGCCCTGAGGAGGGAACCGAAGAGAGTCGGATGTCGCTGGAAGGAGAGGAGCATCCAGTGGGCCGCCCACAGCGACTAAAGAGGCCTGTGCTGAGACTGAGTTATGATGAACTCGGGCAATCATCAGATCACCCTGTAGCGGTTTTAAGCCATGGGGTTTTGGTGGGAAGTGGCACTTACAGACATTCACGAGATCACACTTGCCAGACTTCATGGTGTCACCCACTAGCACTATGCCCTTCCTATGTTAAATAAGAGCTGGACTAACAAAGCACAGATTTTCGTGTTTATAAATCTGTGGGGTTTGATAGAGGCATCAATCACATTTAGAAGGGGGAGGGTGTAGCCCAGATGGGGATTTGGGAGTAGATACTCGTAATTCCCATGAACTTAAACGCCACAGTAACATAAGGTGTTCACAGTTAATTTTATGTGACGTAACTGTACCCAGAATGTAATTTGCCCTGTAATATTTCGCAAGGTAAATACAGGTATTTAGAGCAATGAAACTTAATCATAAAGTATTACTTTATGGTATGTAACTCTGAAGAGAGTTAAAATATTGTTCAGAGTTCAAATTTTCTGGAGGCCCGTGAAGGTAGCATGAAACGGGACCTGTGTATCTATTGCAATGGAGGAGGAGAGGAGAACGGCATGGAGAGATGCACGAGGTTAGCTGAACCAAAGTGAGAGACTCAGCTAGTTTTACTGAGGTTAACTAGCACAAAAGAGTGTATGACTAGAAAGCTAACCGTGTGAGAGCTTCGCAACAGATTGTGGGTGAAGTGACTTTTTGTTTCAACGGTTGCACCACCATGTAAAACTGTATTTCCAGCTACGAGTGCCGCGGCTAAAGGCTAGCCCGGACTGCTTGGCTGCGCCACGGAGGCAGCCGCTATGGACTGTCGGAGAGCTGGACAGTGACTGGCTAACGCGCTTGTAGCAGAGACAGCATCGGGTCCGCAGGGAGAGCGGAGAGTGGATTTAGTTTGGGCAATCTACCGAGCAACTGAACTGTAAGTTGGACTTTCGTGCTCTTACTGGGGAGAAGAGGATTTTTCTCCATCGTCCGCCGTGAGCAGCAAACAGGCCTGCAACAAGTGTGAATGTGAGTGTGTGTGGGGCCCATGTGTGAATATTGTGTATTTAATGGATTTATATAGCATATTTTCGAGTGTATGTTAGTGAGTCACTTACCAAGAGGTGATAACATAATTTGTGTTGTTTAACATAATTTCAAAGGGAATTATTTCATTTACACGTCATGTTTCATTTGTTTATGGAGCTGGATATCATTTGAGTTGAGTTAAGAAAAGGGTGTGTTGTACATTACTTTTTCCGGCCCTTACATTCATTAAATGTTTGGTTTGTGTTAAAGAGTTGTTTGGGGTTGATTATTTTACTACTGGTTAAGTCTAACTTGCAGGCAAAGGTTTACTGATAGTTTCCCTGATTCCTGTCTATACCAGAACCATTTGTTGGTATCTAGGCTGTAACGAACCTAACACCCCGCCTAAATCCACTTACCTCCAAACTGAGGTAAGTGGATTTAGACTCAGTATCACGGGTGGGGTGCTACACTCTTTTCAGTTTAATACATTTTCTAAGGCCTCTTACATTCCAGGAAATTAGTTCAATATTTGAATAACTACTCATACAGTTTGTGCCCTTAGTAACCTGAACCTGACTACATCTCGTCTCTCCTGTCGAAACTCACAAATTATTATTTCAAGAGCACTACACTTTAAAGACAAACTCTTACAAACAAAAAACAAAACAACCCCGAGACCTCCCATCGGTGTAGATCTCAAAACCTTCCCCCCCAAAGTCATTGCAGCTTGGTTATGCATCAGATCCATGAAAAGGAGCTGATAAAGCATCCTATTATTGATTCGAAGCTTCAAACTTAGATCCGACCGTATTAAGTCTGGGCTTGGGAGAGCCTGAGTGCCCTGGAGGGACTTTCCCTGCCGGATACACGATGGACGGGTGGCAGAACTGGAGGGTCATGTGTCTGGCGGGACTGTCGATCGAGGACGCTGAAGAAATCTACCTATTCGGAACCGTGATAACAGGGTTCGTGCTGATCGGAGTTGGCTTAGCCCTGGTTTATCAGAGAAATAAGAGAGCGGAACCGGCTGTTCAAACCCCCCCAAGGCTGCCCGCTGGAATTGACGCGATGGGACGAGGCCCGACCTCTCACAACGAACGTAATATGGTCAACACCTTGGAGACGCTTGCATCGGCTGTGAAGGCTCAAAGCAACAACATTGAGCGTATGGGGGGATACATCAGAGAGAGGCCTGCTCAAAATGGGACCCTTGAGCGACAGTTGGAAGACATCACGGAACGGATCACTGCAGCTGTGAGGTCTCAGAATCAAAAGAATGACAACACCATGGAACAGAAGTTTGAGGCTCGCGGCTCTCCAACGGGAGATCGAGAGGCCAGTGTCGGAGTGTTAGGGCAGCCTTAAAATTCTCCTGGGCTGCTCGCATGGAAATTTACAAATCAACATTGAGATTGCGGACCCCCATAACGGCGCCAGCTGCAGGCCCAAGGCTGGAGCCGAACAATCACTCCCTGATAACGACTGTGTTACGGCTATTCTTCCCGTCCCATGCAAGGACACCTGGATTGGCTGGAGGACTGTTTACTTAGCCTGATAGGCCGAAGGACACTGTCTCAGCTAAACTATGGACACGCACACACACACACACTTACACTGATAAGCACTCACTCATCCCCCCTCCCTTTCCAACGCCTTCGATGCTTGTGCCCTACCGGGGAAGATAGCAGTCAACTGGACCAGCGCAGATATACTGCAGGACCGGATGTGCTGTCTACACCGGCTCTCTCTTACCCTTTACCCGCCCCTGTTGCTTGTCTTGTGTTTCTATGGTGTATTGATAGTCATGTGCTTTTGTGCTGAGGTGTTTTTTCTGTTCTCAAACTGTTCTCCCACTAGGAGCTCAGTCTGAGTGGAGTTTTTTTTCTCCTCCTCTTACCTCATATAGTGTATTTTCGTTGTTTTTTCCTATCAGCCTACCTTTCTGACATGTCTGCCCAATGTGATGTTTGTGTAAAGTTGGTCAGAAGGTTCCTTTGTAAGTGCGCATGCGCCATTAGCGTGCTGCCTGCTGTAACCCTAATTTCCCTCGGGATGAATAAAGTATTCTGATTCTGATTCTGATTAACTAAAGTGGCCACATAATGTAAATGAATGAAAACATTTAAACATAACATATCTAAGGCCATCTATATCATACCTGTACAGCAACAGCCACTGTAAGTCCGAGCTGAAATTGTTCATCAGAGTTGCACATTTTAGATATGGTAGTGTTTCGGAGTGGGCGTGAATTTATCCCTCGTTTTGTTGCCGGACTCTTCGCATGAAATCTTCCACCTCTGCTGGTGTGGAAAAGGAGCCTGTTGCCGTGGTGGAAAATCCTCATTTTTGCTGGAAAGATCAGTCCGAAATTTATGTGCATTTCACGGAGTTGTTGTTTTACCTGGTTGTATTGTTTCCGCTGTTTCTGAACCTCCGTCGACAGGTCAGGGAAAAACATCATGTGACGTCCGTTGTGCGTTATTTTTCCCTTCAGATGTGCCGCTCTCATCACCCTCATCTTGTCTTGATAATTCAAGAACTTCATGATGATCACACGGGGTGGGCCATTTGGGGTATTTCGGCCTTGTAGCCTGTGTGCTCGCTCAATGATAGGTGGGGATGGGAGCACGTCCCGTCCCAAAATGTCAAATAGCCATGTTTGCAAAAATATTGTGATTTCTCCTTGTTCAGTATTCTCAGGTAATCCGACGAGTCTGATTGGATCTCCGGCTTCTGTTTTCGAGGTCGTCCATTTTTAAGATAAGATAAGATAAGAGATAAGATAGAACTTTATTAATCCCTCGGGTGGGTTCCTCTGGGAAATTCGACTTCCAAAAAGCACAGCAACGACCGAAGTTACAGTTACAGAATTGTTATATATATATATATATATATATATATATATATATACATATATATATATATATATTGTACAGTGAGGTGAAGAGGCACTACAGCTTAGTTGTTCCCCCCTCCTTTGTCCTCCTGTTTCCCCTCCCTCTCCCCTCCAGAGAGGAGTTAAACAGTTTGATGGCGTGTGGGACAAAGGAGTTTTTAAGTCTGTTAGTTCTTGTCTTGGGGAGAAGCAACCTGTCACTGAACAGACTCTTCTGATTGTTTATGGCCATGTGCAGAGGATGCCCAGCATTGTTCATAATGTCCAGCAGTTTCTTTAATGTCCTTTTCTCTGCCACTGTCACCAGAGTGTCCAGCTTCATGCCGACCACAGAGCTAGCCTTCCTGATCAGTTTCTCCAGCCTGGATGAGTCCCTCTTTGCTGTGCTGCTCCCCCAGCACACCACAGCATAGAAAAGTACTCCAGCAACCACCGACTGGTAAAACATCCTCAGGAGCTTCCTGCAGATGTTAAAAGACCTCAGCCTCCTGAGGAAGTACAGTCGGCTTTGGGCTTTTTTATACAGGTGCTCTGTGTTGCATGACCAGTCCAGTTTATTGTCCACCCACAGCCCGAGGTACTTGTACTTGTTGACCACCTCCACCTCCTCCCCCTCTATCTGAACCGGCAGTGGACCTTCTCTGGACCTCCCGAAGTCCACAACCAGTTCCTTAGTCTTTGAGGTGTTGAGTTGCAGGTGGTTTGTGTGACTCCATGCGACAAAGTTCCTCACCAGACTTCTGTACTCCTCTTCCTGATCATCCCAGATACACCCCATGATGGCCGTGTCATCTGCAAACTTCTGAATATGGCATAATTCAGAGTTGTAGCAGAAGTCAGAGGTGTACAGGGTGAAGAGAAGAGGGGACAGCACAGTTCCCTGTGGTGCTCCTGTGCTGCTGACCACAGTGTCAGACGTGATGTCCTTCAGCCTGACGTACTGTGGTCTGTCGGTGAGGTAGTCGGAGATCCAAGCCACCAGGCAAGGGTCCACCTCCATCCTGTTCAGTTTTTCCTGAAGCATACAGGGCCGGATGGTATTAAAGGCACTGGAAAAGTCAAGAAACAGTATCCTGACCGTGCCTTTTCCCTCATCCAGGTGTGAGTGGGCTCTATGCAGGAGGTACAGGATGGCATCCTCCACTCCGACACCCGCCTTGTATGCAAACTGTAGTGGGTCCTGGGCATGTTGTACCTGTGGTCGGAGGAAGTTGAGGAAGAGCCGCACTAGAGTCTTCATAAGATGTGACGTCAGTGCCACTGGTCGGAAGTCATTCAGCTCATTGGGCCGGTTCCTTTTAGGGACCGGGACGATGCAGGATGTCTTCCATAGGGCGGGCACTCTCCCCAGTCGCAGACTGAGGTTGAAGACTCGTTGTAGCGGCTCCCCAAGTTCAGCAGCACACGCCTTTAGCATCCTAGGACACACCTTGTCTGGGCCTGCTGCCTTTCTGGGGCGAAGCTTCCTCAGTTGCCTCCTGACCTGATCCACTGTGACACTGGGAGATGTTTGGGAGGAGGGGAGGGGGGGAGATGTCTTGCTGCTGAGAGAGGGATTGGAGGAGGGGGGTGTCAGGGTGTCAGGAAGGGGGGGAAGCGAGGGAGGCAGGAGAGTGGGGAGAGGACTCTGTAGTGAAGGTGAGGGTGAGGGTGGGGGGGTTGTGTGCTGGTCAAACCTGTTGAAGAAGTTGTTGAGTTCGTTTGCCTTCTCCACAGTCCCCCCCACTGTGCTTTTCTTGGTGTTGTGGCCTGTGATGGTTTTCACACCATTCCAGACCTCCCTCATATTGTTCCTCTCCAACTTCTGCTCCACCTTCCTCCTGTAGGTGTCCTTTGCTTCCCTCAGGCAGCGTTTCACCTCCCGCTGTGCTGCTTTCATCTCCTCCTTCACTTTGCTCCTGAAAGCCTTCTTCTTCATGTTGAGGACAGCTTTGACTTCCTGTGTTACCCACGGTTTGTTATTAGGATAACACCGTACCGTCTTAGCAGGGGCGACTGTGTCCACACAAAAGTTGAGGTAGTCTGTAAGACAGTGTGTCGCCCCCTCTATGTCCTCACCATGTGGGCTCAGGAGCACATCCCAGTCTGTGGTGTCATAGCAGTCTCTCAGAGCATCCTCCTTTTCTGGGGTCCATCTCTGGATGGAGCGCGTTGTGACAGGCTGCCTTTGGACGAGGGGTGTGTATTGTGGCTGTAGGTAAACCAGGTTGTGGTCTGACTTCCCTAGTGGGGGGAGGGGGGTGGCTCTGTATGCATCTCTCACATTAGCATACAGTAGGTCAATTGTCCTGTTGCTCCTTGTGGGACAATTCACAAACTGGTGAAAAGCAGCCAGAGTAGAATCCAGTGTGGCATGGTTAAAGTCTCCAGATATAATAATGAAAGCCTCGGGGTTTTGTGTCTGAAGTCTTGCTGTGACTGTGTGTATTTTCTCACAGGCAGCTGTTGCGTCGGCCCTCGGAGGGATGTAAACACACACACAGATCACATGACTGAACTCCCGAGGTAGATAATATGGCCGCAAGCTAACAGCTAGCAGCTCCAGGTCCGGACGGCATACCGAAACTTTAACGGAGACGTGTCCAGGGTTACAGTATCTGTTGTTAACGTAGACAATGAGTCCCCCACCTCTGCTTTTTCCGCTGGCCTGCGTGTCCCTATCGGCTCTCACGGATGTGAAACCGCATAGGTCTACGTTAGCCTGCGGCGTTAGCTCGGTTAGCCACGTCTCCGTGAAGATAAACAAGCTGCACTCATAGTCTGTGGTTGTTCAGAGCGCACAGTTCGTCAATCTTATTCTGTAACGAGTTCACGTTGCCCATGATCACTGTCGGGATTGATGGTTTGAATTTAGCAGGAGTTCCTGAAGTTTCTTATGAAGGGAAGCCTCTTTACTTGTGAGTGAAGAGACATCGTCTTCAACTTTGCTAATGCGAGTTTCTGCTGAGGTAAGCCTCTCTGAAAACACTCCAATTGCGTCTTTTATTTCTTGGTTTGATGTTATAACTTCTTGCAGTTGAGCAGTGAAGTGTATTTTCAGCGATTGAATTACGGCCAAAACACTCGCCTCGGTCTGTTGGGCGCTAGCACTAGCTCCTTCCATCTTCTCGGTTTCAAGTTCGTTCCTAGCATCGTCGTCTGATCCATCCTTTCCGGCTGTTTTAGATTTAAACCTATGTTTAGTCGGCATCCTAGCTGTTTAGATCAGAGCAGAAGCTTAGGTCGGAGAGGAAGCCACTAAAAGGTTGACTTTTAACCGCTGTTTAGGTGTACTTAAAGGATGTTAAGGTCGGAGCTCGAAGTCTTGCTGCTGTTCAGGTGGACGCCATAACCAATTACCGTTTGTGTGGGATGATAAGAAAGTGTTTGCTGGACTTTGTCTGTTTTCTTGTAGACATATGACCCATGTCCAAACTGGAAGTTTTAACTTTTGAAAGCAAGCTTGTTACTTTACAGCGACCTGCTTTGTCCCTTCCTGAAAGCTTAAAGTCACTCGCTGTTTAGTTCAGCTTGAGCCAAGAACACTAAAAGAGACGTTTGGCCACCAGTGGGAGTGGGAGTGGGTCAACCAGACACCCTATATCATGAACCGGAAGTAAGCTGTTACACTTAAAAAACAACAACTGGTATACGTGCAAGAAAATGAGGGGCTGTGTTTTTTGTAGTGCCAATTAGGAAGAGAATGTAATTGTTCTGCCCATTACTCATGCCGGTCGCTTAGACTACCAATCAGGTGGAACAAGATAACCTTCCTAGCACACCTGATCATTTCTCACAGCACACCTATGTGCCATGACACAGTGGTTGGGAAACACTGCCATAAGGAAAACAATAGTGCTACATAATAGTACATAACCAGTGTATCAACCATTCAAAGGTAATCTTGCTACAAGATTCCTTATATTTAGACCAGCCATGAATGACCTCAGTCACACAGGCCTGGTGTTGGTTACTAGGGGAAAATGGGTATTCCCTGAGTAGTTGGTGAGCAGTTATTACTGGCTGATAGTTACTGTGAAAATGGTTGCTAAAGCAGCGCCCTCTTTGCGACCACTTCACTTCTAGACAGCAAAGAGAGGCCTTTAGGATGCTGATGTTTTGTTTGTTTGGGGTTTTTGTTTTTGCTAAAGGCACCACAGTCCAAGTATGATGAACCTTTTGTTAAAAAAGATGTTTCTTTTGTTTGTTTGTTTTCTAATTGGGCATATTTCTAATCTTTATTCTTGTTCATTTTTAAACACTATTAGGTAATTAATCATGAGTAAAATATCATGAGTCAATATTATCAGGAAACCATCTGCAACATTTTCTATTTACAGTTAACCCAGAGTCATTGTGGGACAATGATTTTTAAAGAATACTAATTGTAGAATGAATAGATTTAATAGACGTTATACTCAGTCCCATCATCACTATCATTATGAGCTTCAGGAAAAACAAAGACATCCTTTTTTCCAATATCAAAAGGTATAAAGTGGCGAGGGTATCCTGCTTTATGTTTATGAGGAGTTCACGTGACCTGACATGGTCTTTTTAAAGGCACCTACAAAGAGTATGTCACAAATAGTACGCAAAGGACAAAAGGAAAAGTGTCCAGAGAGCCATAATCATGGATAATCATCAGACATCAACGTTAAGCGGCATCTTCGGGACTACCACTTCCTCATCAGCTGTACTCGCTGCTGACATCTGAAAGTCTTTTTGCAGGACCTTCATAGTCCAGACCTCCAGGCAGGAAAAAACAGCCTCTTCATTTTGTTGCTGAACTGAAGTCCCAGTCCTCAGGCACTTCATGTCACATTATAATCTCAGGGGTACACCACTATTATATTTATATCATACTGGTCATGCTTATGTGTGTTTGGGGATAACTGTAACTACAAATATCCAAAACTTGATTCTGTTCATCTGGAAGTAGCGTTTTCAGTGGGAGAAACGTTGAACAGAATCAAGTTTTGGAGATTTCCTTACCTGGATGATTGAGCATGCATCAAGACATAACTATAAATAGTTATTTGGCATTATTGCGTTTGTGTTTGAGAAATTCTGTGCGCATTTTCCCATATAGTTCATTGTATGAGCTGCAAAAATGTTTATAGCGGCTGTAAAGTTGGACTTTTTACCTTGAAAATTTGTGGGAACTGAGTGATTGCTGGAACGAGCCTCAATTGGACATTAGAGGAACTGCAACTTCACGTGCTTTGAGGCTGGCTTCTCTTGTCTGTCATGGTGGTTGCAGCTCAGCTTAAGACTCACTTTGTATCATTCTTTTGTAGGAGGTGGAAACCTGGGCAGCCTGACGCCTGGACCCATCATGGTCTCGGTCCCGGGGATGAAGACTGCGCTCATCTTCATTCTGATGGACGTCTTAACGATCTGCACTGCTCCAGCAAAATGCGCTTCATCTGTCAGAGGCACACCATGAAAAACTAAACTCAGATGTGAACTGTGAGCTGACACCATTGAATAGTGTGATTACGAGCTACCAGAATGATCTCTTTCTGCTGTGCTGGGGGAAAGGTCATTAGTGCTTTGCAGTTTGTATGTTGTATCAAAATCTTGATGTATCTAATTTTCCAGAACTCCACTGGTGTCCAAAAATCTAATAAAACACATCATCAATTTCTCTGAAACCTTCCTTCATTATCCCGAACAAACCAAGAGATTAAAAGTTCTTTAAATAGTTCTTTGAATTCCTGAAAGAGTAGCCCTAAAGGAAAACTCTCCATGATCCAGATCAAGTGTTGCTTAAGCCAAGTCACTTTTGAGAATTCCTTAATTAAATGATCAGGTTCCTTAAAAAAGTTTTGAACTTGAAGTGCATTAAAAAAGCTCCCAGGATTCTTGAAAAAGTGCAAATGTGGAGAAGAGAACTTGCAGTAATTTGCTTTTCACAGAGCGACATTTAAATTTATGCCTGCACATTCAGATGTGAGATATGAAGCATCACCTTGGGTGGGGTGGCTGTTGCTCAGGTGGCAGAGCAGGTCAGCCACTAATCAGAAGGTCGGTGGTTCAATCCCAGGCTGCCTCCTGGCTGCATGCCAAATATCCTTGGGCAAGATACTAACCTTGTTTGCCTACTGGTGGTGGTCAGAGGGCCCGGTGGCGCCAGTGTCTGGCAGCCTTGCCTCTGTCAGTGCGCCCCAGGGCAGCTGTGGCTACAATGTAGCTTGCCTGTGTGTGAATGACTGAATGTAGTGTAAAGTGCTTTGGGGTCCTTAGGGACTGAGTAAAGTGCTATACAAATGCAGGCCATTTACCATACCTATGTTTTAATGTTGGAGGAGTCTCCTACACTAAAGAAATAAAACAAAAAATGCCATCCTCACTTCAAGACTTCTCTCCAGACATGACGTCAGGGCTGTAACATATGAAAACATAAACATGTAGCAAAGTCCAAAGAAGTCTAAAGTAGGCATTGACAGCTGAGGTACACAGTTAACATTATAGGGAATAACAGTTTTTAAGATGACTCAAAATGTAAAATACTGTAAAATATTTATTTGAACATGGATTGTGTCCATTTTTTAAAAATGTCCTCATTATAGCGTATTTAAAACAACAACTGCTGACCAAAGTGCTTTGCATTTAAAATCATCAAAAGAGATAAAAACATTGGAAGAAACGAAGCATAAAATTAGAATTTGTTTATTTTTCATTTCCTAATTTTTTGTTAAGTGTTCACATTTTTGTACACTGTATGGGGTTATGGGCTACAGTCTAAATGGCTTAGATCTGTCTTGGCTGACTTAAAACATGTTGGTTCTACAGCCATCATCATAGCTAGGATTATGAACTTGAATTGGGAACTCAGCTGTCTGCAATCTACTGACATCTAGGGGTGAACATGTGACAACATCTAAAGAGGTTCTCAAGTTAATCAGAGTTAATTTAGGTTTTCAAGATTAAGTTACTGAGAAAAATTCAAAAGGTTCTTACAGAAATTCTCTAGTGGTTTAAAAAGTTCTCAAAGTCCTTAAAAAGTTCAACAGTTAATTAAATAAGTCTAAGTTCTTATAGGGAAAATTGGAGAGTTCCTTAAAAAAGCCCAGGAATTTGTTAAACAAAGATGAGTTCCTACAAATGCCAAAGCTATTTAGGAAAGTAATCAGGCTCCTTGAAGCGTGTACTACATGTTGGTACATACTGCTGAAGTACTTCGAAACACTGACAACTTTATGAAGGTAAAACTTTTTTACCTCCTTTTTCTTATATTTCTTCTTCTGAACAAGGTTCAAGCTCTCCTCCATTAGCACCAGCCACAACTGAACTAACTCTTTAAGTCATCAGTCATTGTGGTTTTGTCTTTTCCAATCAGTTTAATTTCTGTTTCCAGACGAGTTTTTTATTTGTGTCACTATTATTGTTAACGGTTTTTGTTTAATTACCAATCTCATTATTATTATTTTACAGAAGATGTTAGTCAAGGCCATGTTTAGGACTACCACAATAGAAACTGCACTTTATGAACTCAAAGTGATGCAGACCTCCCAATCCTCAAAAAAGATAAATAAAACAACCATAAAATAAAACTACACATCTGTGAGATGATTTAAAGAAGTAGATATTCAGATGATCCATGATGGGTTTGAAGATCCAAGAAACTGGTAGTGGAAGAAACATAAAAACCACTGGGAGATAAATTACTGCTGTCAGTGAGAGAAAACAGCTTTTTAGGGAGTTAGAAACATCAGTTGGACAATACGGCCACTGAAACATTCACATGGGAGACATTTTATTGGGATGTTAAATGAAATATATTTGCTTGAAGTATAAAAACTTCACATGTGTAGAAATCCAAAGAACATTCAGTGAAGAACAATGTTTTCATACTACAGATACAATGTACCAAGCTGTGAATCCAGGAAAACAAAAGTTTATCAATGTTAACAAAGCGGTTTGGCATATAATAAAATAAAAAATATAATTTAAAGTTATTAAATGCTTTTTGGTGGCAAGAACAGAAAACAGGTTAACAAAGACAGGATTTCAGAAACACTGTGGACCTGACACTGTAGCACAAATGTTAATTCTATTTCAAAGCCTCCTTCACAGAAAACACACTGAATGTAACAGTGAATACTTTACAGAAATTTCACAGTAAAAAGGCAGAAAATACCACAAACAATGAAACAGCAGCAGCAGTGAGAAGCAAAGAAAGTAACCACATTGCATTAATCGCCACATCAGCTCTTTTCTCCTTATACTTACATAAGTTAATTTCTAAAGTTTAAAAAATGTTAAATATTATGTCACAGTCCACAAGAGGAAAATGGGGGATAAAATAAGGTCATAAATCTGAATTTTAAGGGAAGTGAAAAATAATTTTACACTGTAAATACAAAATGGTCCAAACTGAACCGTACAAACATGAACCAACACAATCTTAGTGTATTATTCAAAACAAAAGCAAAATTAGGCTTAAAAAGGGACTTTTAAGCCTAATTTTACCCTAAACAACAACACTTTTGACTATTTACCTTCTTCTATTTAGCTTATGAACCCTGCTATACACATTTTATGAATACCTCGATATATTACTGCACTTTTTGAGTACTTTGATGAAGTGGTACTACAACTCCCAGCGTCCCATCAGCATTTTGTAAATAAGAACAATGAAAAAAGAGAACAGCAATAAAGTGTACAAATTTGTCACTGAAGATGTTACAATGTAGTTAAAATTAGTGTAAAAACTACAACTCTCAATACTTACAAATACTAGAATTTTTAAGTGCATATACTACAGCTCCCATCAGGCATCAGTTGGTCAGCTGAAAGGCTCTGCTTAGGACGAGTTCAGTTGTAGCTCCACCCAGATGACACGCCTCTACAATGCACACCAGCCTCTGATTGGTCAGCTGGGACGCCATAGCGATAAGGTCACCTGAGAGGCAAAGAGAAGACCCTTTACTATCACATCTTTGTGTGTGGGAAGGTGTGACCAGATATGCTCTGTGGGAACATATCTAGTTTGTGAGGACATTTTTAATTAAGAGGATATTTCTGCTTTGTGGTCTATGCATTACAAGGACATTTCTGCTTATTAGGACGTTCCTGCATTTTGGGGACAAGTCTGCAATAGAAGGACATTTCTGTTCTGCAGGAAGCTTTCTGCTTTAAGAGGACATTTTGATAATGTAAGTGTTTCTGCTCAGTGTGGACATTGTGTACAAAGAGGACATTTGTATTTATGAGGACATTTTTACACTGTGACATTACAAGTTACACACTGTGAGGATATTACTGTTTGACGATCACATTTCTGCGTTATGAGGACATTTCTCTCTATAGCAGACTTTCCCAAACTGTGCCCAGAGACATTGCAGGGCGATCGTGGCTCAAGAGTTGGGAGTTCGCCTTGTAATTGGGAGGTTGCTGGTTCGAGCCCTGGCTTGGACAGTCTCGGTCGTTGTGTCCTTGGGCAAGACACTTCACCCGTTGCCTACTGGTGGTGGTGGCGCCAGTGTCCGGCAGCCTCGCCTCTGTCAGTGCGCCCCAGGGTGGCTGTGGCTACAACGTAGCTTGCCATCACCAGTGTGTGAATGTGTGTGTGAATGGGTGGATGACTGGATATGTAAAGAGCTTTGGGGTCCTTAGGGACTAGTAAAGCGCTATATAAATACAGGCCATTTACCATTGCAGGGGGGGCACGGTATGAAAAGGGGGGGGCAAAACGCTTGGACACTGCTAGCACGGGGCGCCCACAGAAACACAAAGCAGGAGATGAAGCATCGCTGAATATGTTTCCAAACCAACTTCATTCTAAGCCAAAGACCAGAAAATATGGTGAAGCAAATCTTCCCTTTGGCTTCACCTGCACAAGTGCCGAGGTAGGTCTCCTGCAGGATTGGTTTTCCCTTTGTCAGGAGCAGCGCTGGGCTGTTTAAATCACAAACAGTATCCTACAGTTGTTTATGTTTTTAAACCCATTTTGCACAGAGAGGCATTTTTTGGAAAATGCATTGATAGCAATGTTGAATATTATTACACATCAAAAAAAACAACTACAGTAAAATAATCACATCGTGACGCCTCTGCCTTTCTAAATGGAGGGACAGTAACTGTGTGTGTATGTAAGCGTGTAAAACCTGAAGATGGCAAGATTAACAGTATTTTGTCTCTATCTGCCATTCTGCTATTCATCTCAACAATAACGTGGCGCACAGCGTGGCGTGAAAATAGCCACATGCCTTTGATGTTGCATGACGAACTCTGTATTCCTCGTCCACACGTAAAGGCAAAAAAGGAGTTTAAAAAAATCATCATTTTTGGTGATTCGAAACGCCGTTTACGTGGACGAAACAGCTGCGTTTTCAAATATACCCATGTAGGTGCGGACGTAGCGTAAAAGAGTTAGTAGTTTATTTTCTTACTACCTGTAATTTATTGCAGATTACTTGTATTTGCTTAATTGTTTACTAAATGTTTGAGGTGTGAAATAAACCGCAATGGAGCAAAATATGGGTGTGTGTGGTTGGAGGATGTGTTAGTGTGCACAAAGGGGGGGGGGTTCTTGTAAAACAAAGGGGGGCCCAGCAAAACAAGTTTGGGAACCACTGGTTTAGACGATGTTAGCACAGAAATATTAGCTTCTGTCATGACTGATGAAGTTACTGGTTAATAAAGTTTCCAGTAAAGTGTTTAATCGCAGCCACAGATTGACGGTAAATATCCCGTTTTTCTTTAGTGCATCTGTAATAAATATGTGCAAGTTTCAGTGCTTCGTTTGAACTGTATGATACTTATACTGACCCAGGGTCAGTGTAAAATACAATCCTAGCTGTGTGAACAAAGCCTGGCTCCTTTAATCCTGCATGACAAACCTCAGGATGCAGGTTATTATTACTCTTTCCTGCTGGCACACCTGTCACACCTGAGAGTCAGCTAGAAACGTACAGTGACGTGGACATCATGCAAAGACTGCCAGACTCTGTAATACTGCAAATGATCAGTGACTCAGGTTAACAAAAAAGAAAGTAAGAGGAAATTTAATTCTATAAAACGTGAAAAATTCCACACACATGTAACTCACCACTGTGTGAACATCACAGGGGAGAAATCGTTTCTCTGAGTCAGAGATGAGTGTCAGTAACACAAAAGTAACACTCAGTGTCATGCAGTGACTTTTACACAACCAGATCAGATGAACCAACTCACACTAAAACATGCATTTTGCTGCACTCTTTACACTCATTTCTTTTCTTTCTGCTCTTTTATATATTTTGTAAAACCACAAAAAATATTTTATATCAGCAGCAAGTTTCCTCAAACTGCTGCATCACAGCTTTCATGCTCTGACCTCCATGTGAAATGAGATAAAAGCTCTTTATCAGTAACTTTTACAACTTCTGGCAGGTTAATGTCTGAACTTTGGAGTGAAACACACCCGTAGTTACAAGAAATAACACCACTGTCTGTAACTAAGTGAATCCACCTTAACACCACCTGTGTGTGTGTGACTGCATTACACTCCCACTGCTGGGAACCTGAACAAGAACCAGAACAAAGTCTAAAATAGAAGCTGACAAACAGCTGCACCACCGAGTGACACTTTATTTTATAAACTTCACAACAGGTTTCATGTTGTGACCTGTGGAGGTGAAAAGACACAAAACCTGTTTTACAGCTTTTGAGCTGCAGGCAGGATTGAAACACACCTTAGTTAAAAGTCAAACAGCAACATTTTCTCCTCCCCTCACGTCACTCAAATGTGACAAACCAGGAAACAGGAAGTTCTTCATCCTCAGTAAAGAGAGACGCACAGACGATCAGACTGAGCTCAGACCAAACTAGCAGCTTCCTCTGAGTGAGTCCAGCTACAGGAGAGAAAAGTGGAAAACTCCAACACTGCTGCTTCAAGCTGCTGACGCTCCACACACTGAATGTGAGTTTGAGCAAAAACACGACTCAAAGGAAGTTTCAGTGAAGGTGGTAGAGGAGGGAGGGGAGCCAGGACTGACTGTACTTCCTGTCTGCTGTTTTCAGCTTCACTCACAGACTCAATGGCTTCCAGATCAGAGGAGGATCTCTGCTGTCCGGTCTGTCAGGAGGTCTTCAGAGATCCTGTTATTCTGTCATGTAGCCACAGCTTCTGTAAAGACTGTCTGAAGAGATGGTGGAGAGAGAGACCAACACACGAGTGTCCAGTTTGTAAGAGAAGATCTTCAAGGAATGATCCACCTTTAAATCTGGCTTTAAAGAACCTGTGTGAGTCGTTCTTACAGGAGAGAGATCAGAGAGCTTCAGAGGATCTCTGCAGTCTGCACTCTGAGAAACTCAAACTCTTCTGTCTGGACCATCAGCAGCCAGTGTGTGTCGTCTGCTGTGCCTCAGAAAAACACACCAATCACAGATTCAGACCCATCGATGAAGCTGCACAACAACACAAGAAGGAACTTCAGGAAACTCTGGAGCCCTTAAAGAAGAAGTTAAAGGTTTGTGAAGAAGTTCAAGTGAAGTTTGATCAAACAGCAGAACACATTAAGGTCCAGGCCCGACACACAGAGAGGCAGATTAAGGAGCAGTTTAAGAAGCTTCAGCAGTTTCTAGCAGAGGAAGAGGAGGCCAGGCTGGCTGCACTGAGGGAGGAAGAGGAGCAGAAGAGTGGGATGATGAAGGAGAAGATGGAGGCTCTGAGCAGAGAGATAGCAGCTCTTTCAGACACAGTCAGAGCCACAGAGGAGGAGCTGAGAGCTGAAGACGTCTCATTCCTGCACAACTACAAGGCTGCAGTGGAAAGAGTCCAGCGCTGCCCCCTGCTGGATGATCCACAGCTGCCCTCAGGAGCTCTGATAGACCAGGCCAAACACCTGGGCAACCTGACCTTCAACATCTGGAACAACATGAAGGACATGGTCTCCTACACTCCTCTCATCCTGGACCCAAACACTGCTCATCCAGAACTCATCCTGTCTGAAGATCTGACCAGTGTGAGACGAGGAGGAGAGAAGCAGCAGCTTCCTGATAATCCAGAGAGGATTGATAATTATATCTCTGTCCTGGGCTCTGAGGGCTTTAACTCAGGGACTCACAGCTGGGATGTTGATGTTGGAGACAGTACAGTGTGGGGACTGGGTGTGTTAGCAGAGTCTGTGCAGAGGAAGGGAAACATACTGTCTGGATTATGGATAATAGGGTTCAATAAAGGTAAATACTCAGCATGGTCATCATCAGCTCCTCTCACTGCTCTCTCAGTCCAGAAGAAGCTCCAGAGGATCAGAGTGAATCTGGACTGGAACAGAGGAAAGCTGTCGTTCTCTGATCCTGATACTAACACACACATACACACCTTCACACACACTTTCACTCACAGGATGTTTCCATACATTGACACTGGTGGTAAAGTGAAGGTGTGTCCGTTGAAGGTGTCAGTGTCAGTGCAGCAGATGAGTTGAGGATGATGATGTTTCTAATGTTGTTTCCTGTCAGTGAGTTGAAGCTGTTAAACTGCAGCTGTCCTCCTGCTGCCTCGTTGTTCCAAAGCTCTTTGTTTCTCTTTTAGTTTCACTCTTTCTTTCTGTTTCTGCTGTCCACCTTTTCACATGGAAAATCATTTCACTGTTTCTCACTGAATGACTCCCCAAACTAGATTTGAAATTCTATCAAGTTTCTAATCATTACAAGTGATTCATGTTTCTATTTGATGTGTAAATGGAGATGATTTAGTTTGCTGGGATATGGACTGACATGTGTTGAATGGGAGGAGCAGTTTGTTGTTGTCTTCTTGTCTGTTTATGACAACAATAAATATGTTGTTGAAACAATGATTCATGTTTAACTCCATATATGAAATGTTTCTGATCTTTGAATTCTGTTTGATTAAAGACTTTCTTCATGACACAAATGAGATTTCAGTGTATTAATAGAACTAAATAAGCTCAGAGTTGAAAGGCTGGAGTATTATGTACGTGCTTCACTGTCAGGATCTTCAGGGGGATTCAAAGGGAAACATCAAACTGCTGTAATGAGATAAACTAGTTGGGCTGAACACACTTATCTGTAGTTTGTCTCCATCCAGGATCATCAGAATATAATGAACATGTGTGAAAAGCCACAAAATGCTGCTGCCCTCTCAGCATGATGAGCTCCAGCCTTTGTTAGCAGGACAACAGGAAACATGAGACAACTTTCAGAGACAGTAACCAACTGTGGCCACAAGATGGCAGCAGCTGATCTGAGATCCTTTATTGGACAGAAGGACTCTGCTCTGTGACGTCATCAGAGAGACGGCCTTCACTCTGATAGATCTGACGTCATGTCTGCACTGCGATGATGAAAGCTGATAAACACATTGTTATTGATCCATGAAATCACCTCTGTCCTCTCAAGTGTAGCTGTTTACAGAGCTGAAGAAGTCCTTCATCATCAAAACAGACAAACATGTATTTCCTGTATTAAGTGACGTCATCCTCACTCTGACCTCTTACATACATTCTGTTCAGTTTTCCTGCTGTAAGAAATAAACTGTGTGAAAATAGAAATGCAGGGAAACATCCATTAATCACAGCTGAGCCGTTTGTTTCTGACTCACATTCAATGAGGCTTCAGGTGTAAATACCTCAGAAGTGTTTGTGAGTTCAGTAGAAGCAGACCCAGTCGACCATCATGGCCTCCACAGCACTACACAATGCAACAGAAAGGCCTTCATCATCTGCTGAACCACCTCTGAACCACGACGCTCTCCCTGCATCTAAAAGCTGTTAGTCAGGATGAGATGCTGCTGTGATCGCTCACAATTTACCTGTGAGACCTTTGTAAATATTGTCTTTGTTTCTGGAGGAAACACCTTTAGTCTGTTTGTATTTGGAGTGCAGATCTGGGCGTCCATCACTTTAACCTGCACACGTTTAGTTATTGAGTGTAGTTGATGTTTGGCAGCATTTTATAAGTGACAGTTCATGAACGGTGAAGGAACAGAGGACGCCTGACCATCCTACCTGTGTCAGTAAGAAGACTTTCATCACAACTTCACAACTTAACACAACTGAAACCTGAATTCAGTGTTGCATAGTTTACTAACAGTGTGTGCTGACACTGAAGTTAGCAGTTTGTTTCCTAAGAGCTGCTGGGACAAACCACAGTGACCGGCTACAGAGTTTAGTTAAGGTGGTTCTAACATGTGACCTGTTGAATTATTTACAGGGATTTATTTTTCATTTAAAGCATCATTTGTGAAGTTTTTATGAAGTTTACTTCTTTTATGTTCTTTGTGTAACGTTTAGATTTTCTTGTCTTGTGTTTTAACTCTTCAGGTTTCCTGTAACAGAGATGTAAACCACCGTTTTCTGATGCTGCTGCACTGGGACATAAACACGGCCACTTTATTAGGCACACCTTGCTGGCTGCAGGTTATAACCCCTGCTGGAAACATCCCACAGATTTGGATCCTTATTGCCATGACAGCACCACACAGCTGCTCCAGATGCTGCAGGATGCTGGTCAGGGCTCTAACAGTGAAACTTTACTGAAAGTAAGAAACCTGAGAGGAAATAAACTTTCGAACTAGCGGCTACACGGAAAGAAGAAACAGGAAAACATGGCAGAGGCAACTGTTTCTGTTAGTTGGACACTGCTAGCACGGGCGCCTCCAAAAACGCAAAGCAGGAGATGAAGCATCGCTGAATATGTTTCCAAACCAACTTCATCCTAAGCCAAAGACTAGAAAATATGGTGAAGCAAATCTTCCCTTTGGCTTCACCTGCACAAGTGCCGAGGTAGGTCTCCCTGCAGAATTGGTTTTCCCTTTGTTGGGAGCACGCGCTGGGCTGTTTAAATCACGGACAAACAGGATCCCACATTCTTGATTTTTAGTTCACAAACACTTGTTGTAATGACGAACTACTCCTGACATGTTGGAGATGTTAGCTCTTTATACAGTAAAGTTACAGCAGGATACAAATAACATCAGGCTGATCCTGCCACGATTTGTTCCCCCGGTTCAAATCACAGACAAACAGGATCCCACAGCTGTTTATGTTTTTAAACCCATTTTGCACAGAGAGGCATTTTTTGAAAAATGCATTGATAGCAATGTTGAATTATTACGCAGGAAAAACAAACAAACAACTGCATGTAAAATAATCACACCGTGACGCCTCTGCCTTTGTAAATAGAGGGACAGTAACTGCATGTAAAACCTGCAGATAGTCAGATTAACTGTATTTTGTCTCTATCTGCCATTCTGCAATTCATCTCATGTAAACAATGATGTGGCGCATAGCGTGACGTGAAAACCTTTGACGTTGTGTGTAGTTTATTTTCTTACTACCTGTAACTTATTGCAGATTAATTGTATTTACTTAATTGTTTACTAAATGTTTGAGGTGTGAAATAAACTGCAATGGAGCAAATTATGGGCGTGTGTGGTTGGAGGATGTGTTAGTGCGTGTGTGCGTGCGCGAGAAGGGGGGGACATTTTTCTTGTAAAACAAAGGGGGGCCCAGCAAAAAAAGATTGGGAACCACTGCTCTGTGTGTGTTCACTGACCTGGTGATGGTGGAGGAGTGTGCGAGGAGAAGGCTCCGTGTGATAAGATGGAGGTCCAGGTGTTGGAGCGAGACGAGAGGAGAGAAGCGGGAGAGGAAGATGAGGCATGGGGGAGGAAGACGGCGTCGATCAGCACTCCGTCTGAGAGAGCTGAGGGGACAGAGTGGTTCATTTACATTTGGAAAATCTGACCGTGTCTCAATAAGATATCATGACAGTCACCATGGTTACCAGTGCGCTTATTAAAGTGTACCTCTCAGTCTCAATGTGTAGTAGCCATCGAGGGTGGAGTCAAACCTCTCAGGCATCGCCCGCCCTCCCATTGCCACCGCAGCCACCTGCTCCTCTCTGTGGGCGTGGTCGTAACGCATCGGGAGCGTCTCCACAGCAACAGGTGGGAAGGCCGGCAAAGTGTGGGCAGTAACAAAAGACGAGGCGTCATCAGCGTCATTATCATCGTCGTCATCGTCTTCATCATTGTTGTCATCAGAGTTTGTGTTTTCAAGGAACTCCATAGAGGCTTCAAAGAGAATCACTGCAGACACACAGAAGATCGAGAACATCGTACTATGAGGAACGCCGTGGTCACTCAGGAGCACCGTAGCTCCATGATTACCATCATCTTTTTATGTTCTGTCATCTGTGAGGCCTATTCTGGCAGACACAAGGAGCACAGTTGGGTCTCTTTTATGAAAAGTTGTTTTTCTGGTCTCTGTCCTTTTGTCTTCTTGTTAGCACCACATTTGATTATTGTTTTTCTCACCTACGAGCATCGAATCTTGTGAGGACTAGTATTTCTGTTTTTTTCCTTTTAAATGATTACAGCCTCTCTGGTCACAGAAAGGTCACTTGTGAGGAGCACAGATTTTCTGAGGACTTCATGTAAACAAAGGCTCTCTATGATTTTTAGATTGGGTCATACAGAAACTTCCTCTCAGCAAAGTGCAGTTTCTTTAAAACAACATTCAGTCTTACCCGTCTTGTTGTTCTGCTCTGGCTGCAGTGTGATCCGGGGACTTCTGAAGGGACAAAACAATTCAACCTCCTTAGATTAGAGTTCACCTGTCACGAGGAGCTCTGACTAGTCAGACACTGGAATAGTGCGGTATGCAGTTTATACATTAATATAACCCGATGACCCGGAGTCAGTGACATCCCCCTGAGAACTGACCTCTTGTTTGGCGTGTCCGTCTGCAGAAGCTGCTTCCTCTTCCACGACTTCCTGCTGAAACAAACATGGTGAGTGTGACTCGCGGTCAGAGCTGAGCGGTGCAGTCAAAGCCGGTTTAAAGTCTCACCCTGCTCTGCGGTCCGGAGGACAAGGCGTCGACTTACTGACCAGTGAGGACGGAGAGGTCAGAGAGAGAGAGGGGGACGAGGGGGAGGAGGAGAGGGGAGGTCTGAAGGAACGAGGGGTGGAAGGTAACGGGAGTTGGGAGAAGTAAGAGGGGGAGGAGGGGGGAGATGCGTAGCGGTGGCGAGAAGAGGGCGAGGAAGAGGATGCGGAGGAGGGGCAGCGAGATGAAGCTCGGTCTGTCCAGAACAAGCAGCGATCCTCCTGAAGGAGAGACGAGGAGGTGTTAGAGGAGGAACAGAAGGAGGCCAGGCGGTCCGGGGAGTTTACACTGATGGAGACGCTTCACACAGTTCACACAAAGAGCTGATCTTCTACTAATTAAAGCTGCCGGAGCTCGAGTGTTTTCCCGATGTTCGCTGCGGGGAATCTCGAGAGCAGGAAAGTGATACATGAGTTATCCTGTAGCCTGTGGTCAACGCTGGCACATTCCTATTCACGAGGCTACACCGGCTTTGTTTCCGAGCATCTTTCCTGAATGTTTACACTGATTATTGGAAAAACAGCTAATATGAACTAATAAGAAAGTGTTTGTTGGACTTTGTCTGTTTTCCTGTAGACGTGTGACCCATGTCCAAACTGGAAGTTTTAAGCTTTGAAAGCAAGCTTGTTACTTTACGACCTGCTTTGTCCCTTCCTGAAAGCTTAAAGTCACTCGCTGTTTAGTTCAGCTTGAGCCAAGAAGACTAAAAGAGACGTTTGGCCACCAAAGTCTGTGTTAGAAGAATTAAGACTCACATTGGGTCCCATTTGTATCCGTCACTACTCAACTCTTTTCTTCATAATTTAAGCAAAGGATGAATAAAATAATAGATTATGTCAAATCTGTCTATCTCAGTCAGTCATCTGAACCTTCTTTAAACTAAGTGCTGCACAAATCAAACCTTTAACGTAACTCTTGACTGAAATAAACGAGGTGCACTTGATTTATAACACAAGAGAAAACGAGAGATTTGCAGTGAAAATAAACACCAAAAAGTTGTCACACTTTCATCTCCGTCGAAGTCATCTCCACCCTTCTACACGCAGATATCTCCCTCTAGTGGCCATTATAAAGAATACAGGTTACCTGCCAAACCCAGTCTCTGTTATGCTGAATGAGTCACATGACCTCTGCATGTATTTTTGTTAGAACAGATGAGGAATGTAAAATAACTGAACTGTTTACAGATCAGATCACAAAGTAAAGCAGTTTACATTTACATAACAGATAATTGTGCACTAGCTGTTACCTCTCCTCTGCGGCTATAAGTAACCATGGTGATGGTAGCCTGGATACAGAAGGTGTGTCTCTCCCTGTAACAGAGCCGCTCCACCTCCCTCTTAAGCTCCGCCCCTTGCAGGAATCCCAGCTCACCTGTGTTTTAGATTCAGCACAGGTGAGACGAAAGATCATCACTGAGATGATTGAAGCTCCGACCGTCAGAAAAATGAAACTGCTCTGTGGTCAGGAGCTATAAACACAGCATGCTGACCTCTCTTGTCCTTCATGTATGTTTCCAAGGAGACCGGAGGGGGCGGGTAGATGAAGAAGCCTCCAATCAGAGCCCTGTTCAGCACCTCTTCATCGTGCTGGCTCCTCAGCCACTGCAGGAACTGCCGAACTGGGCGGAGCCTGCGGTAACTCATCTCTGAGTGGTGCCCCAAGCCTGCCAGTCGACCAATCAGGAGCAAGGACAGAGTTGACACACAACATTGACCGCCAGGGGGAGTCAGTGGGAGAAACGCTGCAACTGAAAATGTGAATCTAGCTTCGTACACAGCGTGTTACCTGTGCAGTACACCTGTGTGTAGGTGGTGTTGGTCAGGTAGAAGCAGTTGTGACCTTGATCCGAGGACCTGACCACCTTCAGTCGTGTACAAACAACCACGGACACTGCAGACGGAGGACGGGTAAACAAAGATAAAATGTGCTGTAGACACACATTCACATGTTCACGAGTCAAATCTACGGTGTCTCACGTGGGTACAGCCTCAGGTGGGTTTCTGGCTGAGACGTGGAGAAAAGTTTCACCATGACTGGCTGCTCACTCGTCCCGTCCTCCAATCGTAGCCAGCGATACTCCAGAAGCTCCACCCCTCTGCCATCTTCAAATTAAAATAAAATATAATAATTAGGAATAAAAAGCCAATTTCTTTGTGGCTGAAAGAAAACTCAAGGAAAACCAGCAAATTTTGTTGTCATGGTGTGTTTTTATCGCCATGGTAACTCCCTCACCCTTGCTCCTGATTCGCTCCGGCCGTCCTGAGAACGTCAGCAGGCCAATAACATCACATTGAGCACCGTTAGGGCAGTCCAGCAGCTCCTTACTGACAAAAAGAGTCAGTGTGTGCACTTGTCTTTCAAACCATGAGAGGACATCAGCTTTAAACGATCAAAATGAGGACATCTTTGAATTATGGGGACATTTCTCATGTATGATGTTTGCCTGTTTGAAGGGCTAGTTTAGTTTCAGGGTCAGTGAAACATTCAGCTGCAAGGACCAAGGTTACCGACAGGAGCCAGGAATGCTTTATTTAGACTAGAAGAGGACACAAAACATCTACCAAGGCCAAGTCCCCGTTTTTTGATCAAACCCACATTAAAACCTAAATTGCTTCACTAATATATAGTGTTTTATAGTGTCTTCATAATCTTGCTCACAAACAGATAAACAAACAGCAGCCTCTAAGGGAGTGTTTCCCACCACTGTGCCACAGCACATAAGTGTAACATAAGAAATTATCAGGTGTGCCGTGGAAGTTTATCCACTTTCACCAGATTGGTACTCCAAGCGAGTTGCGTGTAGTGACAGGACGAACAGGAACAGGAAGAACAATTAGATTCTCTTCAACTAAGTGGGTTAAGTGGACTGCCAACCGCCAGTAAAACAGAAGAAGACAAGAAGAAATACTAATGTACAGAGTAGTATTATAGTACGACTGCAATAAAGAGGAAAAAAAAGACTCAGAGCTGTTGAGGAAGAACTTCCTGTGTGTCTTTCTTCAGTTCCTGCAAGAATATCAGCTTTGTGTTCAACTAAGCAGGCCCGGTTTCACACTAAGTAAGTAAATTGAGAGCAGATTATCATTATATTTCAATAAAAATGGTTTTTGTGACATTTTTGTTTGGTGGTGTGCTTTGTGATTTTTCTGATGTGAAATATGTGCCGTGGCTCAAAGAGTTTGGGAAACACTGCTCTAAGGGTTTGAGTAGAGTCCTCATGTGCAAACAGGATCATGTACCTGTTGTAGAAGCTGTAGGTGGGTGCAGGGGGAAGATAGTCAGGTGAAACAGTGGATTCTTGGAGGACAGAAATCTGTGCAACAGGATTTCTGCTGTTCACACTGATCTCTGCACAGAAAAACAGAATCAGAGCGATAACTGTGAGTCACAGGTTCCCACGTATACAATGTTCAGTTAGAATAAGTCTGCCTTCTAACCTGTGGTGAGATTTAAAGGTAACTGAGAAGTTGAAAAGGCTAAAATGAAAGATTAAATATAGACGTGTGTGAATAACACAAGTGGGGAGACTCAATGAGAGGGCCACTGGACACAAAAGCAAAGAATCACCAGTTCAAACTGAGTTTTAGGGTGAAGTTAATATAATAATATGTTAAGCTTTAAAATCTGCACATCATAAAACACCTTTTACCCAAAAGTACCGGAGTTTGAAAAAGGAAAAAATGACTAAAAAAGTCTCATTGCTTTGGTCCTGTGTACCTATGTCGTTGAGCTCAGCCTGGTAATGCTGTTTGACTCGATAGCGTCTCAGGCTGATGATGTCACCGGGCTTGAGGCAGCGGTACCAGCTGACACATACACTGTTCCACAACACCACCCACACATTTCCTGTCCGATCGTTCACCTCCAGCACCGCCTGAAGCAGAGGGAGCGAGAGAACAGTTTATAAAGTCTGGAGTTCCTCAGGGATCAGCATTAGGTCCTCTGGTAATTACATCCTTTGTACTACTATGAACAAAGGCGTGTTACGTATGGCTGTTACACTGTCTTTATCTGTTTCACTTGAGTGGCTCTTTAAAACAATTAAGATAAATTTGACAAATAATACCCAATTATTCCAGAAAATTGGACAAAATATGAGACTGAATGAGCAATTTTCCCCTGCTGGTATAGCAATTAATGCTTGTTTACACGGTCTGATGTTGTTTAAGTTTGAGTTAGTTTAAACAGTGAATAGGTAAATAAATAATAGAAATCTGTATTAACGTTTTTGCCAGTGTCAATAATGGTGCACACTAACCTTATAAGGACACTCACAGTTCCGGTCTGTTCTCCCGTAATACATGAGATGTGATTTTTTGATGATGCGTACAATCAGTTCGTGTTGGACGGCGCCTCTGGTGATGCCCCGGCGACCGTACAGGTAGGACTCATGCAACTCGGATATGGTCACAGCAGGACATCGTCCTGTTAACACACACAGCCAATCCAGCCAACAAGAATGACATGAATCCCCTGTTTGAACGGATTTGTCTTAACTCACTTTATATTTTATAATTCTATAATTTACTATTACAATCTTCTGTCATATATCTCCTGTACTAGCAGTCGATGATAACGTTAAAAGTGGCAATCACACTGTTTTTTTCTACTCTTATATTTGTGTGATGTCATTGAGAGACAGACACCACACCCACCTGCTCTCTGGGGACAGGCAATGAGAAGAAAGGCTTCCAGATAAATGGTAAAAATAAGAAGTCAGCGGGTTTGTTTGAAGGAATGTTTTTTTAATGATGCCAGGTCTCTCTTGGAAATGAGATTTTTAATCTCAATGAGATTTTTTACCTGGATAAATAAAGGATTAATAATAATAAGACATAGATACCTTCCTCTGGCTCTTCTTCTGCTTCCTGACCCGCTGTCTCTTTATCAGTGGCTTCCATCCACACCTCCCCGCTGTAGTCCACATTGTTCCACAGAGGGAGAAAGACGGTCCTGCTGGCTCTCAGAGGAACCAAAGGACCTGCTGGATAAACAACATCAGCAAATCAGAAGCTTTAAAATTTTAGAAGCAAACCTTTTAATTTACAGCCCTCCCTGAATGTTCAAAGTCACTCGCTGTTTAGTTCAGCTTGGACATCATGTCCATCATTATCCAGTTCTTTTCTTCACTACTCATGTAAAGGATGATTCTATCCATCTCAGTCTGATAGCCAGTGACTGGCGGCTGCCATTGTAAGACGTTCTTCAGGGTCAAAAACACCAGAAAACTCTAAAACTAAATGGCCTGTATTTGTATAGCGCTTTACACATCCAGTCATCCACCCATTCACACACTGGTGATGGTAAGCTAGTAAACTAGTTAGAAAGAACGGGTTTATCACACTCGTGCACTTTGAGGAGGCCGATGGTTGTGAGCAGAATAACATTTGTGAAGAAATGAAACAGATCATTTTTTGTGTGGTTCACATGCTTCATATGTGCTACTAGAAGAGCCATCGTGTCAACCTTCTCTTAACTAAGAAGCGCTGCAGAAATCAAACCTTGATCAAAATGAAAGCGGTGAAGTTGATTTGTAACAAAACAAAAACAGATCAGCAGTGAAAAGGAATATAAAAAAAATGTTTCATATTTTCATAATTGTTTAAGTCATTTCCAACCTGAAATCTGAAAAATCTGAGAGTCAGAATCTCCTCGTTTCTAGCCTCTTACCTTCAGTTTTTGAGGATCCAAACCAGGGCAAAGAGTCCCAGTCCACATCCGACCATCTGACCCCGACTTCTTCATCCTCATCCTTCACCTCCAGGCTCACCAGCCTGTAGCTGCGGGAGCACACACAAGTCAGCTGGTCTGACTGCATCACAGCTCCATCTTCTCTATTGTCCTCACTCACCTGTCTCCTTTCCCAAAGGCCCCGGAGCACTCTGGGAGCTGTGCGGTAATGGCAGTGCTGAAGGTGGCGTGTCTCACTGCAAGCCCAGGCCGCAGGATGTTCCTCTCCACCAGCCGGTTCAGACCAGGATCCATCGTCACCTGAACCCGGCAGTCCCCATCACTCAATGTGGCGTCGTACAAGTCGTCACCTGAAGACATCAAACTGGTAAAACCCCAAAGAAAACCAGTATCGTCATCAGATTGAAATATATCAAACAACCAGTTAAAACCGGGTCCGACCTTTGAGGACGGCCTGGGGGAAGTAGACGGGGAAGCCCTGGTCCCTGGTATAACGCTGTAAGTCCACCACATAGAGGAACTCCCTGCAGACAACCGAAGAGGATGGAGATGCCTGCAAGGCAAAAAAAAGTGTTAGCATAGCTCCTGCTACACCTGTAGACGTTCATATTAATCACAACCAACTATGGGCTCAGTGTATGTACTTGCTGCTCCAAAAGCTCAGTTTATCACTGTTTTTCTAGTCTTGGATCTGTATGACATCACATAGAGGACAGAAGGGGCAGCCAATGAGAAGAAAGTTGTCTTAAAGGAGGAGGAGCAGGGGGAAGCTTAAAGGGCCAAAATAAAATAAAATAATTATTTTAAACTGTCATTCAGGTAAAACTGATGAAAGTTTTAGTGAATACAAAGTGGATAAAACATTTTGGAGCTGGAATTGAGCAGAATCGTTTCTACTTTAAGTCTGAGTGATAAGTGGCCTTAAAAACAAAATACAACACGTACAACATAAAAACAGATTAATGTTTAAAGGATGAAAACAGGTTATACTCTAAATCCGTCATTTCGCTGTCAAAAATTTACTGACGCCTTCAGGCAGAGGTGCGTCACACAAACCAAATCCAATTTTAAAAACGTACTAATCAATGATTTTCTTATTCCGCACCTTCAAATGAACAAACCCAAAACACATCCGGCTATTTTTCTAAATACTTATGATCCTAATTTGATTTCGGCACAACATTCAGTCACCAGACGGGTTGCTGTTTCTTTTTAGGAAGTGCTTTCAAGCAGCTCATCCACAATCTGACATTTAAGCATGTTTCTTACAGGCTAAAAGCTAGCGGATACAAGACAGTTTGGACATGTTTCTACGTCTCTATTATGTAATATTAATTTAGTATTCGGTCGGTAAACATAGCGGATCCTTTTCTATATCACATATGTTTTTTTAATGTGAGAATCATTCAGCAGCGCTAACACGTCATACTGACTGCGCTGGTCAAGATAAAGCTGAAGGTTTTTGAATGGAGTCTGGTGGAGGATGGGGTGGCGGCAAAAAGGCGGGGGATTTAGCAGCTGTGGGAACCGGTTAATCAATCAGACCGATCAAGATCGTCCTGGCGGCTGTAAGTAGAGGAAGCACACCTTGTTAGTACCGGGTCTGGACCGGGCCAGGGTTCTCTGGAAGAGGCAGCCCGCGGCTGCCATGTTGAAGAAGCCCAAACAATAACAGTGCGGTGCATTGTGGGAGGAGGGAGGAGACGCAGATTTTCTTGTTTAGTATTTATGACTTAAAATACTAATAGAACAAAATAGGATTACTTGTTAAATTAGTGTTAAAAATCTAAATGTTTAGAAGTAAAACACACCTAAAGAAAACTTCTAAAAACGTCTTTTAAAATTATATTTGGAGCTTTCAAACTTGACCTTTGACCTCATGTAACCGTGTGTTTCTGCGTTGTGTCTGACAAAAAAAGGTAAAAGAAAAACCTCCAAGTAAACACGTGCTCGCTCCAGCTCCTCTCCCACAGGGGAATTGTAGAAAAGGCTCTGCGTTTATTTTTCCATTAAACATAAAGTACGAACTTACATGGAACATTCTTGACATAAGAAAAAAAAACACCAGCAAAAAATCCGACATACCTGACAAAGAAAGGTAAAAGAAAGACCTCCGAGTAAATAACTTGCTCGCTCCAGCTCCTACAACCAAATACAAACAGTGGGGGGTTCGCTCAACCCATCACAACTTCCAAGCTAGCCATAATTATATATTCGTGCTAGCATTAATGGCACCACATTTGTGGCACACACATACTACACAATTATAGCGTCTAACAAAACACAGGCATAATGATGACAACAATTGAACTAAAATCGCAATCAGAAACATCAGGGTGGGTAAATATGAATTACATGTGGTACAGGGAAATGACACCCACCTCCCCCACAGGGGAATTGTAGAAAACGGGAGAGGGAAAGAGGTACACTGTATTTACAGGGTTGCACCAAAGAAGAAGAACAATGAGGAGGGGCTCTAACCATAATGAATACAAATACAGGCTTGAAGGTCCTAACAGTCAGGTATAAAGAACACATTTTGTGTAATTATAACAATATGTAATCTATGACTGGGTTACACTCACGGAGTTTACTTTATTAATTACATATAATATATACGGGCATCTTTGAGTAACAGGCGTTTTTTGCAGGCACAGGACTTTACAGATGTTCAGACAGTGACCTTGTTCTGAGCGGCTGGTTTATTACAGCGTTTATCAAGGACCTTCATCTGGTCCCTGAAGTATTCAGGCTGCTGCAGGTGGCACAGGTGAGCAGTGAAAGCAAGCTTAGGTTAGATGAAGCTCGAAAGCTGTGTTTTTACAAAGAGCCTGAACATGGCTTTTATTTCAGAGGACAAACAGAAAACAAAAGGAGGAAATAAACAAAAGCAGAGCAACAGGTTCTCAGCTAATAAAAACTTTTACAGCAGCCACAAAATAGTCGAACATCTGGGGTTAGTTTTCAGTTCCTGAACAGACTTTTGTGACCGTTTGGATGTGGTACTTCCAGCCACTAAGCTCTGCGCGTGAAGTGCTGCGAGTCTCTGAACTCCAGGTAGAGGCTGAAGAGCAGGTGCAGGGACTGGACGCGGCTGCCGTAGACGGGGATGTCGAGCAGGCTGCACACAATGTCCGCATACTGCAGCAGGTCACAGTTCAGGCGGGCGGACGGCAGCTGCAGGCGGTCCAGCAGCTCCTCGAGCTCGGTTGGCCACTCCTGCATCAGGCTGTCGATGTCAGGCATCGGTCTGCTGTACTGGACGCTCGCTGGCGGCTTGGAGCGGTGCAGCGCGCTGATGCTCTCCACCCAGCTGTCCACCGCCCGCGGGTTGCTCTGAGGGTTGGCGATGCTCGTCACCTTCTTCACCTGCAGGAAAGGAAACAATGAGGAGTGACTCTGACTTTAATGCTGAGTGTGTGTGCGTACAGATGTGTGCGTGTGTGTACAGATGTGTGCGTGTGTGTACAGATGTGTGTGTGCATGCATACAGGTGTGTGTGTGCGTGCGTACAGGTGTGTGTGTACCTCGGTGGCGCCGTGTTGCTTGGTCTCCTCCGACAGAAACAGCGACAGCACCGTCGGGTCCGACTGCTTCACGCTGGGCTCATCCAGAACCAGCAGCCCCAGGTTGTCCGGTTTGCCATCGGCCCTCGGCACCTGTGGGATCACAACATGAGGTCACTCTGAGGTCAGAGGTCGCGCTTTCTATGCTATCAGGTGCGATTGTGTTCGAACCTTGAGGAAGGCGTCGATGTCTCCCACTGCAGGGATGAAGTCCGGGATAAACGGCTTCAGGTTGTGCTCCAGCTCAACGGACTCGGGGGTGTATCTGAGACAAACACAAAACACGGAAACTCCAGATGTGTGCGTGACAACTACGTGATTTACTGCAGGGTCTTTAACAAATAAAGTGCTTTGAGGTGACTGTTGTTGTGATTCGGTGCTTTATCAATAAACTTTGATAAGGTTTTTTTTATTTTTAGCAGAAACAAGCACCAGATGGTGTTAAAAAACATGAGTTGGCACATGTGTGTCTCTGCTCACCGTGTGATGTACTGGAACAGCTCTTTGATGTCGGTGCTGACGGGCAGGTTGGCGTAGTCGGCGGGATCATACAGGCCCTCCGGCGCCTTGTGGAGCTTGCTGTCCTCCTCCGATTCGTCATCTTCGGAGTCCTCATCGTCATCATCATCTTCTTCGTCATCATCCTCTTCTTCCTCTTCTGGCCGCCCCCCTCCCGGCTCCTTCCCCCTCCCATGGTCCTCGTCAAACTCGTCGCTGCTGCTGTGGGCCGACATCAGGCTGTGAACCCTCCTGCTGCTCCTCCTGAACTCCACCTGAAAGACGAAGAAACAAAACCAGGTCATGTGACCTGAGACCAACCTGGAGCATGGCAGGACTGACTCAGCTTACAGTTCAACTCTGATGGAAGGAAACTTTATTTAGTGTTTTAATAAAAACTGGGGCTCTAAAACATGATGCTCACTTAACATTACCAGATTCACTCTTCTGTCATTTCTACACAGTTTCTACACAGACGAGTTTGTGACTGGAAACACTTTGAGCTTTAAATAATGAAGAAACACGAGCAGGCGTCACGATCACCGGTTAAACCGGAGCTCTCTGCAAGGACAGGAGGAGATTACCTGGGGCTGGCTGCGGGAAGTCGGGCTGTACACGCTCGGTACCTCCTCGGCGTCCGCCACATCCAGGCTCTCGTCGTACGGCTGGTTCTTCAGCAGGCGGCCTCCTCTGTCCCGGTCAGCCCGCTCCATCGGAGCCCGGCGGGTTAGCTGCGGGCGGACACAGTAAAACCTCCATCAGAAACAACGGTTTACAGTAGCATTAGCCACCTAGCAGCAGACAGCTAACAAGAAGCCGACACCGGCGGTTTTAAGCCGATTAACCCACCTGAGACAGCACACACTCGGCATGCAGAGACAAACGACCTGCCGGCAGAGCTAAACTCAAATCTGATAAATATGTTTTAAATGTCTTACTTGTCGTCTGAGTTCAAGCCAAACTCGCTTTTCGGCGTCAAAATGGCCTTTGTGGAATGTTACGTATCCTGGCAACGGGACGGGCAGGGCATCTTGGGTAGTGTAGTTAGAATCTAATGAGAGCAGAAGCTCCAGCTCCAAGGCATATTATATTATATTATATTATATTATATTATATTATATTATATTATATTATATTATATTATATTATATTATATTATATTATATTATATAAAAATAAGTGCTTTAAAGTAACTGGAAGAAAATAAAACAGTGGTGCATTTATTATTGGAGTGAAGTGAATACAGAAGAGTCAGTTCTATATTTGTTGGAATCTCATAATCTCTCAGCTCCTCTTGACTGCTGAATGGAAATCAAACAGATGGATGGCTGAGGCTCTTCTAAATCTGGAGAGTGAAAGACTGAAATAAAAATAAATAAATAAACATGTTAACAAAACTATTTTAAAACCACAAAAATCAAATCTATATAAAAAGAAAAACTATTGAGGCTCATTGTCATCAATATATTTCTGATGAACACGCAGGGAAAGGTTTCCTGAAGTGTGAAGTGACGATATTTATTCATCTGTTCTCGATAACAAAGAGTTTACACAAACAAGGCCGTCCACAGCTGTTTGTGGGGCGCCGACTCCTCTTAATATAGGTACTTGTGTTATTTTCTTATTGCGGTGTTTGTATGTTTTCCACCTACCTGAAACAATTCAGGTTCCCTGGCAGCTTTTCACAGTCTCTCAGGAGAGTCTTTAAAGATGAACAAAAACAGCAAATAATCATAAAATAATATTTCAGGCCTTTGCTTTTAGTTGTGCATTATTCTTTTTTCATGCTATCTTTTGTCTGTTAACCTTGTGTCATCTGGTGCTGTTTAAATCCTATATTAAATGAAACTGGATTGATGTTTCTCATAAATCAGCACTGGCATTGACTGATTGTAAAATCCTGAGGCAAAAACGATTCTTTCATTAAACTCTATTAAAGCGTTTGGGTCATTGCAGATTTCCTGTCGAGGTCGTTACATCTTGATGATCTTGATTTTATGTTGGTTGGAAGTCACAGCTGTGCAACCTGTATGTGTCACCACCACCACTGAACATCATCCTCATCGTTTAGTGCACCTTCATTCTTCAGTTATGCTGAACAAGTTTTTACTCCAGAAAACAAGAGGGACTCGCGCCCTGAGGACATGTTCCCAGTAGTTACCACCTCATAAGCTGTTATTTGGTTCAGAAGTCAAGAAAGAAAACCTTTATTTAGAAAGCACATCTTAATCCAGGTGCAAATGCAAGTTGTGAAACCCCACATGTAAAGCCTCACAGTAAAGCCATGAATTAAACAAGTCAGAACAGCAAACATGAAGAAAAGAACACAATAAAAAAAATCAGTAATAAAAAGACCTAAAACTAAAACCCTAAACATCCATCCATTCACTTCCGCTTATCCTTTTCAGGGTTGCAGGGGGCGCTGGAGCTGATCCCAGCTGTCATAGGGCGAGAGGCGGGTACACCCTGGACAGGTCGCCAGTCTGTCGCAGGGCCAACACATAGGGACAGACAACCATTCGCGCTCACATTCACTCCAGCATTCACACCTATGGGCAATTTAGATTTTTCAATTAACCTATCCCCACAAAGTGCATGTCTTTGGATGGTGGGAGGAAGCCGAGCATCCGGGGAGAACCCACACAAACATGGGGAGAACATGCAAACTCCACACAGAAAGACCCCGGCCTGATGGTGGAATTGAACTCAGGACCTTCTAACCACCGTGTTGCCAAAAATCCCTAAACAACAAAATAAAATTGAAAATATAAAGCAGCAAAAACGATTAGAACGATAAACTTAAACTAAGAAAAGGAGTAGGAGTTAAATCAGTTAAGATCAACATTGGTCCACTAAACAGGCCTCACAAGAGTGTTTCAGTCATTTCTTTATCAAGCTGATAAAATTTAGGTTGAAAAAAATGAGCTAATATTTGGCAGAAAAAAGAAAACAGTGCTGGTTATCTGATTTCCATAATTGATTTGATCCAATCAATTTTGACTCGGACAGAAATATTGTAATTTGGATCGTTTATCTGTACATATCCATATTTTTATATCTGTGTATATAATAAAATCTGACACTAGTGAGACTTCACCACAGGTGTAAACATCACAGCAGATGCCTTTGTGTCAAAGTTAAGCTGGGCATACACGGTGCAATTTATGGCCCATTTTCAGACGAGATCGACTCTTTATAAATGTGACTTTTCCTTTTGTTTTACTTAGTGCTGTCAGCATCAACTCGCTAACCGAGATTTGGGGAGTTTCGCCTTAATCGTGTGTCATGCATCATGTAGTATACATGGGGTAATGAGACGCGATTAACACCTCACGACCAGCTCCCGATCAGCAATTGTACGGTCACATGGTTGCCACTTGTGAGGGTATCACACTATAGATGCGATGCCACGAGCCAATTTAACGCAACATCTCACACTCCGCGTGTGCAAATACAGAAACAGAAGTGAAAAAGATGAACTAGTAGAACTTTGGCAAGCCCATCCGAGCCTTTTTGATGTGGCCGTACAAAATTATCATCGCAACAGCCGCGAAAGAAGTTGGATGGACATTTCTGCTCAACTGCAGCTGTGTTGTAAGTCAGTGTTTTTCATTAGCATTTTAGTTGATGTTGTTGGTGCTGTGTGTCTGTGTGAGTGAAAGACAGAGATGGAGAGAGAGGAAGAGCAAGAGACAGATTTTGTGTTATATCTTAGCTATATAATATAAGCTTTGGTAACACTTCATGTTACCAAGCTAAAATTTGGATGCACAGTGTGAGCACTCAGGTCGCAGAGCTGAGCATTAGGGTTTACAAACATAGGGTTTCTCTCCAGTGTGAACACGGAGATGCTTTTTCAGTGTACTCGAAACTGCGAAGGCTGCGACACACTCTTCACAGCTGTAGGGTTTCTCTCCTGTGTGGATGCGCTGGTGGATTTGTAGCACCTAAAGCGTTGAAAGCTGCTCCGCACTCGTCACAGCTGTGCGGTCTCTCTCCGGTGTGAATTCTATGGTGAAGCTTTAAATTGTGTTTGGATTTATAGGTCTTGTTGCAGTCCTGGCACTGGTGCACAGTACGTCCAGTCTTCTTCTGTTTCTGAATAAACAGCAGACAGAAAGAGAGAGCGGTGACGTTAGACTCCACGAAGGAACAAAAAAATAAAACACAAGCACTCAGAGAGATCTATACTAAAACTGATGTTTTATTGTGTTTTTATTAAACATTAATATAATATATCAATCTTTGTGTGTCAGTGTGAAGTTGTATGCTGTATTGACATTTCTTAAATACCTCAAACCAAGAAAGAGATCATTATGAATATTATATTATTAAATCAAGTTTGGAGCTGATCCTTCATCTTAATCAGTGTGACGCTGACCTTTGACCCAGAAGATCATATAGTTTTTTATCTTTACACTTATGACTGGAACATGAAAAAATTTGCCATTTGTTAAGCTTGGCAATGAGGGAAATGATGCCCACAATAACAACAACATGCTCCCCGAGTCTGACAAGAAGCCATAAAGCGAGCAGCAGGTACACGCTCGCTTTGCTGATCTCCTAATTGTGGTCATAAATATTTTGCATAGTTGTGAACTGAGTTTTGTAGCCTTGTAAACCAAAATATCTGAAATTTTTAGGTTTGTGCATTTATAGATGAAAATTATGAGTGTGCAAAAAAGATTTATGTAATAAATTATTTTTGTTCAGTTCTACTTACCGATACAAAGCAAGAAACTACATGTAAAACTGCGCTCAAGTTCCCTGGCTGTGTTGGAGTTTCAACTTGCAAGCACAAATTTTGACCCAATTTTTATTCCTTTCAGCTATTTGGTCAATGTCATGTCAATCACAAGTTTAAATATCCAGTCTGCGTGCCGGAGGGGTGCTTTTGAAAGGAGCTCAGTAAAGCACCCCTCCAACTGATTGACATGACTTTGACCAATCACTTTGCAAAAACAAGTGGTTTTTTGCTTTGTACCTGTAACCAGACCTTAGCAATTTTTTTTTAAAGTAACTTGTGTAAATATCTTTTACAAACACAAATTCTCATCTGTAGATGCACAAACATTTTCTGATATTTTATGTTTACAAGGGTACAAAACTCACAACTGCGCAAAATATTTATGACCACAATTAGACCCTGCTTGTGTTTGTGTTGCATACTGTTGAATTCTCCCAATTCTTTGAATCTTTGGGCTGAAGGAGGGACAATACTCGGTGTATCAATGCTCAATCAACAATCATTTATTTCCATACAATTCAATAGTCAGAGCATTACAACGTCCGGACGGGAGAGATGCTACCAGAGGGTCAGGCACATGTCTCAAAATGGTGACGGGTTGCTCAGCTTTTTATAGTCTCTAGTGGTCCCCAGCTAGTCGTAAAAGCCAAAACATCACATTTTTTCTCTGTTACAGCGCCTAAGTTATGACCTCGGCAGTTGTTTCTCTGCTTTCTGTAAGGTGGGGGTGTGGAATGTGGTCTGTCTATCTCCCCTGTCTTTAGACACAGAGTCTCCTGCTTACAACCTTCTCTTCATGATTCAACAATTAAGCATGTCAAGAAAACAGTGTAACACATTCCCAGCAGATCAAGGATACAGAGTGATGCACATTTATCTAATGAACTAATATGTGAATATGTTCTGTTAACTCAAAAGTATAATGAGAACTAAACTACATACAGCTCACACACTCTATATTAAAGGGTATAATGTGATCTACAGCAGTATTCTAATTCAACTACTTTGATTACATATACAAGGTAACATATAATAACAGAATAATCTAATAATACAAATGATATCACGGGATGTTCTGCTGCATTGCTATAACGACAATTAGGTGTTACTCGAGTGTAATAGAGATCGTGTCCAAATTCATGGGCTGCATCCTCCTGAGGACCCAGCCATTGCGGTCTACGTGGGCCGGGTCCTCAGAAGGTCGGGTAGGCCGGAAGTAAACGGCTAGGGAAATTGGACGGTCTAGCCTTCTGATTAGCGTCACCGCTGTCTCGGTGGAGTATAATAAACTCGGCCGTCTGCTCCTTGCTATCTAAAATATAACAGGACACTGGCATAAATTCTCGACCATCTCACACTTCTGTTTAATCAATTTTCTGTTTGACGCCGCGCCATGAATTCTGGGATATGGTAGGCCATGAAGGACACACCCTTCAAATTCGGGGAAAAGGAGGACGCATTTGTCGGCTGCATTCGGAGGAGTCTACGAATTTGGACAGCCTTCGGCGTGTCGCTATGACGTAATCGGTCTACAAATGCGTCCTCAGGAGGATGCAGCTCATGAATTTAGACACGACCAAAGATTGAAAATGTGACGTCATTCCAGGGTAAAACCACAAAGGATTGTGGGTACGAGTGGCAAGCGGTACTAGCGCATGTAGGCTTTCACATGAAAACAGTCACACAGCGATAAAAAGAAACACAAAAAATGTCAAGAAGCTGTTGTATTATTAACTGCAATAGTCACATGACAGCACCGGGAAGCCGACGGGTAAAGAGATTTTTTATTGGATTCCGTCGTGGAAGAGAAATTGTTCAAGCCATGTTTCCGAAATAACAAAGAGCCGACGGATGGCCTGGATTGCAGCCATTCAAAGACCAAATATAACGTCTCAGAACACTCCAGCTCACATGTTAGTCTGCTCCAAGCATTTCCACAAAGGTAAGTCTTCTGTTGTAGTTAATACATATTTTATCATAACATAATTGTTGATGTAGGTTACAAATAAGTCTTAATTTGAATTGAATTCGTTGCGCTGTGCTGCTTTGTTCACTGTGGCTTTGCGGGCTAATGTTTGTTGTGTTTTGTAGGAAAACCAGCCTACAAAATGCTGGAATGCGATCCAGACTGGGCCCCCTCTATCAACCTGGGTCATACCGAGTTTAAAGCTGCTACCACAGCGAGATTTGATCGGTTAAGAGAGAGAGCGATATCAAAACAGCCACGAAAAGTCCCACATATATGTGCCCAAGTGTTGTACTGAAGCAATCAAGTGATGAATAACTGTTTTCCAGTATGTTGTTTTGCAATGTTTTTTGGTTGTTGCATTGTTGATTTGTTTTTCACCGAAGCAGCTGATAAAGCAATAATACAGCATGATGGAATACAATTTTGCCTCTTTCTTGTAAGATTCTATGATAGAATGAAACAATAATGCCAGTTATAAATAAACACAATACATTGAATGAATTACTAACATTTATTTTATTTCTATTAGATCTGAAAATGTCTTGTAATACTACAACCTGAAACGACAAATAGATGCGTTTGCCTGTACAGGAGATAAAGGAAAAAAATGTAACAACAGCTGTGAAGTGGAATAGTCCAAATCACCAAAGTAAACTGGAACTGGACTTGTTGCAGGGATCTGAAGTTACTAAACATTTTGTGAGTGTATGCACTCACACTTAGGACCATATACCGTATTTCCCGGACTACAACGCGCACCTGAATATTAGCCGCACAAGCTAAAATCAGGGGGAAATCCTGTTGTTTGTACATACATTAGCCGCACCTGACTAAAAGCCGCAGGTGTTTCAATGTTGACTTATCATATGTAAGAGAATATGCACAAAGGGAATTGTCAGGAAAGAGATGGCTGTTTGGAGACACACCCCTTTTATTAATATTTTGAAAAACAAGTTATGGGTACATATTTGCATAACTTTTTAGGTATATGTACAAGTAGCGGTAATTACAAGTACGAAACATGTACTGTGCTTCATAAATGAGTAACAAATGTAGTACATAATAATGTTTCATTATTCCTGTCACGAGAAAAACGATTGGTACGATGGATCATACAATTCTTTGACTTCATTTAGAATCACAGTGATCCTCTGGACAGTGGAAGAACATATGAACAGCACAGACTGGATTCATACCCACGACCCTCTTCTTGTACAGCACCACCATGTGGCACGTGTGCCTGTGAGTTTATCCACATCTAAGGAAGAGCTGCACATCTGCTGAGCCCTGCACGATGACCCAGTGGGGCTTCCCTGGATCATTAACATTATTGTCACTGTGATTACTTTCCCTCATGTTTAAGGCTGCACCACCCCAACACAAGAACATACATATTACTGTTTCATTAACAGCTTTAAAGGATATTTATTCGTTTATAACATTTTTTAAAATCTGTATTTTACATTGATTATTAAAAATAATTTAAACAGTTTATCGTGTTTATTTAAAACATTAATTTCACTGGAAATGTTTTGGATTTATTAAGAAATGATTTAAAAGCAGTGAAAATTATTTTAATGAGAGAGACCCGCTGTAGGAGATATTATTCAGTTTGCTTCGTATTTATTAGAATGTTTGGCTGTTTTATATGTTTATTGTTAGATTTGTCGGAGTCTAGCGGGACACCTCGGGTTATCCACACCAGTTGGCAGCTGCACTGGGTCTTTGCTGTTTAACAGCAGGATGCTCTGTCGGGACTTCTGCGCTGGACTGAATCAGAGGGCTGAACAGCGGAGAAAAGGCTTCTAAACATTTCCACTGGAGAAACACGTGTTACAGGCATAGACCACGGATGAAGCCTCAGTGAGAAAAAACCTTTTTGACTTGAAAAATGTCTTTTTTAAGAGTAATCTGGCCAAGAGGACAGCTGAAATTGCAACAATAGTTCTGTAAACATATTTTAAGTGGACAAAAGGGAGCTGATTGATTATAATGTAAGTACAATGACACAGTAATAAAGATACTTGAGAAACAGGTAATTTTTTAAATTTTATATATAACCCCTCTGTAATACCTGTTCACAAAAGTTTATTTAGCAACATACTTAAAGATATTACACATAAAAAACACACGGAAACAGTGGAAACCATTTTTTTTGCAGGCAATCACTTTTTGCCACAACACCGTCTACGAGCCAGTCACGGATCCCGGAACAGCCAGCGGTTTCCTGACTAAGGTTCAGAGCCGCGGAGGCAAAAACCGGCAGATACTTGTGTATTCTTCTACCCACACCGAGAAGGATCAGATATAAACCCACGCGTCCTGCTTACTGACCTGGGCTCCTGAGGAGGAGGTGGGGGCTCCAGCAGTCCGCTGCTCCAGCTCCTGGTTCTCCTGCATCACTACAGTGTGAATCCACCAGCAGCGCACTCGGTCTATGACTGGAAAGCACACCGGACAGCTGATATCTCCTGCGCGTTCTCGCGAACTCACCAAAAAGCGCGTGCAGGAGAATTAAGAGCCGCCCGTTCAAGTGATAAAGTCGCAGATCTCGCGGTGTTTGCAGCACTGTACTCCAGGGACGATTTTAGCCCATTTTTGGTGGTGCTTCAGAGACAGTGCATGAACTAAATAAAAAGTAATTGCGTAGTATAGGTTCTATTAAAATCCAGCTTCCCTTTATGGTTTGATGGAAAATTGATAGGCACCTGGAAGTGAGACTGTTAGTCTCACAAATGGTGCAAACTGCAGAGAAAAGCATCAGTGTGGGAGTCAAAAAAGGGGCAGCTTGACCAGTGAGGAACAACATATAATTGTTTGTAGTGATGTGTCGGTCGCAAACGAAATGGCTTTTAGAGCCGGATCTTTGACGTGAACGACACGAGCCAGCTCCTTATTTTTCTTTTTTCCTTCTCTCAGCCTCTCTCTCGCACTTTTTTCCGCTTCACTCTGCATGCGAGCCTTGTGCTTTACGCTGGGCAGAGGGGGAGGGGCGGTAGTTACACTCGCAGCAGCACAGGAACAGAGCGGAAGGGAGAGAGAGAGAAAGAGAGCCAGGGACAACAATGTCACATTAGAAAGGTATAGTAATCATCCACAACTATTTTCAGTTGCAGATGATAAAGGATTCAGAAAGTTTATTCATGCAGGCCCATATGACAGAGAATGTGATTCTTTTTGTTTTCATATTTTAATTTATATTTTATTGTGTTGTGGTTTGCAGTGTTTTGTGTTGTTTCACTTAAAATTTCCTTAAAAGGAAAAAGCTGAAAATTTAAATAGTTAAAAGCTGAAATGTGAATAGTTGGTTTTAGTATTATATGATTTATTTATTACATTTTATGTGGAGTAAATAAATAAAAGTATATTTACGGTGGCCCCTAGAGACAAAGCACGTAAAAACTCCAAAACATGTACAAAACACAACAGAAGTGCTCCAGGATGCTGGGCGCACTTCCAACGACTGGATTTGGTGTGTGGTAGTAACAGGTAAATAAACATTTTTTTAAATTATTTTAATATATATGAGTGCTTGTGTATAAAAACACAAACAATACACACATGCTTTCAATTGTGTCATTTAAGTGATCTAAGTAGCTGTTTTGGAAGTTCAGTTAACGCTAGAAATGTGTTTTGGAGTTTGTACGTGTTGTACGTGGCCACCGCATATATTTATATATAAACATATATAAATAAAACCACTTTTTTTTTTCATTAGTAATTCCGTTTGTGCTTAATTTTATATTGTTGTTAATAATAAATTATCTAAAGCAACAAAACAACCTGAAGAGCGGTTCGGAGCCGAAAGTGCCGGCTCTCTAAAAACAGCCGGAAATCCCATCACTAATTCTTTGAAACAACCAAACAAAACATTAAAACATTATTTATTTATTTTTTAGCTCCAGTGCAGAACAAACATGTGACAACATCTGTGTTGAAAATCAGTAAAGAAGCAAACCAGCCTGGAAATCTTAGATATTTTCTTTATAAGCAAAAGCAGTAAATTCATTTCCAAGCCTTTTAGAGTTTAAGATTTTCATAATAAAATGTAGAGATTACTGCCGAGAGATAAAAAGCTCATCTGGATATGTGTGAATGTTAAAACTGTTTCCAGAGACAGATATTTAATGATATGCATTTTTTCTTTGAATCTGCCCACACACTGGTTCACTTCATTCATGCTAAAGTTAAATGCTAGCAACACTGACACCTGTGTGTTTGTGCTGAGTTCAGCCTCATGTTGATATCTGAGCACAGAAGAAGTCCTGCGGTTCATGAGGACGGGGATCCATGATACTGGTTTCACTAATCGGACTCTCAAAACAAAAGCAAATCTCGTCATTTTATAAAATGCTGTACGTTGCCTTACATCACTGGTGTTGATGTAGTGATGTCCAGCTGCTCCCTGCTGCTCTCGCTCTCCTCATTTGCTTGTTGGATGTTGGTCCTCCTGGACGCCTTTCTCACCTGAGCTCGAAAAGTCTTACAGAGGTAAAAGTAAACAACAGGGTCCAGACAGACGTTGAAAACTGACACCATGGCGGCCGCCTCCTGCAGGTAGTACAAAACTCGACCCACAGAGCAGCTGGTCCGCAGAAAGGGGTAGGGAAGTCGAACCAGGTGATAGGGGACAAAGCAAACACAGAAGATGCTGACCAGCACCAACATGTTCCTGCGAGACTTCACCAGCTTCTCAGAACCAGAGGAGGCCAGCTGCCTCTGCTGTGACTGCAACACCCTGCGGGAGATGCTGTAGTAGAAGAAGACCAGGGATATGAAGACCAAGAGGACAATGATTGCAGAGAAGGTGTGGAGGATTTTGTACAGCAGGCTGACTGATGAACTAAAGGAATCAACACAGTAATTAGAGGTCAAAGGTTCCTTGGAGCTGATAAAAAAGCTGATAAAAGTGATTGTTGGAGCCAGGAGAATAACCCAGGTGATGACAGAGATGATTCTCGCAGTTCGTACTGTTCGTACAGTTCCTGAAGGATGTACGATTTTCCGATACCTGCAGACAGAAGAGGAAGGAGGCAGAATACAACTTCACTAATCACAACAGTGCCAAAACTGCAAAAGTAAATACTGAGCCAGAAAAAGGTACATTCATGCTTTTGTGAGGAGCACAGGGTGTGTACTTAACCACTTAATCTAGTTTTTACGTTGTTGTTAACTACAGTCTGAAATCAGTAAAGATTCTTACCTATTGGCAGCGATGTACGCCATAAATATGATGCTGGCGTACATGTTGAGGAAAAAAGCAGAAGCTCCAACTGTGCAGTGGAGCAGCCAAATGATGGGAGACCTGATGGCATAGTGGGCGATGCGCAGTGGCAGAGAGAGGCAGAGCAGGAAGTCAGCAGCTGTCAGGTTCTTCAGGTAGACCATCAAGCTGCTGGATGCCTGCTGCCGAGCCCGACAACAGTAAAACTTCATGATGAAGCCATTGAGGGGTAAACCCACCTGTAGAGACACAGAGAGGACGAGAGAACAGGACGTTTGTAGATGCACAGAGAACCTTGAACCAGTTCCTTAAAAAAAAACACAATCTGATTATTTGAAACTTACCAGAAACACCAGACTGTAGACCAGCATAAAGAAAGGGTTGGCTGATGTGTCGACATTACCACAGTTCTGGTCCGAAGACAGTGTTTCATTTTTGGGGTGAACCATGTTTCTGGTGCTGGAAAAAAAAAAACACTTTAAAAAAAACAGTCTTTTAAACTGAATTTATAGGTTCATTTTTTAAAATGATTCACTCTTAATTTGTTTTGTTAAATTAATGTTGGAACAATTTTAGATATTGTGCTACAGGTTACAGTCTGCAGTTGTGGAAGGAAGCATACAATAGCTTTAAACCAGACTGTTCTGTTCTATTAAAATGCGAGATTTCACACCTTTAAATGTTCATTTCAGATATGATCAATTGCAAGTTTCTGTTTTTATAGTTTAGCAAGATGCTTCTGCTTTTTGAGCATAGCTCATACACACACGTTAGGTTCATTGAAAGGTCGTATGTCTATGTATGGTATGGCTGGAAACGCACAGACACACATGCACCTACACACATTCTGTACATTAGTACCTTAGTTGTGGAAGGAAGCATTCATTAGTAAAGATACGTCAACCCTCTCATGAATCCTTATGACAATCCATTAAGCACAAGCTGAAGCAGTGAGCTGTAGGCAGAACCTGGACTCATCGCTGAACATAACGTTTCTCTATATGTTCACGTTCCAGTGCACATGGTACTGACACCAGGCCTGGCGGTGAAGGGCAGTCATGGCAGGCCTCCTGGACTCCAATGAGCTTGGATATCAAGTTAAAGGAATTTACTCGAATTGCCTGCAAGTTTATATATTTCAATGTTTTGTTTTGCTGTTTTAATTCCTTTAAAGAATGAAATGTGCAATATAAGTAAAATTGACTTTGACATTGAAATTATCACGATGACTGTGTGGTAGGCAGAGCTAGGCCCCAATAGCAGGACTTGGAAACAAAGGGAGTGAACTAAAAGAGGCAGCTTTAATTACTCTAATACTGAACGCTAAAGCACAAACATACAAAGCTAAAAAAAATAGAAACTAGAAACACTTAACTTAAATACAGGCAGGATAACGAGAGGGTGGGAAACGAGAGGGTACACACTGGGACCAGAGAGAAACTAATTACTTGGAACAGATGAACTTTGAGGTTGCATGCTCAGTTAACTAAAAGTATTTTTTATCATGATATTGGATTGACATCTCTTGAACGCTGAACTCAGCTGTGTTATTAATCATTGATTGTTTTTGCTCCACATGTCAGGAACTATTAAAAATGATAATTGTCATTTTTTAAAATCAGCAGAAGCACAAAAGATGTGAGTCTGAGAATCCAGCTGGACCTGTATTTAACGTATCCCTCTGCAGTTTTTTGTGATGATGAAAAGTTACTTCTGTTGTTATGTCTTCCAGGTTAAATTGTAAACCATATCCAAGATGGCGCCGCGTATGGATGCCCTGGTGCTTCAGTGCATTACTTCTGTCTTGTTTTTGTGCATAACTTCTGTGTCTGGGCACTCCTCTGGATATTCTTACACCAGAGAAGAGCTTCTTAACTACAGGACTACAACACCTGGGGATTTACTTCCAATATTTGTCGCATCTGCGGCAGATTTACTGCAGACTCTGATCAGGAAAGCGAGACGCCGAAAGAGAGGTAAGCGAGCCGGTGCACTCGTGCGTCTGAGGAAACGCGGACTGCGAACTGCTCTTCCTGGGATCTTCCTTTCTAATGTACGCTCACTCAGGAATAAGATAGACGAGCTGGACCTGATGAGAAGCATGAACAGAGACTTTGCCTCCTCCTGTGTCTTATGTTTTACGGAGTCGTGGCTCAGTGAGGACATCCCGGACAGCGCGCTCAAGCTGGAGGGCTTCCATCTGCTGCGCGCGGACCGGCAGGCCTCTCTCTCTGGTAAGACCAAAGGTGGAGGTGTCTGCTTCTACATTAATAGTGGCTGGTGCACAGACGTAACAATGATTGCTCAGCACTGCTCTTCCTCTCTGGAATACCTTTTTATTCACTGCAAACCGTTTTATTCTCCGCGGGAGTTTGCTTCATTCATCCTGGCCGCTGTTTACATCCCGCCAGATGCGGATGCGCAGGCAGCTCAGTGCGCACTCGCGGAGCAGATACTGCACATGGAGCGGACATTCCCGGACTCTCTCATCATTGCTCTTGGGGACTTTAACAAAGCCAATCTGAGCCATGAGCTTCCCAAATACAAGCAGTATATTAAATGCCCGACCAGAGAGGAGAGGACATTAGACCACTGTTACAGCACGATCAGCGGGGCCTATCGTGCGGTGCCCCGCGCTTCACTCGGACTTTCTGACCACGTCATGATCCACCTAATCCCCGCGTACAGACAGAGGCTGAAGCTCTCCAAACCTGTCGTGAGGACCAAAAAACTGTGGAGCAATGAGGCTGTGGAGGAGCTTCGCACGTGTTTGGAGACCACAGACTGGGACACATTGAAGGCTGCTTCTAACAGCTTGGACGAGTTTACGGACACTGTCACCTCCTATATCCACTTCTGTGAGGACAGCATTGTGCCATTACGCACCAGGGTGAGTTATAACAATGACAAACCCTGGTTTACTGCTAAACTCAAAAAGCTGTGGCTGGAAAAGAGAAAGGCGTTCAGAAGCGGAGACAGGGACTGCTACAGAGAGGCCAAGTACAAGTTCACTAAGGAAGTGGACATTGCCAAACATCAGCACTCTGAGAAGATGCAGCAGCAGATCTCAGAGAATGACTCGGCCTCTGTGTGGAAAGGTTTTAGGAATATCACCAACTACAAGCCTAAAACCCCCCACTCCACTGATGACTTGCTCTTAGCCAACACCCTCAACGACTTCTACTGCCGTTTTGACGAGCCATCAGGCAGCCTTCACACCTCCAATGGCCCCAACAATAGAGGCACTTTGGACACTAATTCCCCCACCTCTCCCCCCTCCATAGAGCCATCACCACCTTCAAACTGTTCACCTACAACACCCCCCTCCTCACCCCACACAAAGGAGGATTTCACACCACCTCCTCCCACCACAACTCTTCATATTCATGAAGCAGATGTGAGGAAGCAGTTTAAGAGTCTGAATGCTCGAAAAGCTCCTGGCCCAGACGGTGTGTCTCCTGCCACCCTCAGACACTGTGCAAACGAGCTGGCCCCAGTGTTTTCTGGCATTTTCAACTCCTCACTGCAGGCATGTCATGTGCCTACCTGCTTCAAGTCCTCTACCATAATCCCTGTCCCCAAGAAACCTAGGATCACTGGACTAAATGACTACAGACCCGTGGCTCTGACATCTGTGGTCATGAAGTCATTTGAGTGCCTAGTTCTCTCCTATCTCAAGACCCTCACGGCCCCCCTCCTGGACCCCCTGCAGTTTGCATATAGAGCCAACAGGTCTGTAGACGACGCCATCAACATGGCCCTACACTTCATCCTGCAGCATCTGGACTCCCCAGGAACCTACGCCAGGATCCTGTTTGTGGACTTCAGCTCTGCCTTCAACACCATCCTTCCAGACCATCTCCGAGGCAAGCTTTCCCAGATGAATGTGCCTGACTTCCTGACAGACAGGAAGCAGCATGTGAGGCTGGGAAAGAATGTCTCGGACTCCCGGACCATCAGCACCGGCTCCCCTCAGGGCTGTGTTCTTTCTCCTCTGCTCTTCTCCCTGTACACCAACTGCTGCACCTCCACCCACCAGTCTGTCAAGCTAATCAAGTTTGCAGATGACACCACCGTTATTGGACTCATCTCGGACGGGGATGAGTCTGCCTACAGGAGGGAGGTTGAACGTCTGGTGTCCTGGTGCAGCCACAACAACCTGGTGCTGAATGCCCAGAAGACAGTGGAGATTATTGTGGACTTCAGGAAGCACACAGCTCCACTCCCCCCCATCATCCTGACTGACACCCCCATCACCTCTGTGGACTCATTCCGCTTCCTGGGTACCACCATCACCCAGGACCTGAAGTGGGAGCCCACCATCACCTCCGTCATTAAGAAAGCCCAGCAGAGGATGTACTTCCTGAGGCAGCTGAAGAAATTCAACCTGCCAACACGGACGATGACGCAATTCTACACTGCAATCATCGAGTCCATCCTCACCTCCTCCATCACTGTGTGGTACGCTGGAGCCACTATCAGGGACAAACAGAGACTGCAGCGTGTTGTGCGCTCTGCTGAGAAGGTGATTGGCTGCAGACTCCCATCTCTGCAGGACCTGTACACCTCCAGGACACTGGGGCGTGCAGCTCGGATCTCAGCTGACCCTTCTCACCCTGGACACAGTCTGTTTGACCTGCTCCCCTCAGGCAGGAGGCTCCGGTCCATTCGCACCAGAACCTCTCGCCATAAGAACAGTTTCTTCCCCTCTGCTGTTGGACACATGAACAATAACCGTATGACTGTTCCCACCACTAACACATGACCCTACGCTGTGTTCACTGCATCATTCCATGTTTGGCTCTGATCACCACCTGCACTCATGTATATATCATGTACATATCTATCTATCTATCTATCTATCTATCTATCTATCTATCTATCTATCTATCTATCTATCTATCTATCTATCTATCTATCTATCTATCTATCTATCTATCTATCTACTTAGCACTTTTAATTCTTATTAGCACTTTTAATTCTTATTCTTATTTTTATTTTCATGTCTATTTAAGTGTAATTTATAACAGTATGTTTGCACTGAAGCACCGCAGCAATTTCCTAATGTTGTAAACCCACTCAACATTTGGCAATAAAACCCTTTCTGATTCTGATTCTGATAAAAGACACAGCGCAGCTCTAACCTCAACCCTGTTGTCTTTCCTGTTTATGACCACTGAAACTGCTGCACAGAAAACTCAGACACGTAACTTCCTGATTAGTTGTTAAAAGTTAGTTAGAATTTAAATTTTTGTAAGTCATAAAGCCTTGGTGGTTTAATGGCATCACTGTAAATCAGAAAACACACAATGATCGATCGTCTCTTGTAACCTGACTTGCTGATAACTTGTGTTAAACAGGTTTTATATTGTGCTGAAAAAGTATTTGACCCCTTCCTGATTTTTTTCTAAATATAATGATGTGTTAGTCACAGTATGTTCTAAACAACATTATCATGTTTGAGCGTAAGGTTGTTTGTCCATGCATCTGGCACCAGGACACCACGAACCTTAGTCAATAAGAGACTTGTAATCGTATGTCCAGATTAGCTTCCAAAACACTAACCCAATTACTTTTGTTCCTTAAATCAGGACTGGTTTAAAATGATCTTATTTAGTTTTTCTGTCAGTATTAAATGTGAGAATCAGACACCATCAGGACTCACCTCTGGTTCTGCTGCGAGGAGGAAAAGTTGCTTCAGCCGTTCTCAGTGTGATGGTACCACTGTAACTAAGGAAATGCACAGTGACATCACTGCTGCCCTGCACACTGGTCTATTTCCTCTTTGTCTTCACTGTTAAACTGACACGACACGTGTCCAAAAGAGTCGAGTCATTCTCTGATCAGCTGCTGCTACACTTCTTATTTTAGCACTGACTCACTTTATTGACACTGATTGATTTTTTACTAATGTCCTTCACCTCTTCATCACTACAGCTAACATGAGACAGCACCTGAAGCCAATTCAGATTGCATCTGAAACAAGTGTCATGGATCCCAAGACTTTCTGAACAACTCAAATATTTCCTCAGCTCAAAGGTCAATCGATTGATGGTGCTGGCCAATGGATGCAATGAGGCTGATGTAAATCTGGGTTCAGTTTTTAAAGAAACTCCAGTGTACAATGTGGATCAATAAGGATCAAACCACTGACCTTTTGATTGGTAGATGACACACTCTGCTTCGTGAGCCACAGCTGCCTTGAATGCTGATCCAAAAACTATGAACGCACTGGAGAAAACCATTTCCCATCATTAACCAACGACCATTTCCCCTCCTCATCCAAATCCATTAATTCAGAAAAAAAACATTTATAGATATCAGTGTCTAAAATATGCATCAACTGATTTTTATATTTAAAATGTATAAAACAGGAATCTTGTTAGGTTTTTTTTCATGAGAGAAGACTAATTTCCTCCAATTAAACGTTTTCACGAATCATTATCAAATTGTTACAATTTAAAATTACTGTTACACAGCACCAGGGACCTTCTGTATTGTAACTGTATTGCGGGTCACAGAAACAGAATGTTAGCATGATTGGTGGAATCAGTTGAAGGTGTCTTAGGTCTGATACATGCTCACGTTTCTTCTTCTGCAGCTTTCTGGGCATCTTCTTATATAGAGATTTAACCTTCTGCTAGCAACGCTCCCATTACCATGGCAACCACCTCTTGCCCTCCAGTCAGGCCTGTAGAGTTAAAGAAGTGGACAAAGTGCATATCATAACAGCAGATTCATGATTGAGGCCACATTCCTGTGAGGGAGTTGTGAGAAAGTGTTGTGTCTGCTTGTATCAGAGTGGGCACAACTGCTCTACAATATACTGTGTGCAGTAAAGAATAAAATACAAATACTGTATGTGATGCAAATTATGAGATATTAGCCTTACAGATAAAAATTAATCCCAACAGTCTCCAGCTCCAGTCCTTGAGAGCTACTGTCCTGTATAGGGATGGGTATCGTTTAGGTTTTATCCGATACCGGTGCCAAATCGGTACTTTTGAAATGGTGCCGGTGCTCAAACGGTGCTCAAACCGGTGCTTAAAGAATGGAGAACACAAAATTGGTTCAAAAACCTCTCATATTCAGCTGATTTTTTGTAAAAAGATAACAATGTTAGCCTTTTCTGCAGCTATGGGGCATATATGGCATCACTCTTAGCTGGAAGCAGTGCTTAAACAATGGAAAAAAAACAAACTTTGTCCAAAAACCTCTCATGTTTAGCTGTTTCCCTCTTTTTCTTTGGTCATTTTAGCCTTTTTGGCCAGGGTGAAGGGAGTATCTGCCATCAAACAAGAAGACAGCCGCATGTAGCTACAGTGTTGGGAAGGTTACTTTTAAAATGTATTCCGTTACAGAATACAGAATACATGCCCTAAAATGTATTCTGTAACGTATTCCGTTACGTTACTCAATGAGAGTAATGTATTCTGAATACTTTGGATTACTTAATATATTATCATGCATTTTACAACTACGTGAATGTACTATTGCTGTGTGATTTATTACTATTACTGAAGGTCCGCGGCTCCGAACCGTATTAAAGGGACCTCTGACTAATACGGGTTCCTTGTTGGGCTTGTAGCCGAAAAATGGCTTTACTTTGTTGTCTGGGTCAACTCTGCTTGCGAGAGACAGAGAGAAGCGTTGAAAGGCTGCTCCAACAGAACTTATTGTTTCGGAGGAAAACACAAACACAGCGTAAAGTCGAGTCTTAATAGCTTACTTACAACTGGGCTCATCAGGCTCTCTTCTTGGCTGCAGTGGTTATTATTATATTTACATGCTTCCAGCTCCCGTTTTTGCTCGATGACAACTCGTACTTTTCGACTCTCCTTTTTCTTCCACCTTGCGCTCACAGACACATAACGAGTATGGCAGTCCATTCTCCCTGCAGCACGGACTACACTGCCCATGAGGCTACATTCTTTAGGGCTATGCCTGTAGCATTCTGCCTATTAGCTTAGCACAACAACAAAAAGGCCTCTCACCCAGGAAACACGCAGAGCGTCCCCCTGTAACCATGGCAACCGCAACGCTGCCGCCTGGAACTACAGAATGTAGCTGTCAAACAAAATCGAAACAGTCCTGACCTGCGACAATATGAAACAGGAAAGTACCGCCGTGTAATCCATTTATTTCAACAAAGTAACTGTATTCTAAATACCACCTTTTTAAACGGTAACTGTAACGGAATACAGTTACTCATATTTTGTATTTTAAATACGTAACGGCGGTACATGTATTCCGTTACTCCCCAACACTGTGTAGCTATGATGATGTTTGCTAGTTCACCTTACATGCATTAATGTAATAACGTGGTTAGCCTACTCAACGTAAATTACACACGAACAACATTAAGCTACTCACGCAGAGAAGAACGGCTGCTGCTGCCATCAAATATGGCGCATTTCTCGGTGTTTCATCGGATTCGAGGTGTTACCTCCTTTGACAGTATCACAGTATCAGCTTAAAGCACTTGTTGCAGGCTGCTGAGTTTGCATATTTTGCTGTGAAGTACAGCCAGACTTTTGACCGCTTCGCCTTGGGCATTTTTAATCTGTAGCTCTGCATAAAAGAACGTACGTACCCGGACCCGCCTACTATCCTCGGAAACGTAAAATGATTGGCTAGAAGTGTATCACAGCTCAGGAAAAAAAAGCACCGAAATAAAGCACCGAAATGTGCGCTGCTTTTCGGTCTGGTTACTACCGTTTATGTCAGAACCGGACACCGGTACCCATCCCTAGTCCTGTATGGGCTCAAAATGTGGTCATAAATATTTTGTACTTGTAAATCAGGATTTGTATGTGTAAAAAAAATTTGTGTGTGCATAAAAAAGATTTGTATGTGTAAAAAAATTTGTGCGTGCGTAAAAAGATTTGTGTGTGTACTTAGCCAAAACAAACCCCTGCAAGTTAGAAGTACAAATTTTGACCCTATTTTTCTTCCTTTCATCTGATTGGTCAATGTCATGTCAATCACAAATGTAACAATCCAATCAGAGAACAGATGGGTTTGGCTGTCGGAGGGGCGCTTTTTTTGAACTTGAACTTTTTTTTACACACACACAAATTTTTTTAACACATACAAATCCTGATTTACAAGTACAAAACCGATTTACAAGTACAAAATATTTATGTCCACATTTTGAGCCCATACTGTCCTGCAGCTTTTAGATGCATCCCTACTCCAACACAGCTGAATCAGAATCAGAATCAGAATCAGAATGGGGTTTATTGCCAAATGTTGAGCAGGTTTACAACATTAGGAAATTGCTGCGGTGCTTCAGTGCAAACATAGTGTCATAAATAGCACTTAAATAGACATGGAAAAAAAATAAAATAAAATAAAAGCTGGGCTTTCTTAATGACGGAGGTGATGGTGGGCTCCCACTTCAGGTCCTGGGTGATGGTGGTACCCAGGAAGCGGAATGAGTCCACAGAGGTGATGGGGGTGTCAGTCAGGATGATGGGGGGGAGTGGGGCTGTGTGCTTCCTGAAGTCCACAATAATCTCCACTGTCTTCTGGGCATTCAGCACCAGGTTGTTGTGGCTGCACCAGGACACCAGACGTTCAACCTCCCTCCTGTAGGCAGACTCATCCCCGTCCGAGATGAGTCCAATAACGGTGGTGTCATCTGCAAACTTGATTAGCTTGACAGACTGGTGGGTGGAGGTGCAGCAGTTGGTGTACAGGGAGAAGAGCAGAGGAGAAAGAACACAGCCCTGAGGGGAGCCGGTGCTGATGGTCCGGGAGTCCGAGACATTCTTTCCCAGCCTCACATGCTGTTTCCTGTCCGTCAGGAAGTCAGTGATCCACCGGCAGATGGGATCAGGCACATTCATCTGGGAAAGCTTGTCTCGGAGATGGTCTGGAAGGATGGTGTTGAAGGCAGAGCTGAAGTCCACAAACAGGATCCTGGCGTAGGTTCCTGGGGAGTCCAGATGCTGCAGGATGAAGTGTAGGGCCATGTTGATGGCGTCATCTACAGACCTGTTGGCTCTATATGCAAACTGCAGGGGGTCCAGGAGGGGGGCCGTGAGGGTCCTGAGATGGGAGAGAACTAGGCGCTCAAAAGACTTCATGACCACAGATGTCAGAGCCACGGGTCTGTAGTCATTTAGTCCAGTGATCCTAGGTTTCTTGGGGACAGGGATTATGGTGGAGGACTTGAAGCAGGCAGGCACATGACATGCCTGCAGTGAGGAGTTGAAAATGCCAGAAAACACTGGGGCCAGCTCGGTTCAATATCGATACATTCAATCAGATGGTTGAATTACCTCTTCAGTGTGCCATCAAATGTGGAACCAAGCCTTTCATTTGATTCAGGTGTGTTGGAACAAGAATGCATCTAAAAGCTGCAGGACATACTCTTAAATGTATATAATTTGTTATTCAACCAAGAAACCCTTGTGTGAAATAGTTTTTAACTTTATTAATGAGAATTTAATTAATGAAGTTATCTTTGTCCTCTTTACTTTTTTCGGGCTTTTGCGGTGCTCATTTTATCCAGTTGTCAGGAACTATAGCCTCCCCCACATAGCAAAATTGGTATGGCCCGGACCTGGCCTACACAATGTGCTTACACGTGGCCCACATACCGCAAAGAATGACGGCCCTTTGGTGGCCCAGATCTGGTTTGCCAGACCTGGCCCACATCAGGATGACATACCACTTACGATGCCAGAAATCAGCCAGCAGTTTGACACCAGCTCTGATACCGGGCCAGACCTGTCTGCTATGTGGGCTTCTGACACTAAACAGTGTACACTATATTACTATGTTTGTGCCAGGGAACCCGATCTACAACAATTTTGGTCACAGTGTCGTTATAAGGTTGGGGAAACCACCTGAGACTGAAGAAGTCACTTGAATAAATGATGATGTTTCTTCAGCTGAAAACAGCACGTCGAGATGAACAGAATCAACTTTTTTTCGCAATCCTTTAACTTGTTGAAGGTGCCATCAATCCGGTACCTTCACTAGAGAATATCATAGGGAGCAGATCCCAGATTTTGTCTGAGTTAACTCTGTCACCTACCCCTTTAATCACTTCACTGGCCCTCACCTTCACCCTCACAAGTCAAACAACTGAAAACCACTGAGCTAAAAGGTGACAGGAGCTCAGATGAATGAAGAATCAGAATCAAAAATACTTTATTAATCCCAAATGAAATTATGGGTTAAAGTGCCACATTACATGTATCGATATTGAACCGTTCGATACAATGCTTTCGGTTCGGTATGCATATGAACCGAACAATACAAATTTTTTAATTTATTTTATCAACTTTTCTTCTGACGATGCTGTCTGTGTTGAGCGCTCAGTGGATCTGCATTCGACTACTCCGCCTAGGCTGCACTGTTGAGTGCAGAGCCACTGAGCGCAACGCAAGCTAGCAAGACAGCTCGTTGTAACATGGCAAATTGAACCTCCCCCACCCTCATTCAGATCTGGCGTTTGGAACTATTTTGGTTTTCATGTGAAGCATGACCCTGAAGGTAAGTGCGTCATGGACAAAAGTAAAACAGTATGTCGGATGTGCCACGCAGTGCTCAATTGGTGGGAACTAGTGCGTTAGCGCAGTTAGCTTGTTAACGTGTTGACGCCGTCCAGCCCCACGCACGGGCCGATCCGCGGTAACTCGTTAACTAAGATTGGCTGTGTTATGGCGTTAATGTCATTTTAACTAGATTAACACTGACAGCACTAGTGGGAACACAACGAATATGACTGCACATTTACGCCGACATCATCCTAGTGCAAAGACAAGTGGAAGCAGACAAAAACAACAAGCACGCAGGCTACAAACTTTACCCGAGTCATTTAGACAGCCGTTAGCACATGATTCTCCTTATGGGGACCTGATGTCACAGTCCTGGGTCTCCTGATCCAGCGTTTTTAGTTCTTTGTGATGTTTGTATTATTGTACTTGTGTGAGTTATTCTATGGTTTCTAGTTTCGATCCCTTGCCCTTCATGTTTCTCTGTGTCCCCTCTGTTCTGTGTAGTCTGTGTCTGCATGTTTGAGTTCGCTTCTGTGTCTCTCGGTTCTTAGAGTCCTCTGCCTTATGGTTTATGTCTCTGTGTTTCTTAGTTGCTGTCTCCACTGTGTCGAGTTCGCGTCTCTGTGTGAAACTTCCTGTTTTACTTTGATGGTCCGTGTCTTATGTGAATGCGTCCTGCTTTGCTTGTCTCGTCAGTCCTGATTTCTCCCAGCTGTGCCCTCCTTCTTTGTCTCATTCCCCTTGTTACTTTCCAGTGTATTTAAACCCTGTGTTTCTCTGAGTCAGTGTCGCGTCGTCTCTCGTGCTGTGTGGATCTCCCTGTGTCTCCTTGTGAGTTTTAGTTTGTTGTTCCCAGTTTAGATTAGTTTAGTTTGTATGTCTTTTCCTTGCCAGCAAATAAAACTGTGTTTTGAGTTCACCCCCCCCCCCCGAGTCTGTGAGTCCTGCATTTTGGGTCCAACTCCTGCCTGCCGCACAGCGATTCATGATAGTACGACGCGACCACAATATGGACCCAGCAGACTTACCCGGGGAGAGCGATCTGATACGCTAGCACAGCCATTAACTCCACCACAAGCTCCATTTTCACCTCTACCATCGCTTCAGTTATCAGTTCGGTCTGCCACTCAGTCACCCTTAGCTCCATCTTCCACACTACCACCTGTTTCTCTTCCGCCACAACCATCACTACACTCAGCCATTCAGGCTGCTACTCAGCGAGTCATTCAACCTATAGCCCTGCCATTAAGACACTGAGCCATTAGCCATCCGACCCGCAGCCAATTCAGCTGCTCCTCCACCCATTACACCTCCACCACAACCGTCACTGCAGTCTCCTGCATCTCAGCTTTCCCCAGTGCAGTCTCCAGTGTCCCCAGTGCAGTCTCCATTGTCCCCAGTGCAGCCTCCCTTAGCACAGTCATCCACTCAATCACCAGCTCCACTTTCCCCCCAACTATCACTACTACCTCTAGCTCAGTCTCCTGTGCACTCACCTCTAGCTCAGTCTCCTGTGCACTCACCTCTGGTTCAGTCTCCTGTGAAGTCATCAACTCCACCGCCTACTCCACTCTCACCACCACCGTTACAACAGACATCAGTTCAGTCCCCTGTGCCAGTGCAGACGCCCTCAGTTCAGTCTTCCGTGCAGTTATCTACTTCACCACCATTAGTAGCTCAGGTCCCGTGTCTCCACAGTACCCCCCCTCAAGGGCTGGCTCCAGACAGCCCAGCAGAACCACAAAAATGGACCAAAACCAAAACAGAAAACTACCCGACCAGGGCGGGCGGAGGGGGCCCAGGACAGAGGGACAGAGTCCAAAAAAGGCCCAGATGGCCAAGTTCAGGGGGCCGACAGCGCAGGAAGCCAAAACAGTTCAGTTCCGGAGGCCGACCATGCGAATGGCAGCGGCAGTGGGGCAGGTCCGGAGGCCGGCCACGCAGTAGGCAGTGGCATGGAAACAGTTCCGGAGGGCGACCGTGCGGATGGCAACGGCGGCGCGGAAACTGTTCCGGGGGCCGACCATGCGGACGGCAATGGCGGCGCGAATGCAGGTCCGGGGGCCGACTGTGCGGACGGCAACGGCGGCGCGAATGCAGGTCTGGAGGCCAGCCACGCGAAAGGCAGTGGCGGCGTGTAGTCCACGCAGAAGGCGGGGGTGGCAACAGAAGTCCGGAGGGCGGCCACGGTGGTGATGATGCCCAACAAGCGGCCTGACAAATGTTTGATGATGTTGAGGCGGTAGTTTGGGAGCTGAAGGTGGCGTGATCCCTGCGGCACCAGGCGAGGCGGAGGCTGGACCAGACGAGGCAGAAGCCGAGGCGGAGGCTGGACCAGACGAGGCAGAAGCCAAGGCGGAGGCTGGGCCAAACGAAACTGGTGACGCTGAAGAGAAGGCCACTGCAGGCGATGCTGGAGCTGATGCGGGGGCTGGACCAGACGAGGATGAAGACACGGAGGCCGGACCAGGCGAGCCAGATGAGGATGAAGCTGAAGCAGAGGCTGGGCCAGGCTGGGCTGAAGAGGAGGCCACTGCAGGCGATGCTGGAGCTGATGCGGGGGCTGGACCAGACGAGGATGAAGACACGGAGGCCGGACCAGGCGAGGCAGACGAGGATGAAGCTGAAGCAGAGGCTGGGCCAGGCGAGGATGAAGCTGCGGAGGCCGGACCAGGCGAGGCAGATGAGGATGAAGCTGAAGCAGAGGCTGGGCCAGGCGAGGATGAAGCTGCAGAGGCTGGACCAGGCGAGGATGAAGCTGCGGAGGCTGGACCAGGCCACGTTGATGAGGATGCCGAAGAGGATGCTGAAGCCGGACCCGGCGACGGCGTGGGTGGAGCTGAAGCCGGACCAGGTGACGGCGTGGGGGGACCTGAAGCTGGACGAGGCGACGGCATGGGTGGAGCTGAAGCTGGACCAGGCGACGGCGTGGGTGGAGCTGAAGTTGGACCAGGCGAAGATGATGAAGCTGCGGGGGCTGGACCAGGCGAAGATGATGAGGATGCGGCTGGCGACTGGACGGGCTCCTCGGGCCCTCCAGCTGCTGAACAGGAGGCTGAACTGAGGGTGACTGACATAATGGTTGTGATGACAATGGTGGTGGAGTGGGAGACTGAGCTTCTGGCCGGGCGGCTAACTGAGCTTCTGGCCGGGCGGCTAACTGAGCTTCTGGCCGGGCGGCTAACTGAGCTTCTGGCTGGGCGACTAACTGAGCTTCTGGCCAGGCGGCTAACTGGGCTTCTGGCCGGGTGGCTAACTGACCTTCTGGCCGGGCGGCTAACTGAGCTTCCAGTAGATAGTGTTCCTTATTTTCAGCTTTCAGATTAAAAGCCCTGGGTAGTATAACACAGGACTCGGGAGAGGCAGAATGAAAGCAGTCCTTTAAATCCTCAGAGCAGGTGTTAACGGACCTTGGAGTATCTGACAAAGAATTAACCGTTTCTGAATTACTCTTTTCACATTTGAATAACCCAGAGTTAACTGGCATTGAATTACTAGACTCAGGAATAACTGACAGAGTGTTCATGAATGCACGCTCAGATGGAGCAGAAAAAACACTGCGTTCCTGACTCACAGAATCTGCCGGTAACTGACGGCCGCGTGGACGTCGCTTTCGCCTGGGAGAAGGGGCAAGAGCGGCAGGGGAAGCTGGGGTGGGTATTCTAATATCCCCTCGGCTTGCTGCCGGCACGTTGGGGTTTTTCCCGGTGGATGAGAGGGTTTGTTCCCTGCGCCTTAGGGTCGGGGAACGGGTCCTGACTGTCATCTGCGCTTATGCGCCGAGTGGCAGTTTGGAGTACCTAGCCTTCTTAGAGTTCCGGGGGGGGGGACTCAATGCTCACGTGGGTAACGACAGTGAGACCTGGAGGGGCGTGATTCGGAGGAACGGCCTCCCTGATCTGAACCCGAGCGGTGCTTTGTTATTGGACTTCTGTGCTAATCACAGTTTGGCCATAACGAACACCCTGTTCGAACATAAGAGTGTCCATAAGTGCACGTGGCACCAGGACGCTCTAGGCCGTAGGTCAATGATCGATTTTGTAATCGTATCACCAGACCTGCGACCGTATGTTCTGGACACTCAGGTAAAGAGAGGGGCTGAGCTGTCAACTGATCACCACCTGGTGGTGAGTTGGATCAGGTGGCGGGGGAGGACGCTGGACGGACCCGGTGCACCTAAACACGTAGTGAGGGTGTGCTGGAAATGTCTAGCAGAGGCCCCAGTTCGCGAGATCTTCAACGCACACCTCCGGCAGAGCTTCAACAGCATTCCGAGGGAGACTGGGGACATTGAGTCCGAATGGACAATGTTCAGCGGCTCCATTGCCGAAGCTGCTGCATTGAGCTGCGGCCGCAAGGTGGTTGGTGCCTGCCAAGGTGATAATCCCCAAACCAAATGGTGGACACCAGAGGTGAAGGGAGCCACCAGGCTGAAGAAGGAGTCCTATTGGGCTTGGTTAGCCTGTGGGACTCCGGAGGCAGCCGACAGGTATTAACAGGCCAAGCGGAATGCGGCTCGGGCAGTGGCTGAAGCAAAAACTCGGGTGTGGGAGGAGTTCTGAGAGGCCATGGAAAAAGACTTTCGGACTGCCTCGAAGAGATTCTGGCAAACCGTCAGGCGTCTCAGGAAGGGAAAGCGGTGCTCTACCTGCACTGTGTATAGTGCTGGCGGAGCGCTGCTGACGTCGACTGAGAAAATTGTCAAGTGGTGGAAGGAATACTTCGAGGACCTCCTTAATCCCACTGACATGTCTTCCGAGGAGGAAGCAGAGTCTGGGGATGAGGGGAATGACCCGCCAATTTCCGGGGGCGAGGTCACTGAGGCAGTTAAACAACTCCTTGGTGGCAGAGCCCCTGGTGTTGATGAGGTCCGCCCCGAGTTCCTGAAGGCTCTGGACGTTGTAGGGCTGTCCTGGTTGACACGCCTCTGCAATGTTGCGTGGAGATCAGGGGCAGTACCTGTGGACTGGCAGACCGGGGTGGTGGTCCCCATCTTTAAGAAAGGGGACCGGAGGGTGTGTTCCAACTACAGGGGGATCACACTCCTCAGCCTCCCTGGGAAAGTCTATGCCAGGGTGCTGGAAAGGAGAGTTCGTCCGCTAGTCGAACCTCGGATACAGGAGGAACAATGCGGTTTTCGTCCTGGTCGCGGAACACTGGACCAGCTCTTAATCCTCTCGAGAATACTTGAGGGTGCATGGGAGTTTGCCCAACCAGTCTACATGTGTTTTGTGGACTTGGAGAAGGCATTCGACCGTGTCCCTCGGGGTATCCTGTGGGAGGTGTTGCGGGAGTATGGGGTGTCTGGCCCATTGCTACAGGCCATTAAATCCCTATACAACCGTTGTAAGAGCTTGGTTCGCAAAGTCGGACTCGTTCCCGGTGGGTGATGGGCTCCGCCAGGGCTGCCCTTTGTCTCCGGTTCTGTTCATAATTTTTATGGACAGGATTTCTAACCCAGGACACGCTGGAGAGATTATGTCTCTCGGCTGGCCTGGGAACGCCTTGGTGTTCCCCCAGATAAGCTGGAGGAGGTGGCTGGGGAGAGGGAGGTCTGGGCCTCTTTGCTTAGGCTGCTGCCCCCGCGACCCGGCCTCGGATAAAGCGGATGAAGATGGATGGATGGATTTTCTTCTGCACTTTACACACTGTTAAAATAAATACAGCTTCCATTAACAGTTACTATTAGTGGTAAAGATCTTATCACCAATGAAGTTTGTTTTGTATGATCTGTTTCCTCAAAGTCACTACACAGTCTCTAATCACTACACACTTTCACTGTGTGCTTTAACATACGAATTAAGGCATGTTGCATAACTTGTTGTTTCTTTTCAGTTGTATCTCTCGGTGCTGTCCACTGATTTTATTGAGCTAACTAAACAGCAAATGGCTGTCATTTCTATTGTCAAAACAAATATTTAACCTACACATCTGAGTCTAAAATAGAAGGTTGGAAAGAAGATACAGCAGTCCCCTTTAAGTCTTCGTCATCACCTGATTGCTATTTCAGTACTTCCCCCTCAGTATTTATGTAGAAAGATGAGCTGTGGCTAGAAACCACAAAGTAGAAACTGCAAAACACTCACTGAAGATAAGATACTGTTATCACTTTGAGACACAAATAGAGACGCTCACTTATTTTCTCTTTGAGCCTCTTTTTGACGGAGGTGTTTATTTTATTTCATGAAACAGGCAGGCAGGAGGAAAGACCTAAATGCACAACTCAAAACACGTGGATGAACTGAAGGAGGCTGTTTTATTGCACAGATTACACAAAAAGCAGTTACAAAACTGAACCAAAATCTAGAAACTGGAAACTAATAACAAAACACTGGGAAACTACGGATGGCGATTTTAGGGAGCACAACAGAAGAAATCGACACAGCATGAGTCTGTGAAGGTTCTCAGTCATCCAGGTCATCGTAGATCAAGGAGCTTGGAAAGAAAAGTGTCTGGACTTCTTTAAGTTGCTTTAAGACGTTTCACCTCTCATCCGAGAAGCTTCTTCAGTTCTAAGTGTCAAATGGTGGCGAGTCCCAGATTAACACCCTGTGGGAGTTTCCCCCCAAAGAGCTCAACTCTTTCTGTACACCGTTATATTTGTGCCACAAAACCAGCCAATCACAGAATTGAATGCGAAAAAATCTGATTGGCTGTTTTGGTCTCCAATCAGCTCGAAATGACGAAATGGAATATCCCAGAATGCATTTCGTCCAAAACCCAAACAAGGCAGTGGCGGAGTTTGAAATATTACTCTTTCTGGGTCACAAAATAAACTTTTAAGATGTTTTCATGCGAAAATGGTGCTGTGTAAACTTCAATTATCTGCTCGATTTATCAAGACATCACATATTATGAACAATGCTGGGCATCCTCTGCACACGGCCATAAACAACCAGAAGAGTCTGTTCAGTGAAAGGTTGCTTCTCCCTAAGACAAGAACTAACAGACTTAAAAACTCCTTTGTCCCACACGCCATCAAACTGTTTAACTCCTCTCTGGAGGGGAGAGGGAGGGGAAACAGGAGGACAAAGGAGGGGGGAACAACTAAGCTGTAGTGCCTCTTCACTTCACTGTGCAATACTTTTGTTAATGGTCAATGGTGCAATAGACCTCAATACCTGAAATGTGCAATTCACTATTTTTATTCCTATTTATCCTATTGATCCCCTTCGTATATTTTATTTATATTTGTCTCTGTATTTATATGTGTGTGTGTGTGTGTGTGTGTGTGTGTGTGTGTGTGTGTATAATATTCTGTAACTCTGTAACTTCTGTCGGTGCTGTGCTTTTGGAAACCGAATTTCCCAGAGGAACCCACCCGAGGGATTAATAAAGTTTTATCTTATCTTATCTCTTACCTTATCTCTTATCTTATCTTATCTTACATTTGCAAAAGTGCTCTAATGTTTTTGGAGATGCCTGGAACTTTTTACTCTGTGTTTCTCACTTCATAAAGGAATTATTCTTAAAATTAACCATCTAACACAGCAACAATGAGCAGATGAAAAAGACAAAAAATCCCAAATCAATTCACAGGTTGGACTTAGAACCTCTTAGAGATAATCTTCTAAACTGCTCATCTCACAGAAGACAAATCAGGACCCTCACTGGATGTCAAATCTTCATACTAGGGCTATCCAGTCTAGTTGATCTTTAATCATATGATGTTCACCGCCATCTTATCTATCCTCCTTAATGTCCAGCTGCTACTCACTCTCCTCATTTGCTTGTTGGATGTTGGTCCCCCTGAATGCCATTCTCACCTGAGCATGAAAAGTCTTACAGAGGAAAAAGTAAACAAGAGGATCCAGACAGACATTGAAAGTTGCAACCATGGTGGTCACCTCCTGCAGGTAGTACAACACTGGACCTACAGAGCAGCTGCTCCACAGAAAAACTGAGGGTAGTCGAACCAGGTAAAACGGGACAAAACAAACACAGAAGATGCTGACCAGCACCAACATGTTCCTGCGAGACTTCAAGAGCTTCTCGGAGCCAGAGGAGGCCAGCTGCCTCTGCTGTGCCTGCAACACCCTGCGGGAGGTGCTGTAGTAGAAGAAGACCAAGGATATGAAGACCACGAGGAAAGTAACGACACACAAAGCCTGAATGATTTTGAAGGACACAGTGACCAGTGGACTAAAGATGAGAACACAGCGGCTGATACTAGAAGGCAGAGATTTATGAGTGATGAAAAACAGGATAATGAAAATAATTCCTGTAGTCACAAGAAAAGTCCAGGTGATCATCGAGATGATGCGGGCAGTCCGTACTGTCTGCAGGACACGAGTTCGTGAAGGATGAACAATCTTCAGATACCTGAGAAAGAAGAGGAAGGAGGGGAGTAGACAACTTCACTGATCAGTCACAGTGCTGTCACACCTTCAGAAATCATTCATGCTTTCATCAGGAGTGCATGGTTTGCAGTCAACAACACCATCATGAACTGCAGTCTGAAATCAGTAAAAGTTTCTTACCTGTTGGCAGCGATGTACCCCATGAATATGATGCTGGCACACATGTTGAGGTAGAAGGCAGAGGCTCCAAAGCTGCAGTAGAGCTGCCAAATTATTATAGATCCGCTATTATAGTGGCCGATGCGCAGTGGCAGAGAGAGACAGAGCAGAAAGTCGGCAGCTGTCAGGTTTTTCAGGAAGACCTTCAAGCTGCTCGATGCCTGCTGCTGAGCTTGACAACAGTAGAACTTTATGACGAAGCCATTGAGAGGTAGACCCACCTGAACATGACACAGAGATGATGGAAAGAAGACTTTGGTACATGCACCTTCAGACTCAACATGAACAGTTTATGAAAACTTCAACCAGTGTATAACAGAGCACAGTCTGAAGATTTGACACTTACCACAAACAGCAGACTGTAGACCACCATAAAGAAAGTGCTGGCAGATGTGTCGACAGCATCACAGGTCTGGTTGGAAGGTGAAGTCTCATATTTTGGGTCAACCATGCTTCCAGATCTGAAAAATAAACCTACTTCAGAGATCTACCTCTTTGCAACAAACTGTTTATAAATGCTAGTTTAATCTTTGAAAGGATCAACCTTCATGGTCCCTTAGTTCGAGATAAATCAAAGTCAAACCAATTTTAAACATTGTGTTGAGATCAACTACATGTGTCTTTGAGACAGTAATTTTGACCCCCAGTAAGAAACCTTGGAGTCACTCATGATCAGTGTTGGGCAAGTTACTTTTAAAAAGTAATTCATTATAACTGAGTTACAAGATTCTAAAAGTAATTACTTGGAAAGTAACTGACCCTGGGTGAGGGACCAGACAAAGAGCGATTCATAAGACCCTTATGAAAAGGACACCGAGGGAACAGTTTACCCTGCCCGGGATAGGGTTACCGGGGCCTCGCCCTGGAGCCAGGCCCGGGGAGGGTGCCCGAGGGCGAGCGTCTGGTGGCCGGGCCTTAGTCCATGGGATCCGGCCGGGCACAGCCCGAAGAGGAGACATGGGCCCATCCTCCCATAGGCCCACCACCCGCAGGAGGCGCCATAAGGGTCGGGTGCATTGTGTGCCGGGTGGCGGCCAGGAGCGGAGGCCCTGGCGGACTGACCCCCGGCTGCCAAGACTGACCGAAAGAACGAGATCGCGGATACAAGCGGCAGAAATGAGCTTCCTCCGAAGGGTGGCTGGCCTCTCCCTTAGAGATAGGGTGAGAAGTTCGGCCATCCGGGAGGGGCTCAGAGTAGAGCAGCTGCTGCTCCACATCGAAAGGAGCCAGCTGAGGTGGTTCGGGCATCTGACAAGGATGCCCCCTGGGCGCCTCCTGGGTGAGGTGTTCCAGGCATGTCCTGCCTGGAACACCTCACTAGGAGGCCCCGGGGCAGACCCAGGACACGCTGGAGAGATTATATATCTCGGCTGGCCTGGGAACGCCTTGGTGTTCCCCCGGATAAGCTGGAGGAGGTGGCTGGGGAGAGGGAGGTCTGGGCCTCTTTGCTTAGGCTGCTGCCCCCGCGACCCGGCCCCGGACAAAGCGGATGACGATGGATGGATGGATGGATGGATGGAAAGTAACTATTGCATTACTTTAAAAAAAATGTTTAACCCTCTCGGGCCCAGGGTATAATTGGCCATTTTTTAACTACTTTTGATTTTCCCTCCATATTTCACCTTTAAAAACTATTTACTTTGCCTTGTTTGGTATCATTCATTTCAGCACAACCTCACGTGTCTGAATTTACAGTTATGTTTTCATTTTGACATACTGTATTAACACAATTGATCTAAAATCAGACAAAAAACAAAAAAAGTTACAATTTTACTGTAACAACCACAAACATGTTTAATAAATCATATTTCAAAACTTTAAATGCAAAAATAAATTGTCGATTTTAAAATCCTATGCACAAGTTTTGCAAACAACAAAGTTATTTGCATCCATTTACCTTTTACCCCTTTTTAAATAACCATTTCAAACTATTTTAGGAGAACGTAAAGGAGAACATCACAGCCTGATACCTGCAGGTCTGACAGCAGCAGGTGTATCACTCCTGTTTCTACCTGGAGACAGCAGTTGCCTCATTGTTCTGACACACAACACAAAACTACCCACAACACTACACACTAACTAAACAAGACAACACATTAACTACACACCCCAAACACGCTAAATGTCACAAATCTCTCATATCTCAAAACTCGCTCTTTCTCTCTCTCACTCTCTTTCTCCATCACTCCTAAAATGTCCCCCTTTTCCTAAACAACCAAATGTCATGTTGCCATATCATTTTTTGATTGGTCTAAGTGGTGCATTTTTCCACCTACATGTTCCTTCTTTTTTCCTTCAGGCTTAGAGGGATGTTCCCTCTAAGCCTGAAGGAAAACAGAAGGAACACACACATGTAAAGGAAGCACTCAAAACGTGCGGCTATTCTAAATGGGCGTTCTTAAAGTCAGCAAAGAGGCACAGAAAAGAAGACCAGACAACAGCGAGGGAGGATAAGAAGGACAGACGCAACAACATTGTCATCCCCTATGTAGCCGGTGTATCAGAAAAACTCAGGAGAGTTTTCTCCAAGCATGACATCCCGGTGCATTTCAGACCCAGCAAAACGCTCAGACAGAAACTGGTTCACCCGAAAGACAAAACGCCAAAACACAGACTTAACAATGTGGTTTATGCTGTACAGTGCAGCGAGGAATGCCCAGACCTCTACATTGGAGAGACCAAACAGCCACTTCACAAGCGCATGGCACAACACGGAAGAGCCACCTCCACAGGACAAGACTCAGCAGTCCATCTGCATCTTAAGGATAAAGGACACTCTTTCCAGGATGCCAATGTTCACATTTTGGACAGAGAGCCCACTCACATCCTGGGCCATCTGACCTCAGGAATTTACATGATAAGGTGGGGCCAGGTTTCACAATGAACTCACCCGAAACTCTGGCTGATCGGGACCCACACCTTGGCTCAGGCGATTAGAGGATCATCAGGATCATTGTAAGAATTTATTTAATATTACTTTCTAGTATCAGTTGATGTTTGCTGGAGCCACAGCTGTAAAAGCTGCTGGTCATGATATCGGTTTGGTTATCTGGTGAGAAGGAAACATGAAGATGAAACCAGGAGACGTCCTTACTGAATCATCAGAGCTGAACAGGTGATGGAGAAACAGGTTTACCTTTTAGGTGACATGAATGAGTTGAAGGGAAGTTATGAACTGTTTCTGAGAGACAAATAACACCAGGATCCTTTTCTATGTAGCTGACAGCTGGTAACTGTGCAGGGGCGTGTCTAGCAAAGTTTAGCCAAGGGGGGAAGGTGGGGCATTAACAGGGAGAGGGGGGCACAAAGAAATACTTTCTTATTCTCATTTAAAATATCTCGCTTTTATTAAATAATTATCTGAATATTACAACCAAAGGTTTTATCTGACAAAAAATGTATAGAAAACATACATATAACAACAAGACTGTACATCACTGTCACAACAGCATCTGTTTTCATTCAAAGGCTCTATGGCTGTAATACCTGGTGGGCCGGTCCGATTGCCCGGGCTGATTTTGTGTCCCAGTCCAGCCCTGGGCACAACACGCAGTGAATTAATCTGAGAGGGTGCATTAAAAAGTAAATGGCCGCGCCAGCGGTGCACATTGCAAATTAGCTCGCATAGACACATTAGTTGTGCCGCTTCTTAATGACAGTATCTTAGTTAACAACCCCAACTACCAGATTCAACTTATAATTGGCTAAAAATAACTTAGCCTACTGGTAAGAGGGACGTTATTAGCTTTCCACATTCCGACACTTCAAAAGCTTCAGGAGCTGTCCGCTCAGCACAGCATCAGCACCATGGAGATACACGGATACATCCGTAGACTCGAGACACAATGTATTTTTGGGACTTTCAGGTGTATGGACCAATGTTTTATTTTCTGATCAAACCAGAGATCTTTAGTAAGCAGCTGGATTTGTCTCACATTAACTGGCTGAGTTAATACCAGTTAATGTAACGTCGAAGCAGCTGGAATCCACAGCTGTGTGTGTTCATGGAGCTGCATTTTCACCTGCTGGACATCACTACCTGACAAGTTTAACTGTCTTCAGAACATTGCAGAGGCCTTATTGACAGGATTTGGCTCTAAATATCTGTGTGAGCAGATTTTCTCTCACATGAGTGTCCTCAGGTAGCCGTCTGAATGCTGGACGCTCGGAGACCTGTGTCTCTGAGTGGGAGACCAGAGATCATATTAGCATGTGTGTCTCTGTATTAACAGACATGCCATATTGGCCCAGTTTATTTTTCTTATCATTGTTGTGAGGAGACCATAAATAGCATTTGTATTTTCTGTTGTACAATCCATTTGCACTTATGGAGTTCTTGTTATGGATAAAAAGTGTCTTTTTTTTTTGTTTCAAAATAGCTGATAACTATTCGCTGATAGCTGCCAACATCTGCGAACAAATATAATTCTATGAAGTGGTTCTATATAGTGTGTAACTGTTAACATAGAGCGTTATTAAATTTAATAATAAAAATAATAATGGATTGCATTTATATAGCACTTTTCAAGGCACTCAAAGCGCTTTACAAATACACTATTCATTCACTCTCACATTCACACACTGGTGGAGGCAAGCTGCAGTTGTAGCCACAGACTGACAGAAGCGAGGCTGCCATATCGCGCCATCGGCCCCTCTGGCCAGCACCAGCAGGCGGTAGGGTAAAGTGTCTTGCCTAAGAACACAACGACCAGGACAAAGAAAATTTATTGCTAATGGAGTCATATGGCACATTGACTTCTGAGGAAATTTTAAATGGCACTCGTCATCAGAAAGGTTGCCTACCCCTGATGAATACATGAGACTGGATTTGAACCCAGAACCTTCTTTTTGTGCAGTGTTAACCCCTGCATGCGGTCCTCCTTCACTATATTCTACATTGCAAACAATCTTTAACTTTTTATTTCTCCATATTTTTCTGAATTAATAATTTGGACTTCTACATCTTGTCTCCTCTCACAGTTGCTCTGAATAAAATGATTTGATTGCTGAGTGACATCATGCGGGATGTGTTACAACACACACAGTCAGTTTGCGTGTTTTTCTGTAAATCTGAGAAACCAGCTGGACTCACCTGTATTTGAAGTATCTCTCTGTACTTTTCTGAGAGCATGAAAAGTGTCTTCAGTCGTTATGTCTTTGTGGTTTTATGGTATCAATTTAAATCAGAAAACACACTGTGACTGCAGCGCTACTATGAACTCTGATGCATTTCCTGTTTGCTATCACTGACATTGGCGCACAGAAAAGTCACACATAGCTTGCTGATTAGTTCCGATAAACAGGTTGTATGCTTTGAAAAGCTATGTAGACAGCAATTTTGAATAACCTACTGAGTGTTTTCTTGAGTTCAATTAAATTCATTTCACAACAAAAGTTGTCTAATGATGTTTTCTATGTAATGCACCGTACAGTCTTGCTGCTGAATATAATGCTTAGAAAAAGGTATTTGACGCCTTCCTGATAATATTTTCTGAATATAATGATGTGCTAATCACAGTATATTTTCAAATATATCATCATGTTTGAGCACAAGGTTTTTCATCAGTTCACCTGATGCCAGGACACCATGGGCCTCAGCCAGTAAGACATCTGTCAGCATGTATTCAGATTAACTTAATGCTCACTCACAGAATCCACCTTAATATTTTGTCCTTTCAGTCAAGACTGGTTAAAAGTGGTTTTATTCAGTGTCTGTTGTATCACGAAAATTACAAAAGATTTGAGGATGAAAAATAAACAAGACTCACCTCTGATTTTGTAGCTTTTTGTGAGAAGGAAAAGTTGCTTTAGTCGTTCTCGTGGTGTGATGGTATCACTGTAGATCAGGAAATAAACAATGACCACACTGTTGCTCTCCCCATTGACGTATTTCCTGTTTCTCGTCAATGTTAAACTGTCACAAGTTATTTCCGAGATAGATATGTGTTTGCTACACTTATTCTTTGAACTTTGACTCAGTTACTTTACTAGGTTTCAGGTTTTCATTTGAAAATAAAATAAAAATAATAAAAAATAAATAGAAAAAATAGTAAGAGCAAAATATTAATAAGATGTAGTAAAAGAAAAAAGAGATTTGCAGGCAGCCTTGGGGGGTGGGGGGGTTTGAACAGCCGGTTCCGCTGTCTTAATTCTCCGATAAGCCAGGGCCAAGCCAGCTCAGATCAGCAAGAACCCTGTTATCATGGTTCCGAATAGGTAGATATCTTCAGCGTCCTCGATCGACAGTCCCGCCAGGCACACGATCCTCTGTTTCTGCCACCCGTCCATCGTGTATCTGGCAGGGAAAGTCCCTCCAGGGCACTCGGGCTCTCCCAAGCCCAGACTTCTCATTGAGAAAAGGGTGTCAATAGCATTCAGAGACCAGTTGATCAAATCCATAATTCTCTTTAGGTTTTAAAAACAGACTGTGAGAGTGTATTCCAGGGAATATGTCTGTGAAGGTTCTCAGTCATCCAGGTCATCGTAGTCAAAGGAGCTTGCAAAGAAAAGCGTCTGGACTTCTTTAAGTTACTTGAAGACGTTTCACCTCTCATCCGAGAAGCTTCTTCAGTTCTAAGGTCAAATGGTGGAGATATCTGTAATGGTGGATATCATTACAGGGAAGTTTTTAGGAGTGACACCCGCAACGGAAAGCGGGCGAGAGAAAGACAGAGAGAGAGAGCGAGTTTTCATATGTGAGACATTAGTGACGTTTAGCGTGTTTGGAGGCTGTAGTTAGTATGTTGTGTAGTTATTGTTTTGTATTGTGTGTCAGTTAGACGGCTGAATTTCACATTTGCTCTAAAAAAGCCATCAAAGGCAGATTCCAGTGTAAACGCTGTTCCCACATGGAAAACTGGACTGATGCACCTCCTGTTGTCAGACCTGCAGGGTTTAGGCCTGTGGTGTTCTCCTCTGTCTTATACTGAACACAAACTACATTTTTTGGACTTGCACAAATAATTTGTGTGCCTTCTTATTTGATGCAGCACACCTGATTGTTCTGTAAATAGATTTAAATGGTTACATAAAAAACGCCCGAGGCCTTGGCTGCATTTTTAGGTAAATAGTACCATATAACTTTGTTGTTTGCAAAACTTGTGCATAATTTTTAGAAATGTACAATTTCTATTTGCATTTCAAGTCATGAAAATGATTCGTTAAACATGTTTGTGGGTTTTACAGTAAAAAATATAACTTTTTCTACTCGGATATTAAATTTTTTGTCTGAATTTAGATCACCTGTGCAAATATAGTAAACCAAAATGAAAAAATAACTCTCATTTCAGATATTTGAGGTTGTGCTGAAAATAATGATACCAAACAAGGCAAGAAAAAGATATTTTAAAAGTGAAATATAGACGTAAAATAAAAAGTAGTCAAAAACGGCCAATTATACCCTGGACCCCAGAGGGTTAAGCCAAAAAAAAAAAAGAAGCACACACTTATTTTTACATTACATAACACACCTTTTACATATTTGTGGAAAAACTCTAAAGTAGGAAAATGGGTTATAAATGTTTTTTTTGTTTTATTTATTTATAAGCAAAAGGAATTCAGTCATTGTCTTTTGTTTAATTTTCATTATGAACTGTACAAATTACTGCTGAACAGGATAAAAGTTCCTCTTTACATTGAAATTGGGGGAAGGGAGGGAAATGGAAACAGATGGGGAACACAAGCAGTAGACTAGACAGAGGGAAGCAAAACTGAACCCGCTGAGCACAGGGTGCAAAATAAAACAGGAAACACACTGAGCCGCAGACTAAGACACACAGCTTGACACTGGGTTCGTTGAAGAAACAGACATGGATTCACATGACATAGAGGGGAGAAGAGGAATGAAACACAAGGAGGGGAAGCATGGTAACAAAAGAGGGAGACAGAAAGACAGGACACGACTAAGAGCTGAAGGGCAAAGAAGACACACAGATAGAGAGGGAGCGAAGGACACATAGATGAAGACAAAGGCACAAAGGTAACCTAATAAACAAAAGCACATAAACTAGAAATTCGCAAACATACTAAGCAACGTAAAATGCAATACTAAATTGTATCTAAATCTAAAAATATTAAATCATTAAATCATCAATCAATCAATCAGTGTTTATTTACAAAGCACTTTTCATACAATAAATGTAGCACAAAGTGCTTTACATAGTTAAAAGCAGCCCACCCCACCCTCCAACTCACTCCCCACACTCTCATTAACATAAATGATGTGAATACACACATATCCCCCACCCCCCCACACACATACACACATGCACACACTTAAAGAGTAAAAATTGGGCTGGGTTCGCATGAGCCAAGTGAGGAAACACTATAACAGGGAGCCGTCTGCACCGGGAGCCGGTAACAGACCGCAGCCTCCAGGCTGGGCACACAGCAGGAGGGAGGCCAAGGAGCCCCCCAGCCAGGCTGAGAGGACCCCCAGAGACCCAGCAGCCATGTTCGATCACAGCCCCGGTGCAGAGAGCGCCCTCCGAGGAAACACTGGAGATATGACACAATAGGATATATACAGGGTAAAATGATAAAATAAATAAGAACGGGATACAATATACATATAAATATAAATAGAGTAAGAAGATTAAAAAATGAATAAGAATAAAATCAATAAATATTAGGTAAAGCCTAAATTAATAATAGAATAACAGGATAGAATAAATAAGCATAAAATAAATAAACATTAGCTGAAAGCTAAATTAAAAAGGTGGGTCTTGAGCCTGTTCTTAAAAACATGTACGTTCTCTGCGGCCCTGAGCTCCTTCGGCAGGCTGTTCCACAGACGAGGACCATACCACTGAAAAGCTGCCTCTCCGTGAGTATGTGTCCTGACTTTAGGGACAATCAAAAGGCCAGTACCAGAGGACCTCAGGGTCCGCGAGGGTTCGTATGGTAAAAGCAGATCTGAGAGATAAGAAGGCCCAAGACCATTAAGACATTTAAAAACCAATAAAAGAACTTTAAAATCGATCCTGAAACACACGGGGAGCCAGTGCAGCGATTCTAAAACCGGTGTAATGTGGGCCCGCCCTCTGGTCTTCGTCAGCACACGAGCTGCTGAGTTTTGCAAAAGTTGTAAAGTTGAAATATTCTTCTTAGGAAGACCAGAGAGCAGGGCATTACAGTAATCAATGCGACTGGTAATAAAAGCATGCATCAGCATCTCCATGTTGGCCCGAGAGAGAATTGGGCGGACTCTGGCTATATTTTTTAGATGATAAAATCCAATTTTGGTTACATGTTTTTAACATGTGGGATAAAACCAAGCTCAGAGTCAAAAATAACACCCAGGTGTTTCACTTGTAGCGAAGGACATAGTGAAAATGCCTCTAATTTAGACAAGAGTTTCTCTCTCTGAGCCTCGGGACCGACGATTAAAACTTCAGTCTTGTCCTGGTTAAGCTGTAAAAAGTTTTCTGCCATCCAAGATCGTATATCTAAAATACAGTTAAAAAGGGCATCCATTGGTCATGTGAGCCAAATCATGTGAGCCAAAGAGCCAGAACCATATGAACAACATTTGAATTTGACCACAGAATGGTTCAGTTCATACTAAATCAGCCTTTGAGCTCATTCCTGAAAACTAGAAACATAAACACTGATGCGTCTCTGTGGAAATGTTTCTGTGTTGATTTTAGCTCTGTTTTGATTTCTGACTTGTGGTTTGCGAGGATAAAGGTCCATGACACTGGTTTTATCAACTTGTAAAACAAAATTGAAATCTAAAATGTACATTTTCACAACTAACTGGTTGAAGTCACTGGTTCTCATGTAATGATGTCCAGCTTGTCCCTCCTGCTCTCATTCTCCTCGTTTCTAGTCGGATGTTTGGCTCTCCAGGATGCCTTTCTCACCTTGTCCCAAAAAGTCTTACTGAGGAAAAAGTAAACAAGAGGGTCGAGGCAGACGTTGAAAACTGACACCATGGTGGTCACCTCCTTCAGGTAGAACAATACTGGACCTACTGAGTCATCGCTCCACAGAAACGTAAAGGGAAGACGAACCAGGTAAAATGGGACAAAGCAAACACAGAAGATGCTGACCAGCACCAACATGTTTCTGCGAGACTTCACCAGCTTCTCAGAGCCAGAGGAGGCCAGCTGCCTCTGCTGTGCCTCCAGCACTCTGCGGGAGATGCTGTAGTAGAAGAAGACCATGGATATGAAGACTAAGAGGAAGATGAAGGCAGAGAAGGTGTTGATAATTCTGAACAACAGGCTGACTGATGGACTAAACAGGTGAACGCAGCGGCTAGGATTAAAGGTCAGAGGTTCCTGGGAACTGAAAAAAATTATGATATATACAATTGTTGGAGCCAGGAGAAAAACCCAGGTGATGACAGAGATGATTCGTGCAGTCTGCAGTGTCTGCAGCATGTGAGTTCCTGATGGATGGATGATCCTTAGATACCTGGAGAGAGACGAGAAATAGGCAGAATACAACTTCACTAAAGGTGCCTAATCTGAAGAAGTCAGTTAAGTCAAAAGGATACATTCATGCTTTTGTCAGGAGCACAGGGTAGTGGTTAACCACTTAATCTAGTTTTTACATTATCGGTAACTACAGCCTTAAATAATAAAGGTTCCTTACCTGTTGGCAGCGATGTACCCCATGAATAATATACTGGCACACATGTTGATGAAGAAGGCAGAAGCTCCAAAGCTGCAGTAAAGCCTACGAATGATGGGAGAGCTGCTGGCATAGTAGGTAATGCGGAGTGGCAGACAGAGGCAGAGCAGGAAGTCAGCAGCTGTCAGGTTCTTCAAGTAGACCATCAAGCTGCTGGATACCTCAGGCCAATCTCGACAAAGATAGACCTTCAATGTAAAGCCATTGAGGAGTAAACCCACCTGAAAATAAACAGAGTGGAAGGAAAAGAAAAGGACTGGTGCATACACCGGCACATAAACCAATTTCTAACAGAGCACAATTGGATAATTTGAAACTTACGAGGAACACCAGACTGTAGACCACCATAAAGTAAGGGTTCATGGATGTATCGTCAACGTCATAGGTCTGGTTCAAAGATGATGTCATGTTTTTGGGGGCAACCATGGATCTGGCACTGAAAATAAATCCAGTTCATTTTTGAAATGATTCACCTCCACAGTCTCTTGGTTTGTTGCGTTAAATAAATGTTGGATTCATTGCCAAGAAGCACTGTTACAACAAAGAAATAGTCAACCAAACACAAATTTATCCACTTATTGTATAAAGTTTATATATAGATATATATATATATATGTTTTACTTTGCTGTTTTCATTGCCTTAAAGAAATGTGAAGTCATATTGTTTCGTATGTTTTTGTTTCTTTTGACAAGCACATTAAGTTTACATGTAACAAAATGCGCTATATAAATAAAATGACTTTGGCTTTAAAAGCTCTTCATATCGGGGCAGGTCTGTTTATTTTGCATTATTGATTCCTTATGTTAACTGACCCCTGCGTATTGGCTCCGTTTCATACCAGCATGTCCCAGTCTTGATAAGAAAGCATAGTTGTATTAGTTATTTCCTAACAAAACTTCAGGGATGTCATTCCCTGAAGATATATATACATACATATATATATATATATATATATATATATATATAAAAAAACACCCAGCACGCCCCTGCGGGCGGTTTATCCTTCAAGCTCGGGTCCTCTACCAGAGGCCTGGGAGCTTGAGGGTCCTGCGCAGTATCTTAGCTGTTCCCAGGACTGCGCTCTTCTGGACAGAGATCTCCGATGTTGTTCCCGGGATCTGCTGGAGCCACTCGCCTAGCTTGGGAGTCACCGCACCTAGTGCTCCGATTACCACGGGGACCACCGTTACCTTCACCCTCCACATCCTCTCGAGCTCTTCTCTGAGCCCTTGGTATTTCTCCAGCTTCTCGTGTTCCTTCTTCCTGATATTGCTGTCATTCGGAACCGCTACATCGATCACTACGGCCATCTTCTTCTGTTTGTCTACCACCACTATGTCCGGTTGGTTAGCCACCACCATTTTGTCCGTCTGTATCTGGAAGTCCCACAGGATCTTAGCTCGGTCATTCTCCACCACCCTTGGGGGCATCTCCCATTTTGACCTCGGGACTTCCAGGTTATACTCGGCACAGATGTTCCTGTACACTATGCCGGCCACTTGGTTATGGCGTTCCATGTATGCCTTGCCTGCTAGCATCTTGCACCCTGCTGTTATGTGCTGGATTGTCTCTGGGGCATCTTTACACAGCCTGCACCTGGGGTCTTGCCTGGTGTGATAGACCCCAGCCTCTATGGATCTTGTGCTCAGAGCTTGTTCTTGTGCTGCCATGATTAGTGCCTCTGTGCTGTCTTTCAGTCCAGCTTTGTCCAGCCACTGGTAGGATTTCTGGATATCAGCCACCTCCTCTATCTGCCGGTGGTACATACCGTGCAGGGGCCTGTCCTTCCATGATGGTTCCTCGTCTCCCTCCTCTTTCTTGGGTTTCTGCTGCCTGAGGTATTCACTGAGCACTCGGTCAGTTGGGGCCATCTTCCTAATGTATTCTTGGATGTTCGTTGTCTCATCCTGGACTGTGGTGCTGACACTCACCAGTCCCCGGCCCCCTTCCTTCCGCTTAGCGTACAGCCTCAGGGTGCTGGATTTGGGGTGAAACCCTCCATGCATGGTAAGGAGCTTTCTTGTCTTTATGTCAGTGGCTTCTATCTCCTCCTTTGGCCAGCCTATTACCCCAGCAGGGTACCTGATCACGGGCAGGGCGTACGTGTTGATGGCCCGGATCTTGTTCTTACCGTTCAGCTGACTCCTCAGGACTTGCCTGACCCTCTGCAGGTACTTGGTGGTTGCAGCTTTTCTAGCGGCCTCTTCATGGTTCCCATTCGCCTGTGGAATCCCCAAGTACTTGTAACTGTCCTCTATGTCTGCAATGTTGCCTTCTGGTAGTTCAATCCCCTCAGTTCTGACTACCTTCCCTCTCTTTGTTACCATCCGACTACACTTCTCCAGTCCGAACGACATTCCAATGTCATTGCTGTATAGCCTGGTAGTGTGGATCAGTGAATCGATGTCTCGTTCACTCTTGGCATACAGCTTGATGTCATCCATGTACAGGAGGTGGCTGACAACTGCTCCGTTCTGTAGTCGGTATCCGTAGCCAGTCTTGTTAATGATCTCACTGAGGGGGTTCAGGCCTATGCAGAACAGCAGTGGGGACAGAGCATCTCCTTGATAGATCCCGCACTTGATGGTGACTTGTGCTATGGGCTTGGAGTTGGCCTCTAGTGTTGTACGCCACATCCCCATTGAGTTCCTGATGAAGGCTCTTAGGGTCCCATTGATCTTGTACAGTTCTAGGCATTCCAGTATCCAGCTGTGGGGCATTGAGTCATAGGCCTTCTTGTAATCAATCCAGGCAGTGCACAGGTTGGTCAGTCTGGTCTTGCAGTCTCGGCTGATTGTTCTGTCTACCAGTAGCTGGTGTTTTGCGCCTCTGGTATTCTTGCCAATTCCTTTCTGTGTCCCGCTCATGTATTGACCCATGTGCCTGTTCATCTTAGCCGATATGATGCCTGACAGGAGCTTCCATGTAGTACTGAGGCAGGTTATTGGTCGGTAGTTGGAGGGGACCGGTCCCTTCTTGGGGTCCTTGGGGATCAGGACCGTCCGGCCTTCAGTTAGCCATTCCGGGTGTCTCTCGTTAACTAGCAGCTGGTTCATTTGTGCTGCCAGACGCTCGTGGAGTGTAGTCAGCTTCTTCAGCCAGTAGGCGTGAACCATGTCGGGCCCTGGTGCTGTCCAACTCTTCATACTGGAGACCCTTTCTTGGATATCTGCCACTGTGATGGTTACTGGACCCTGTTCAGGGAGGTCGCTGTGGTCAGCCCTCAGATCCTCTAGCCACTGAGCATTGCCGTTATGGGTTGCATCCTTCTCCCATATGCTCTTCCAGTATTGCTCCGTCTCCAGCCTTGGTGGTGCTGTTCTCTTATTGTTCCCTTGCCACTGAGAGTACACCTTTGCTGGTTCTGTGGAGAACAGCTGGTTTATTCTCCTGCCTTCTATCTCTCTGGTGTACCTCCTCAAGCGGCTGGCCAAGGCTGTGAGTCTTTGCTTGGCAGTTTCCAAGGCCTCAGGCATGGACAGCTTGCTGTATTTCTTAGGCACCTTATGGAGGCTAACCTCCCTCCGTGCTACTTTGATCTTGCCCTCTAGCCTCCTTCTCCATGGAGGGTACTGCCCCTTGTGGCTGTTCAACTTGTAGCCAAGCATTGCCGTATTGTAGATCAGCTTGTTAGTGTCGGTAACCGTGGTTGTAGGTATTGTCCGTAGTGCTGCATTAACATCATCTAGCAGACCTTCTGAGGGTACTTCACGTAATCTTGGTAACCGGCTACGGGGGATCCAGGTTTCAAGCTTGGCCATGATCCTATTTTTCAGGTCAGTTCATCTCTAGCTGTGAGAGCAGTCCCTTCTTTCGAATGTTGGAACACTGAGCTACTAGTTGTTTCGCCGTCATTGTGGATGTTGGGTATCGAAGAATCCATAGGTCCCTCATCCTATTCATGTAGCCATTCTAGGAATATATATAAAAAATTTTCTTAATAAGATATTGCAGCTCACATTGAACTTTATTTACAGGTTACACACTACACTTCAAAAACAGCTCTGCTTGAAATAAACCAAATATTCTTAAATCAGACAAAATTGTCTTGTTGTTAGCCAAGCAACTTTTGCTTACCCCCATTGGCAGATTGTATTTTCTCAAAACAAGATGATTTTGTAAGATTTAAGACTATTTGCTTTATTTTAAATGGTAAATCACCTGTATTTGTATAGCGCTTTACTAGTCCCTAAAGACCCCAAAGTGCTTTATACATTCAGGCATCCACCCATTCACACACTGGTGATGGCAAGCTACATTGTAGCCACAGCCACCCTGGGGCGCACTGACAGAGGCGAGGCTGCCGGACACTGGCGCCACCGGGCCCTCTGACCACCACCAGTAGGCAACGGGTGAAGTGTCTTGCCCAAGGACACAACGACCGAGACTGTCCAAGCCGGGGCTCGAACCGGCAACCTTCTGATTACAAGGCGAACTCCCAACTCTTGAGCCACGATCGCCAAGAGAGCTGTTTTTGCACTGTAGGAATATAACAGGTGGTAACAGACTGTTTCTTTCTATATTCTCTCTATATGCTGGTTTGCTTGAGACAGTAGGTGCAGACCATTCAAGTTAAGTTCCACTGAGAGATGAAACCAGTAAAATTAGTGCCATGGATCATAATGAATGTTCTCAAACGTTATCAACATATTTAAGGTAAGGTTGTTCATCAGTGCACTTGGCACCAGGACACCTCAGCCTTAGTGAAAAGAACATTGGTAATCATATATTCACATTAGTTTCCTGAACACTGGCAGAAGCAGGCTGATTATTTTTGTCCTTTAAGTGAGGATGGGTTAAAAAACATCTATTTTTTTTCCTAGCAGTAGAAGTATTAAAGATGTGAGAATGAGAAACTATCAGGACTCACCTCTGGTTCTGCAGCTTTCTGTGAAAAAGTTCTAAAGCTGCTTCGTCCGTTCTCAGAGTGATGGTATGACTGTAGATCAGGAAATATACAGTGACATCACACTGCACACTGACTTATTTCCTCTTTGTCTTCACTGTTAAACTGTCAGAATATATTTCCACTAGAGATGAGTCATTTTCTGATCAGCTATTGCTACACTTCTTATTTTAGCGCTGACTCACTTTATTACCACTGATGGATTTTTTAATGTCCTTCATCACTACAGCTAACATGAGACAGCAACTTCAGCCAATTTAAATTGCACTAGTGCCATGGATCTGCAAAAAAATGTATGCAGATGCATTAGGGATAATGGTATTCACTGGCATATGTTAGTATATTCGTTTTGTTTAACAGGTAACAGATGAACTCAAAAGGGCCACTGACACCACTTTACAGTCTCCTGTCTCTTTCAGGTAGTCACCCTGTGTTCCTCCCTCTTCTTCTGGCAAAATCCAAAAATGTCCTTCCACATTCCTCTTCCTAACACTACACCTACCAAACACCTCTTCAGCTCCAATCCTCAAAGTCTAAAGTTGTCTTCAGCACGATAAGTGTTGCCACCTCAGCATGAGCCCTTGTACAGGAGTAGAAGTAAAAACAGGAGGCAAAGAAGTCACAGACACTCTTTTTGGGGAAATTCATCTTTACAAGCTGTTACAACATCATCTTTTGTATAACCTGTGATGCTTTGAGTCACTGCACTGATGTATGATTTGAAAGACCAAGACTATCATACACTTGTCTCAACCAGGGTGTGTCACACTGTGCACATGCTGGGCGATATTGCTGCTACAGGCAGAATGATAGTTGCACTAGACTGGTGATGTTGCAATGAGCTTAACAGAGTGGCAAAGTGGAAGTGATCTAAAGCTTGGATTAGTCACCAATAAGAGCACTAGGTGCGGTGACTCCCAAGCTAGGTGAGTGGCTCCAGCAGATCCCGGGAACAACATCGGAGATCTCTGTCCAGAAGAGCGCAGTCCTGGGAACAGCTAAGATACTGCGCAGGACCCTCAAGCTCCCAGGCCTCTGGTAGAGGACCCGAGCTTGAAGGATAAACCGCCCGCATGGGCGTGCTGGGTGTTGTATACATACAGTACATATATATATATACATATATATATACTAGGGGTGCAACGATACACAAAATTCACGGTTCGGTTCGGTTCGATACTTTGGTGTCACGGTTCGATATTTTTTCGATACAAAAAAAATGTTCATGCCTTTTTAATTTGTCATTTATTAAAATTATAAATATATATTTTAACTCAAAAGTACAGTTTTTAAATTTAACCCTAACCCTTGTGCGTGTTTTTTATTTTGACAGCGAATGCGCACCTGCGGACCACTTATGTGCAGCCCTGGTTATTTAGCTCATCATATTGCAGCCACAGAAATTCTTTTGTCCATGAAACCATAAAGCTGCACTTTCTTTTTGCCTTATAGTCTGATTTGTCATAACTTCTCCGTTTTGTGGTAAGCTTTTCTTTGGCTGTCACTTCTTCACCCTGACCTGTCTTATTTGGCTCAGCAGAACTAAAATATATATCTGTCTGTGAAGGTTCTCAGTCATCCAGGTCATCGTAGTCAAATATAAATCCTGCTGCTTTTACACAGGCACTCACATAAGCTCAGCGATTCTCTGCGCGATCAACCTCTCACATGTTTAAGCTGCGGGAGATTTCACTTGTCATGTTTGCATAGTAAGCTAACGATTAATAAGACGATGTCAGAGGAATTGGTGCACAAATTATCATCACTCACAGATCAGTGCTGTCGCTCTCTATACACAGTTCGCGCGATTGCAAAGTGAAAGCAAAAAACAAGCGCAAATTCAAACGCGACTTCAATATGTCACATATTGACAGTGGCTCACCGATGCCAATGACATAATTACCCAGCTACATTTCTGAAAGAATGCAAAAGCATTGACATATATTTTTCCTTCCTACAATAGCCCGACGGGCAGGGAAGAGATAGATTTTGGTAGCCCGACTGAAAAAATCGCTAGCCCCGGGACGTCGGGCTAGCAATATTGCAAGCCCTGTATCTGATTGAGGAATCACTCATCTTTGGAAAAGAGAGTTTATTACAGAGAAATGTCTCTTTCCAAAATAAAAGCTATACTATCCGCTTCTTCTGGGCTATATTCTCAGCAGCATATTAAACATATATAAGGAGAATCATGTGCTAACAGCTGTCTAAATGACTCGGCTAAAGTTAGTAGCATGCTTGCTTGTTTTTTTTCTGCTTCCACTTGTCTTTGCACTAGGATGATGTCGGCGTAAATGTGCAGTCATATTCGTTGTGTTCCCACTAGTGCTTTCAGGTTAATCTCGTTGAAATGACCTTAACGCCACAACACGGCAAATCTCCGTTAACGAGCTACCGCCGATCGCCCCGTGCATGGGGCTAGACGGCCAACACGTTAACGAGCTAACTGCGCTAACACACTAGTTCCCACCCATGTAATTGAGCATTGCATGGCACATCCAACATACTGTTTTACTTTAGTCCATGACTCGCTTACCTTCAGGGTCATACGTCACATGAAAACCAAAATAATTCCAAACGCCAGATCTGAATGAGGGTGGGGGAGGTCCATGTTGTAAGGAGAGCTTAACTTCTGTCTCGCTAGCTTGCCCTGCGCTCTTCCTTCTGACGATGCTGTCTGTGTTGAGCGCTCAGTGAATCTGCGTTCGACTACTCCGCCTAGGCTGCACTGTCGACCCTAGGCGGAGTAGTCGAACGCAGATTCACTGAGCGCTCAACACAGACAGCATCGTCAGAAGGAAAGTTGATAAAATAAATTACAAATTTTGTATTGTTCGATACATATGCGTACCGAACCGAAAGCACTGTATCGAACGGTTCAATATCGATACGAATATCGTTGCACCCCTGACTTCCGCAGGCACAAGCATTCTCCACTGCAACCACTGAACATCCAAGGTATGGACATTGAGGCTGTGGACAGCTACAGGTACCTTGGTGTTCATCTGAACAATAGACTGGACTGGACTCATAACTCAGACGCCCTCTACAGGAAAGGGCAGAGCAGGCTGTACCTGCTGCGGAGACTCAGGTCGTTTGGAGTGGAGGGCCCACTCCTGAAGACCTTCTATGACTCTGTTGTGGCTTCTGCTATCTTTTATGGTGTGGTCTGCTGGGGCGGCAGCATCTCTGCTGGGGACAGGAAGAGACTGAACAGGGTGATCCGAAGGGCCAGCTCTGTTCTAGGATGCCCTCTGGACCCAGTGGAGGTGGTGAGTGACAGGAGAACGGCGGCTAAGCTGTCATCCCTGTTGGACAACATCTCCCACCCCATGCAGCAGACTGTGACAGCACTGAGCAGCTCCTTCAGTGGGAGACTGCGGCACCCACGGTGTGGGACGGAGAGATTTCGCAGGTCTTTCCTCCCCACTGCTGTCAGACTCCACAACAAAGACTTTAACTGAACAAACACACACATCCACACATGTGCAATAATACTAAGTGCAATAATCCTTTCTGTCATCGTTGTATTTTTACTCAGTTGTATATAGTATTTGTATTTGTATTCTATTTTTATCTTATTGTATATTTATTTTATTGTATTCTACTGTATATAGTATTTTATTCTATTCTGTACAGTTGTGTACTGTATTTATTCTTATTGTATTCTAATTTTTGCCTCATAACTTTTGCACTGTCCACTTCCTGATGTGACAAAACAAATTTCCCACGTGTGGGACTAATAAAGGTTATCTTATCTTATCTTATCTTAATATATACATATATATATATATATATAGAACCTAAGATATACGCTCTCAGCTTCATGACATAGCTGTAGATTAGGAAACACACAGAGACAACACAGTGAGCCTGCACTCTGTTTCCTTCAACGCAAAGCTTGGTCAACATAATTCAAACACAGAAACACAGACATGTCATTTTCTGATCAAACAGTTTTTGCTACATTGTCATGATGAATGCCTGCCGCTTACAATGCAGTTTTGAGATCCTTCTCCAGAGCTTTTGCGCTTTTCACTTTGTTTCCAGCAATAAAACTGCACTTTAAGTTTTACTCCTGCATTCTGAGCCCTGCATTTTGGATCCTCAACAACTGCACACAGCTACCCATGACAATTGACCTTACTTTGTTAAGAGCACTCAGATAACTTGTGAATTACAACTATATGACCCAGTAGATTCAGATTCCTTTTCACCACAACAGTCCAACTCTGTAGCACTGCTAATTCATGATCTAAAAACAAGTCAGTACAACAGTGCTATATGTACCAGAAAGTATGTTTGAGTCATGATGTGACTGCTTAGTGCTCAGGAACATAAATCAGTGTAGTACAACTCTATGATCAGATATAATTTGGATTAAGTTGTTGATCTTTAGGCCCACAGAAGCCAGATGCAGGAAGTTGATTTTTTTGCTGTCTGATTAAAAAGTCCTTTGATCCTGTGAGTCTTACACAGTAGATCATGCAGGGTTCAGCCGATGTGGGTGAGGGGACTCGCCGAGCACTATCTCAGTATGGTTCAGGTGTCTTCCCTGCTATCCCTGACATGTAGAAAACTGAATAAGCCTGCAGGCCGACTCCTATCAGTCCCACCTGTTGATGAAAGTGCTCCACATTGATCCTGTTACTTCTGGGATGATTTTAGTAGCATGGACAGCAGGCTCCAAGGGAAAAAAATGTAATTGAATTTAAAGAATAAAACTCAGGCTTTTTTCTTTACTGTTTCAAAAACAAGGTTACAAGGCCAAAGTTAATTGCAGGAAATTTTGTTAAATTGATTTTCCAAAGCAAAAGTAAAATCAAATAATAAAAATCACAAAACAATAATAAAATCACTTAAACTATACTTATCCAATTTCATTACTCTGAGTTAATGTTGATCTTGTTCTTATCTTTAGTGAGGAGAGGACCTGTGATCGTGGCTGCTGTCCGTGGTGCTGATAGGATATTGGAATGATGCTCATAACATTGATTATTGCTCCATGCTGATATTTCTGCATTTAGTCAGCATCTCCATGAATACTGACTGAGCAATATAAACATCAAAACACAGACCTAAGTGTTATTTTCTTTGCAGCCTTGAAATTAAAAGTCATGATGGAAACTGAAGTGAAAAAAAAAAAAAGAGTATTTATTCCTCCATCAGTTATGATGCAATAGATTTGAAAATGAAACCTGAGTCTGTGTGTAAAATTTTAAGATGTTTACTGAGTCAGACTCAATATAAAAGGTGATGTAAGCCAGCACGTTGAAGCTTCAGTGAAAGCTTGAGTGACCACTCTGATAGTGGTCACCTTCACCTCTCCAGACTCCGCCCTGTTCTCTCAGGAGTACCTGATAGTTCTGTTTATCTTTCAACGTAGCACTCTTAATTCTTACTCTCATGTATATATCTCATGTATATCTCATGCACATATCTTTCCACGTAGCACTTTTAATTCTTATCCCTACTTTTATTTTTTCCATGTCTATTTAAGTGTTATTTATGACACCATGTTTGCACTGAAGCACCGCAGCAATTTCCTAATGTTGTAAACCTGCTCAACATTTGGCAATAAACCCCATTCTGATTCTGATTCTGTTTCTGCCACCTGCATCTGACTGTGGAACACAGCATGAAAGAAACAGGAAGAAGTCAAGAAAGAAAACCTTTATTTAGTGAGCACATCTTAATCCAGGTGCAAATACAATAAAAAAAAAATGCACATTTAAAGCCCCATGGTAAAGACATGAATTAAACAAATCAAAACAGCAAATATGAAGAAAAGAACACAAGGAGATAATCAAAATTAAAAAGACCTAAAAATAAATCCCTAAAACTCAAAACAAAACTTAAAACTGCTGAAGCAGCAAAAATGATTAGAACGATAAGCTTAAACTAAGAAAAAGCAAAGAAATTAAATCAGTTACGAGATGCAGGAATAAGTACTAGGATTTAAGAGTGTAATAGCAGACTGAACGGAATACAGTTATTCATATTTTGTGTTTTAAATACGTAACGCCGGTACATGTATTCCATTACTCCACAACACTGCCCCTAATCCAGAGCACCCCACCCAACCCCCACACCGTTCTTGCTTCCATTGCCAACAGGTGCCCCCTTTACATTTCTGTCTGCCCCCTCATATATGCCTGTCTACAACCGGCCCAGGTACTGTCACTGGGTTCATACTCAAGGAGTGTTCACAAGAAATCATCAGTATCAAACTGTGACAACAAAAAATGTTCATTAAAGCAACCAAGAATGGGATAAGTTTGATGTGAATCTTTAGTAATGGATGGGGGAAGCTCTGTGACAATTTTATCAACAAATAAGGATTTCATCGTCTTCTGGATGTGATACCTTGGCCTCCAGTAACACTATGAGGAATCTTAGAGTCATTTTGACCAGGACTTGTTTTTCAATGGAAATATTAAGCAAATATTTAAGCCTGCTTTCTTCCATTTCTGCAATATATTTAAAATTAAAAATATCCTGTCTGGGAAGGATGCAATGGCTGTTTTTTTTTTTTATCCATATGTGGATGCACCTGCCCACCTCCCAATAGTGATGGGATTTCCGGCTCTTTTTAGAGAACCGGCTCTTTTGGCTCTGAACCGGCTCTTCAGGTTGTTTTGTTGCTTTAATTAATTTATTACTAACAACACAAAAGGAATTACTAATGTAAAAAAAAAAAAAGTGTTTTTTTTTTAAATATATGTTTATATATAAATATATGTGGTGGACTCTAGAGACAAAACACGTACAAATTCCAAAACACATTTCTAGCATTAACTGAACTTCCAAAACAGAGCTACCTAGATCACTTAAAGCACAATTGAAAGCATGAAAGCATATGTGTATTGTTTATGTATTTATACACAAACACTCATATATATTCAAATAATTTAAAAAAAATGTTCATTTACCTGTTACTACCACACACCAAATCCGGTCGTTGATACTTGCTGGCTTGTGTGGCCACTAGGTAACAAAAGCTCAACACTGCGCCCAGCATCCTGGAGCACTTCTGTTGTGTTTTGTACATGTTTTGAAGTTTGTACGTGCTTTGTCTCTAGGGGCCACCGTAAATATACCATCCATCCATCCATCCATCCTCATCCGCTTTGTCCGGGGCCGGGTCGCGGGGGCAGCAGCCTAAGCAAAGGCTGCTTAGGCTGCTTAAGGCCTATATTTAAAAGTAAATATACTTTTATTTATTCACTCCACATAAAATGTAATAAATAAATCATATAATACAAGAACCAACTATTCACATTTCACCTTTTAACTATTTAAATTTTCAGCTTTTTCCTTTTAAACAAATTTAAAGTGAAACAACACAAAACACTGCAAACCACAACACAAAATATAAATTAAAATATGAAAACAAAAAGAACATGCATGTTCTCTGTCATATGGACCTGCATGAATAAACTTTCTGAATCCTTTATCATCCGCAACTGAAAATAGTTGTGGATGATTACTATACCTTTCTAATGTGATGTTGTTGTCCCTGGCTCTTTCCCTCCCACTCTGTTCCTGTGCTATTGCGAGTGTAACTACCGCCCCTCCCCCCTCTTCCCAGTGCAAAGCACAAGGCTCGCATCTGGAGTGAAGCGGAAAAGAAGTGCGAGAGAGGGTGAGAGAAACAAAAACAATCACAGCTCGCAATAAGGAGCCGGCTCGCATCGTTCACGTCAAAGATCCGGCTCTAAGAGCCATTTCGTTCACGACCGACACATCACTAGTACCCAAATACTGTACCGCCCTCCAACCACACACTTCTTTAGGTTTGCCATCAGCCCTGCCTGCCTCATGGACTCCGGGACTGTGACCAACCACTGCACATGATCCACCGAGGTATCACTATGAATGACAACACCATCCAGGTAAGGAACAGCATATGTAGTGTGAGGACGCAGCTATCGCTCCATGAGGTGCTGGAAAATGGCCGGGCTTCAACCAAGGCAAACAGAAGTGTGACGAATTGATACGAACCATACAGAGTAGAGAAGGACGTTTTTGTCTGTGGACTCTGCACACAAGGGAATCGGCCAGTGGGCGTTGGTTAAATGTAGCATAATAAAAAACCAAGCAGTGCTTATACAGTCCAGGTCAACCGGGGACATGAGATAAGCATCAAACCATGAGACCTTGTTCACTTTGTGACAATCATCACAAAACCCTGCGCTCACTTCGTAATTACCTGGAAGCACTTTAAAGACAACCGGCCCCTCTCAACAGCCGGACAGGCTGCGTTTCAAAGTGGTGCTCCATGAGAGTCGTGCATACGAGCAGAGGGGAGAACACATCTTCAAACCACTGCTGCAATGCAGGATCATCCACTGTATTGAAATGTGTGAGATGTTAATTACAAAGCATCTTAAACAAACCCTCTGAAAATTTTATGCCCACAGCACCTTTTTGAGAAAAAAAACAAACATTTTATGACCTTTTGGTCCTTGAAGATCATTTCTGAGTTTTTAACGAGCTGCAGGAACCCTGTTCTGTGTGAGTGGAGAACAGCCAAGTCGCCTCCTCTGATAAACCTCCACATGTACCACTGAAAACTATTAAACTAGTTTGAATCTGAAATCATGGCTCAAACTACTTGTTGTGAGACCATTTTTTTATTTTTCACACCAAACTGTTTAATAGGACAAACTTTACACAGAGTTCATCAAATATAACTAACGCTTTAACATTATCAGGATTTCATAATACAAACTTCAAATCAACAGGAAAACAGCTGCAGAACATGTGGATCAAAATGAATTCATTAAAAAACAACATGTGGACTTCAAGGATACAGTAAATACACTAAAGTGAAAGGAGGAGCCAAAAATAGAGGTTTAATAGAATTTGAAACAACTAAAAGTAGTCACCTGTGATCTTGAAAATGGTCTTGATGTGTGCTGCTGTTTTTAACTTTTAACACTTCTTTAAAATGAATACATTAAAAAAAGAAGTTAATTTTGGAAAAACTAAGAAAGTTCAAATGGAAGAAATTGACTGTTAAGTCTAATTGTTGAATGTTGTTATTGTAGTTCTTCAATTTGAGAGTCTTAGTTCAATCCATAGGTTCAAGACATTCCTTTGTCTCTGACCACCTCTCCAGCCACTGTGTGCTGGGGGAGGTTTTATTGTAGACATATCCCATGTGAAGATTCTGTTTGTTGTTTGGTAAGCCTCTTGCCCTTTGTATGGCTTCACTGTGTTATGCATGGTGAACCAATACAGGAATTGAACCATATATTGGGTGTGAGGGAGATTACCATTTTATGACTAAGACTGTTGTTAGAAACAGTTGGATATCACGCACAAAGAGAGACACACATTCTCACATGCACACACACACACGTTCTTGCACATGCATATGGGTGCTTACACATACACACTAATTGACTATGTGCACGTTAGCATATGCTACTTCCGGTGCGGAAACTCCTGTGGGGAGCTTTGTTTCCGGTGTCCTCTTCGCGCCTGGTTTACGGTCCAAAACAAGTTAAGCAAATGGCGATTTACATTTCTATAGATGTCTTGGGCATTTACCCAATATATCTGTAAATGATGTTCATCGACTTGTCGATATTTTTCCCCCACGCCTCAGAGCAAAAGAGAAAATGGATTCAAATGTTATATTTCTCAGCTGTCCCTCGTTTATCGCGGGTGTTATGTTCTAAAAATAACCAGCGATAGGTGAAATCAAGTAGCCAAATTAATTTTTTGACGGTGCAAAACATTTCATGGACATCGTGGACATACAGCACTGCACTTCAGAGTCACACTGCTAGCATCGATGCAGCGATTCTGTACTGTACAGGAGAAACGTCACGGAGGAGATCGTTTGCAGCGATCAGGACGCAGGACACAATGTGACGTAAAAATAAGCATGCAAACTTGCACTAAAAAAATCCATGAAACAGCGAGGTGAAAGGTGAACCGCGTTATAGCGAGGGACCGCTGTAATTTTGAAGGTAAGTCACAACATACCCTTCGTAAATACTAATGTATAAAAACTCTTACCAGCAATCATTCATTTTTTGTGTGGCTTTTTTCATGGTTTGTTAACATGCTGTGAAGGTGTGTACTTGACTAGCTGATATCGACATAATGGGGAAAACATCTGGTTTGACTATTCTTCACCTGTAGTTTGAATGCTGAA